>NC_056624.2:994166-1312222 GCF_002870075.4 Lactuca sativa
CCATTGCCTCTTTCCATTTCGCAGACTCCGGACCTACCATGGCTTCCTTATAGCTATTAGGTTCATCAAGATTTATTAGTGTACTATCACTAATATACGTGTCCCCTTCGGTAGTAGTATGAAAACCATAAAACTGGGGATGAACTCTAAATCTATCGGAACGTCTAAGAGGTAAGGACTCGTCAATCGGTTCAACCAGAGTTTCCTCCTCGGGTTGAACGTCAGCAGTAGAGGTTCCTTCATCTATCGACTCTTGAATTTATTCAAGCTCGATTTGCCTCCCACTGTCTCCTTGGCCTATGAGTTCTTGCTCTCGGAAAACTCCTCTCCTCGCAACGAAGACAAAATTGTCCTTCGGTCTATAGAAGAGATATCCAAAGGATGTCTGTGGGTAGCCGATGAAAATACATCGCTCACTTCGAGGTTCAAGCTTGTCGTGAGTATCTCGTCTTACGAAAGCCTCGCAACCCCAAACCTTGATATGTGCCAACGAGGGAGCTTTCCCTGTCCACATCTCGTGAGGTGTTTTGGCAACCTTCTTAGTAGGGACTCGGTTAAGGATATGGGCGGCAGTCTCTAAGGCATACCCCCAAGAAGAGATAGGTAGTGAAGCACGACTCATCATAGAGCGAACCATATCCAATAAGGTTCGATTACGCCTTTCTGCCACACCATTCAACTGCGGTGTCCTAGGAAGCGTCAATTGTGAAACAATTCCACGCTCCTTGAGATAATCGTGGAATTCAAGACTTAGGTACTCTCCTCCTCGATCGGATAGAAGTGTCTTGATTTTCCTGCCCAATTGATTCTCCACTTCATTCTTGAACTCTTTGAACTTTTCAAAGGTTTCTGACTTTTTCTTGATTAAATAGATATACCCATATCTACTATAATCATCGGGAAAGGTCACGTAGAAGCGGTTCCCATCCTTCGTGGTTGATCTAAATGGTCCGCATACATCGGTACGTATTAGGTCCAATAGACTCTCACCCCTTTCACACGTACTCGTGAAGGGTGATTTAGTCATCTTTCCAAGCAAACAAGACTCGCACGTGTCATCTTCCCTAAGGTCGAATGACTCCAACACTCCATCCATTTGGAGTTGGGCTATGCGTTTCTTGTTGACATGTCCAAGACGACAATGCCACAAGGATGCTTTATCCATGCTAGTGGAAGAATCTATGTTTAAAACATCATTTCCTAAGTTATCAACAATCATAACAGTTTCATAAATTCCGTTACATGGTATAGCTTCAAAGTAAAAGACACCATTTAGATAAACCAAAATAGAACCATTCTCATTATTAAAAGAAAATCTAAAACCTTGTCTAAACAAACCATGAAATGAAATGATGTTTCTAGCCATTTCTGGCGAATAGCAACAATTGTTCAAATCTAAACATAAATTATTCCTAAGCACTAAAGAATACACTCCAATCTTGGTTACAGGCGACGATCTTCTGTTCCCTATGATTAGATTGATCCTTCCTTGCTCCACATCCCTACTTCTTCTTAGTCCCTGCACATAAGAACAAATGTGGTAACCACAACCGGTATCAAGAACCCCAGAAATAGCATGATTAGAATTGTTAGATTTAATTGTGTATATACTTGCGAAAGATGGCTTGATCTTTCCTTCCTTGATGGCTTGCAGGTACTCTGGGCAGCTTCTCTTCCAATGTCCTATCTTGTGGCAGTGGTGGTACTCTGCCTCCTTCGGGTTAGGGCAGGGCTTAGCGGGATCAACTTTGGTCCCACTAGAAGAGGCACCATCTCGGGCTTTAACCTTGCGATAGTTCTTAGAAGAGGCCTTCCTCTTCTTTCCCTTTCCTTGACCAATAGCCAAGACAGGAGTAGCGGGTGGATTGGGAGTTGGTGCAACAGACTTGTCTTTGAAGTTGCTCTCAGCGACCCTCAAGAGACCTTGGAGTTTACTTAGGGTGACCTCCTCTTTGTTCATGTGGTAGGTCATCCTAAATTGATTGTACATCGGAGGCAAAGAGTGAAGCACCATGTCGATCGCCAAGTCTTCCCTAAAGTCAACATTTAACTTGCGAAGGCGGTCGACATACCTTTGCATCTTTTGTATGTGCACGGTAAGAGATTCTCCATGACCCATCTTAGCGGAAATCATGTTAGTGAAAATCTCATAACGCTCTTGTCTCGCATTCTGGTGGTATCTCTCCAATAAGTCTTGATGCATCTCGTACGGGTACATGTCCTCGTAGGACTTTTGGAATTCGGAGTTCATGGTGGCTATCATGATGCAATGTACCTTCACTGCATCTCGCTCATGAGTTTCAAAAGCGGTAATTTCAGCCAGAGTAGCGATTTCAGGGTTGATCTTCTCGAGCTTCTCATCGAGGACATACTCCTTATCCTCATAGCGAGCAATGGTGCGAATGTATCTTATCCATTCGCTAAAGTTCGTTCCATCGAAGGTGACCTTTTGGCAAAGGCTCATCAACGTGAAAGAACTACCAGCAGCGTTGTTTGCGTTCGACATCTACAAATAGAAAAGGACAAAGATAGATTAGAATATGAATCCCTAATTATCACCCAATAAGAAAAAATTAGGGCTAGGATCCAACAACAACATTTACATATTAGAAAAGGGATGTCGTAATCTAACATGCAAATAAATTGAAGGTAAGTGAATGACGATTCACTAAATCTCCACCATAAAACCTAACCATTAGTCCTAAATGTATTGAGAATTCCTAGGATCGGATGAGATTCATTGAAACTATTCAATGGCATGTTTAAATCTCGATATGCCCCACTTGTTTGTGACTGGGATACCGAGGATCACAAAGCGGGTGTGAATTACCATGCAAATTCACATGGTGCCTTCATTGTAACGATCACCTATTCGATGTGCCGGTAAACCACACATGCTCCATCGAACTATGATATACAATGAATCACCCTTTGCCACCTTTGCTTAGAAGCAATTAGTGTGCCGATAAACCACACACGCTCCACTAACTTCTTAGTAAGGGTGCAAAGTGTAATTTCATGGGATTGCATCAATTCACTTTTCCTAAAGTAACTAAGATTGGGAAATTTTAAAAAATGTGTAGTTACTTTGTATTACTTATTATACTTTTAATGAGAGGATGAGGTTGCCCTATCCTACCCGTTCGGCTAACGACCCTCCACCGATCAAGCAATCGGTGGGTGTGAGTGTACACCCATTAAGCGCCATTTTATAGGCCGCAACCTTATACCCACCCTATAGATCGGCTTCGTGAATGAGGCCTACTAACGGTAAGACTAGCATTTTAGTTATACATATATATATATATATATATATATATATATATATATATATATATATATATATATATATATATTATTCTTGTAATATTATATTAGTATAGGGTTGTATTTTAAACCTTTTAAAAACTAGGGTTTGAAATTTAAATTGTCTAAATTAAAACTTTTAATCACAAAATATAAATTTCAAAACTTGAGGACAAGTTTTAAACATTTAAAACATGGAGGATCAAATAACAAATAATTTCAATTAACAATTAATTTCCTAATTATCTATATTTGATTTATTCAAGATTTCTTTCAAGATAATTACCAAAATAATCAAAATAATTAATTAATTATCATATAAGGAAATTAAATATTTTATTAGTTGATAAATATCTTTAATTAGATCAAGATTATAGTCATATATATCAAAAAATCGGATTAGGGTTGATCTAATATGATTAAGGTAAGTTTCCATAAGATAATCATGAAGAAATCTCGAATCTGGCCATTCCTGACGCTTGGACTCGCCGAGTGCACCAAGTGACTCGCCGAGTCAGGCCAACTCGCCGAGTCCACTATGGAACTCGCCGATTCCATGACTCAGAAACACAAAAATCGAATTTTGCAATTAAGTTTCAAACAAATAAGCAACAATTTAATGAAAACCAAGCTAGGCTCTGATACCACTGATGGGTTTTAGCCTTAAGAACTTTCCTATGTGCGCATGCAAAACCCTAATGCTTGGATCTAGGCTTTCTAATTAAACATGCTTTGAATCCAAGACTTCTAATGTCTAATTAGGAATAAGAACAATGTTAAAACAGATCTAGAATCATACCTTTGAATCTCGTGTTTGATCTTGTTTTCTTGAAGCTTCTAGAGTCACAATTGTCACTCCTCTAATGGCTTACAAACACCAAATAGCAAGGAGGATGATTTGGGAGAGAGGAGAGGGGAGGAAATCGGCCAGGGGTTCTATACTTTTTATGAAGTGTCGATTTCCCTTTGCCATAGGGTCTATTTATACTTGTAGACTCCTTAAGGGTTACAACCTTAACCCTAATTGGATAATCTTCTCTTAAAGCTATCCAAATCCATTCCTTAGATAGCCTTAGACGATTTGAAGCTATCCCTAGCTTCTAGAATCCGTCCAATCCCTATCAATATGGATTTACAGTCTAAAGTTTAACTATCAAACAATTGACAGTTTATACCCTCTTATTTAATTAATCTCTTTAAGTCACCAAATTAATTCTAATTAATTCTATGACTTATATTAATCAAATAACAATATTATTATTCTTTATATCAATCTCATAATATATTAATAATATTTATTCTCTCTTAATAAATCATCCTATAAAGTTGCTATAGTGAAGGCAACCCAAAAGGACCATGCACAACCGGGTCAAATACTTGCCTAATATAGTTGCATCCTTAGACACTATTCCAACACTAAGTCCATAACTACCAATTCCTAACAGGTACTAAGTCAATAGCTACCAGTTCCTAACAGGTACTAAATCCATAGCTACCAGCGTCTAACTAATAGGTACTAAGTCCATAGCTACCAATTCCTAATAGGTACTAAATCCATAGCTACCAGCGTCTAACTCATAGGTACTAAGTCCATAGCTACCAATTCCTAATAGGTACTAAATCCATTGCTACCAGCGTCTAACTAATAGGTACTAAGTCCATAGCTACCAATTCCTAACAGGTACTAAATCCATAGCTACCAGCGTCTGACTAATAGGTACTAAGTCCATAGCTACCAATTCCTAATAGGTACTAAATCCATAGCTACCACCGTCTAACAGGTACTAAGTCCATAGCTACCGGTGTTCGTCCTATAGGCACTAAGTCTATAGCTGCCAATGTATACTCTTATCATCTTATATCTCTCATCATTCATCTACCCATGTCATACCCAACATATTCATATATATAAAATATGTATACAGTTTAAATCATTTAAAACATGTATAAAACGTTCATCCAGCATAGACAGCAAGTATTCAGAAAATAAGCACACATAGCACGTAGTTTATATAAAATACTTCATATCTATGTGTAAGATGAAAGGGACTATGCACTCACCTGAAAGGTGATGACTCAGCACTTGGACAGCGCTTCGATACTCTCAAAACGATTTTCCTTCAATAAAACCTAGTACCAATACCATTAGGGTTTAGTCTAACGATAACCGCGATAAATTAATTAGTCTGACTATTATTGAGCGTTAATAACACTCAATATAACTCATAATAATAGCCCAAATAATTATTTTAAGGACCTAATAACATTCCTATAATTATTTGAAAGCTATATTAAAAATTTCGTAAGCGCAGCACACTTACAGGGAATTTTATCGAAAACCGGAACTTAATTGGAGCAGCGTTTCAAAACCGAAAGGCTCTTTTTCTCGGGACTCCGGGAGCCTCGGGGCTTCCTTTATGTGCTAGGTATTTTTCCTAGGGCTTAGGGGGGGTTTGGAACTCTAGAGAGAGAAATTAGTGAGAGAAAGAATAGGTTTTGGAGTGAAGAACAATGGCAGCCTCGCACATCTATTTATAGGGCTCAGCTCCTCGGTTACGCTGGGCGTTCGGACTCAGCTACGCTGGGCGTAATGCTCGGATAAGGGTGCCAATGAGCCTCCAACTGTCTCGCATTCGGAAGGGATAAGAACCGAAGTACGTTCGGCGTACCCGGCCACGGACGCGGGGCGTAGATGCGAGGCGACGTGTCATCATCCGAAGCGACTTCGTGCTCAGCAAGCAACGGCCCTGATTGAGCCACGTCACCACCTCGCAACAGATTTCGCAAATTCATACTCTGAATTCTAAAAATCATAACTTTCGCATACGAGCTCCATTTTTGACGTTCTTTATATCCACGTAAAGGTGGGAACGTACTTTACAACTTTCGTTTAGACTTGGTCGGCTAATTTTGGCTCGATTTTAAATTTTATATTATTAACAGGCCGGGACAGGATTGGTCCGTTAAATTCTCATAACTTCTTCATCCGACGTCCGTTTTCTCCCATCTTTTTGTCGTTACGGTACTGTTAACGAGATCTTCGATTCCCGTTTAGGTCGTGTCGGCCAAAAACAACTCGATCTAATATTCAAACTTCAGGCTGTCCACTGCTAGTCCGAAAATTCGAAAAATCATAACTTCTTCATACGAAGTCAGATTTCGGCGTTCTTTTTATCAATGTTCTTAGTTTAAAATATTCTACGACTTTCGTTTAGATCGCTAAGGCTAAATCTCGCTCTATCGTAAATTCACTATTTATGCTTCCTGGGTTCGTGCCCGTTCCGTCGCGAAACTTCGACGGGTCATAACTTCTTCGTTATAACTCGGATTTAGGCGTTCTTTATATGTACGGAAACCTTGTGACATATTCTACAACTTGGTTAAGATTATTTATTCTAAATAATCTTTTGTCGAAAAATCGTTTTCGACCCCTATTGCCTCTAAATTGACTAGCCCGAATTTGCGGGCGTTACAAAGCGCATGAGTACGCGTAGCGTACTCCCCAGTACGCCCAACGTACTCATTTGCTACAAGAATTCTCTCAAAGGACCATTTATAACCCTCTTAATACCCACGCCCAACTTCTAGATCTGACCATTTATAACCCGCTTAATCCATAAAGTCTGTGACTTTAAGCCTTTGCATGGCTGGACAAGTTACTAACACCCATAATACTCCATTTCCTAACACTAGAAAGCTCAATACTCTAGCATGACCTCATATCCACGACCAAGATGGGAACTTTATGGATCTATAACACAAATACCACTGAAATGGGACAGATCTAGGTCCATGGAGCACATTACACTCATAAAGTCTCCACCTTTGGGACTTTTAACCCTAAAATGGTCCATGAAACATCAAACCAAAATGAAGAGGAAAGTTTTGAAATTTATACCTCTAAATGCAGCTCCTTCCTCTTTCTTCTGTAGATCTCAGATCCAAACTTGCACTTCAAGTTGTAGCCTCCACAAGCTCCTCTCCTTCTTCTTCACTAACACACCAAGGCACTTTTAGCTCCAAAACACTCACTCTCAAGCTAAGGACGAAGGGAGGCTCTCTTAGGATTTCACTCACTGATATGGATGCTGAGAAATGAGCCTTAGCATCCATTATATAGTGCACAAGTCAAATATTAGGGTTTGCATTTGGACCCATTACGCCCAGCGTACCCAGGCGAGTCCACGTCCAAATTAAGCGCATGAGTACGCACAGCGTACTCCCCAGTACGACCAACGTACCCATTTTCTACAATAATTCTCTCAAATGACCATTTATAACCCTCTTAAGACCCACGCCCAACTTTTAGATCTAACCATTTATAACCCTCTTAATCCATAAAGTCTAAGACTTTAAGCTTTTGCATGGCTGGACAAGTCACTAACACCCATAATACTCCATTTCCTAACACTAGAAAGCTCAATACTCAAGCATGACCTCATATCCACGACCAAGATGAGAACTTTATGGATCTATAAAACAAATACCATTGAAATGGGACAGATCTAGGTCCATGGAGCACATTACACTCATAAAGTCTCCACCTTTGGGACTTTTAACCCTAAAATGGTCCATGAAACATCAAATTAAAATGATGAGGGAAGTTTTGAACTTTATACCTCCAAATGCAGCCCCTTCCTCCTTCCTCTGTAGATCTCAGATCCAAACTTGCACTTCAAGCTCTAGCCTCAACAAGCTCCTCTCCTGCTTCTTCACTAACACACCAAGGCACTTTTAGCTCCAAAATACTTACTCTCAAGCTAAGGACGAAGGGAGGCTCTCTTAGGGTTTCACTCACTGATATGGAGGCTGACAAGTGAGGCTTAGCATCCATTATATAGTGCATAAGTCAATTATAACGGTTTGCATTTGGACCCATTACGCCCAGCGTACCCAGGCGAGTCCGCGTCCAAATTAAGCGCATGAGTACGTGCAGCGTACTCCCCACTACGCCCAACATACTCATTTGCTACAAGAATTCTCTCAAAGGACCATTTATAACCCTCTTAAGACCCACGCCCAACTTCTAGATCTGACCATTTATAACCCTCTTAATCCATAAACTCTGTGACATTACGCCTTTGCATGGCTGGACAAGTCACTAACAACCATAATTCTCTATTTCCTAACACTAGAAAGTTCAATACTCAAGCATGACCTCATATCCACGACCAAGATGGGAACTTTATGGATCTATAACACAAATACCACTGAAATGGGACAGATCTAGGTCTATGGAGCACATTACACTCATAAAGTCTCCACCTTTGGGACTTTTAACCCTAAAATGGTCCATGAAACATCAAACTAAAATGAGGAGGAAAGTTTTGAACTTTATACCTCCAAATGCAGCTCCTTCCTCCTTCCTATGTAGATCTCAGATCCAAACTTGCACTTCAAGCTCTAGCCCCCACAAGCTCCTCTCCTTCTTCTTCACTAACACACCAAGGCACTTTTAGCTCCAAAACACTCACTCTCAAGCTAAGGACGAAGGGAGGCTCTCTTAGGGTTTCACTCACTGATATGGAGGCTGAGAAATGAGCCTTAGCATCCATTATATAGTGCACAAGTCAAATATTAGGGTTCTCATCTAGACCAAGTACGCCAGCGTACCCAGGCGAGTCCGCGTCCAAATTAAGCCCATGAGTACGCGCAGCGTACTCCCCAATACGACCAACGTACCCATTTTCTACAATAATTCTCTCAAATGACCATTTATAACCCTCTTAAGACCCACGCCCAACTTTTAGATCTAACCATTTATAACCCTCTTAATCCATAAAGTCTAAGACTTTAAGCTTTTGCATGGCTGGACAAGTCACTAACACCCATAATACTCCATTTCCTAACACTAGAAAGCTCAATACTCAAGCATGACCTCATGTCCATGACCAAGATGGGAACTTTATGGATCTATAACACAAATACCACTGAAATGGGACAGATCTAGGTCCATGGAGCACATTACACTCATAAAGTCTCCACCTTTGGGACTTTTAACCCTAAAATGGTCCATGAAACATCAAACCAAAATGAAGAGGAAAGTTTTGAACTTTATACCTCCAAATGCAGCTCCTTCCTCTTTCCTCTGTAGATCTCAGATCCAAACTTGCACTTGAAGTTCTAGCCTCCACAAGCTCCTCTCCTTCTTCTTCACTAACACACCAAGGCACTTTTAGATCCAAAACACTCACTCTCAAGCTAAGGACAAAGGGAGGCTCTCTTAGGGTTTCACTCACTGATATGGAGGCTGAGAAATGAGCCTTAGCATCCATTATATAGTGCACAATTCAAATATTAGGGTTTGCATTTGGATCCATTATGCCCAGCGTACCCAGGCGAGTCCGCGGCCAAATTAAGCGCATGAGTATGCGCAGCGTACTCCCTAGTACGTCCCACGTACTCATTTGCTACAAGAATTCTCTCAAAGGACCAATCTCGACCACTTCACAAAATGGAAGGATATAATAGCTTTACCTGGATATCGGGATGTTACAGCATGCGAGGGATGACGTGTACGAGGATGACATGCGAAATTTCCCGGTTTTCAACATTTTCTTGATTTTTGTGCCAAAAACTTGTGAAAATCATAACTTTCGCATACGAGCTTCGTTTTTGACGTTCTTTATATGCACGCGTAGGTAAAATCATACTCTACGACTTTTGTTTAGACTTCGTCGGCTGACTTTGACTTTATTTTTAATATCATTATTTTTAACAGACCGGGACAGGAAATCCGTTAAAAATTCATAACTTCTTCATCCGACGTCCGTTTTCGTCTATCTTTTTACCGTTGTGCTACTTTTGACGAGACCTTCAATTCTCGTTTAAGTTGCATGGGCTAAAGATCGATTGATTTATATTTTGGATTTTTAGCTGTCTACTGCTAAACCGAAACTTTGAAAAATCATAACTTCCTCATACGAAGTTAGATTTTTACGTTCTTTTTATGAACGTTCTCGGTTTAACATATTCTACAATTTTCATTTAGATTGGTAAGGCTAAAAAAGTCTTTTATCGAAAATTCACTTTTTACACTGAACAGTATTTTGCCGGTTTTATCGCGGATTTTCGATTAGTCATAACTTCTTTGTTATAAGTCGGATTTTAGTGTTCTTTATGTTTTTGGAAACCTTGTTACAAAATCTACCACTTGGTTCATCCCAATTACGATTATTGATCAATTTATTTTTGACCAAAATTTGATTGGTGTCACAGTTTTCTTTTTTGGTATTTTTTTATAATTATTTTAATACTATTTAATTAAAAAAATAAATAAATAAGAAAAAAATTATCCCCCGCCCTGCGCACCGTTCTCTCTCTCTCTCTCTCATCGTTGGTATGAATCAATTTAGCTGCTAAGGATCGATTGATTATTTGCCATCGTTTAAGTTTTCTTCTTTCATGAACCGATTTCTTGTGAGAATCGAATGATTCCTGAAATCGATGGTTCAATACAACCGCTTGCTTACTAAGTAAACAAAATCTATTGTAATTGATACTGGTTGTTAAAAATCGAATTCTGCTGAAAATTGATACTAGCTATGTAGAAAAGAAAACCATCTTCATGTTCAAGAACAGTTACCGGTAAATCCAAGAGGAAATATAGCTACAATTCAAAGATTATGCTTCGGTGATAGGTTATTTCAATTTGAAGTGTAGTAAGAAGAACCAGGAAGGAATTGGAACCGAATGGGATAAAACCTCAGCAATAATCACATCTAATCAAGAACCCCATTGTTGGTGTTTATCTAATCAGAAAATAAGATTTCAGCCCGGTGGTTGCCTTACAACCACTTCTTGGTTTTTGATATTCAACCTGATTGGTCTCTTGGAGATAGATGGTTGTTGTTTATCTAGAAATCTATGAAGAAGGCTAGGGATAAAGATGGATTTTTTATTGAAATTTGATGGGTTCTAGGTATTGGTTCATTTATAAGAGAGATATAGGGTATGATCTTTCATTTGTGATGCAGTTCTGGGTCTTGAAATCCTCTTCAATAGCGTATCTTCTTCTTCATCTGAATCTTCAAATGGATCAATTTTAAGATTTTCCCATTAAATTCATTTTGATTTTTTTTTGCATCAGCTATGTAAGAGCTATAAATGCCCAAATTTTTATCTGAAATTCTTTATGTTGATGAATGAGAATTTTGTTTATCAATTCTTGTGAGTTTTGAAATGGGAAGGTAATGCAAATTAGTAGAATGGAGTTTTCGAATGTATGATTTTTCATTTGTGTTACTGTTCATGGTTATGAAAGGGCTATTGATGTATTTGTTTTTGTAATTTTCGATTATCCAATAAAGATGAATATTGTTATATTTCTTTCGTTTGCATAAAAGAGGTACAAGGGAAGGTAGGTTTTGTTTTTTAGACTTGCAGCTATTTTTTAGTTGCACGTATGTGTATCTATGTGCGAAGTGTTTATTTATTTATTATTATTTTTTTATATTTGATCAGTGGTTGTGAAGAACATGAACTTGGTTCTGGGTTTATTTTGTTTGTTTGATTTTGGCTTCAATTTGAATGGTCTCTCATTCTCACACATTTGGAACGGGGGTGAGTTTTGCAGGTTGCAGTGGAGAGAAGAGATAGAGACAACAATGGTGGTGGTGGGGGGGGGGGGGGGGGGGGGGGTGGGAGAGAGAGAGAGAGAGAGAGAGAGAGAGGAAAAAATCAAAAAGAGAGGGGTGAAGGGTTTACGGGTGCGTAGATATTTTTTTTTATTTTTAAATTGTAAATGTATTAATATAGATTTAAAAAATAAAAAAAATTAAAAATTGTAACTTTTCAAGTTGTCTAGGAACTAAAAACACGGAATAACTTTGATTTTGAAATTTTATGTAAGTTGAAAAAAATTTGGATTCAATCTAAAGTTTTTTGAATACCACATGGATCAATCTTGTAATTTTGTTTTGTTAATGCGTGTAAAAAGATTGTGTTTAATTGAGTTGTAGATATAACAAACAGAAATTAAAATTTTAATATATAATTAGGTTGATTTTTTAATAGATAATTGAGTTGAGTGAAATTTAATTTGCTGATGAAGATAGTTTTGAAAACCTTAATTTCAAATTACTTTTTCCTAATTTTAAACCAGAAAAGGAAAGAGGAAAAACGAGTTGACTTTTCATTTCAAAACACGGGCCGTTATATAAATATTGACCAAGGTTCATGAATGAATACAAATTACAGGTTACATGTGAACATAATATGCAACACCGCTAAAAGTCAAACTACACATCCACATATGTTATTGGTACCCGGCCATGATTGAATCCTGTCCGAACTTCTTTTTAGATTTACAAGTATTCTAAAACCAATAGTTTTTTAATAAAAAGTTTTGTACTTTATACCAAAAAAAAAAAAAAAAAATCTAGGATTTTATAATCACGGTAATTTATCACTTTTGATTATTAATGTGCTTTTTCTTAATCTTTCTGCAAAGCATATAAATACTTTTAGTCACAATTATTTGTAATGATTACTAAAAGTGTTTTTATTTTTATTTTTTTTATTTTGTAAAATGGCACAAAATATGTTTTCAGTGTGCAACTAATATATATAAAAAACTAATAGTATATATATATATATATATATATATATATATATATATATATATATATATATAAGTATTTCGGTTACCACTATATGCCATTGTCAAGGAAAAATATTTTAATTTAATCATAGTTCACTTATTTGTAATGATTACATGTTTATTTTAATTATTATTACTTGTAATCATTTATAGTAAATAACTAAATATCGGGCATATTTACAAATGAACACATATTTATATTTGTTTATATAACTACTAGGGGTGGAATTGGTACGGTACCGACTTTTTTTTTTTCAAACCGCGTACCGTACCAACTATATTTGGTAGGAGAATTTAACTACCAGTACCGTACCAACTATACTTGGTACCGGTTTATTTGGCTACCAAAAAATTTGGTTGGTACATATTGGTACTGGTATATACCAAATGCTTTAACTGATTTTTATATTTGAAGAGTTTGACACATGATTAACTATATTAGACTTCACATTGTAATCATCATCCAACCCAACGGTTAGAAAATTTTCCATAATCGGAAACAAATTAAACAAAAAAAATTATCATTGATGTTTAGTACCTTTTATATGCATATAAAATAAAATAACTATCATGCACAATACAAAGTAAATGTATTCAAATATGACGTTGTTATATATTAACTCTACCGCTGTCTCACCGTCTTAATTGTAAACATTATATATAAAGAATTAACAAAAAAACATATACTAGTCTAAGAAGTGATTAGTTAATTGTTTTTTGTTTTCTTGTTTTGAGTAATATACAAGTAATCGAATAATGTATACGTAATATCAAACTTGCTGCTCTTAATTGAAACATAAAAATATGATAATTAATATATCTTCATATGTATTAATTGATATATATATATATATATATATATATATATATATATATATATAAATTGGTTGGTACGGTACAACCGTGGTATTCAAACTTTTATACCGTTACCGTACCAAGTTTACTTAATTGGTATGGTAATACCGAACAAACGTATTGGCTACCGAACATGTTTGCTACCAATTCAATTGGTTCGGTTGGTAACATGTTGGTTGGTTCTCTATGGTACATATTTGTCAGCCCTAATAACTACCATGAGTAAAATGATTTCTCCTTTTTAGATTTTAAATAACATCAACTAGCATTTAGGGATACAAGTCGATCATAACAATTTTAAACAATTTGTCGAAGGAAAACTCAAAATTGAACGAACAAGATCATCCATAATACAATAAGATATTTAATCACAAGCATATATTATAATTATTATTAATAATAAGGTAGGTCAAACTCCATTTACTAACCGAGATAGGAGTTGTTGGGTGCATACTTGAAGTGATAAATATGAAGTCAGGAATACGGGGGGTCCGGGGCAGTGCCTTAACTGTAGATGCACCCCTAGCGGGGTCCAAGGGGCAGCGCCTTTCACAGTGGTTCCGCTGACCTAAATGGATTTTTACCTTGGGTATGACTCCAACCATTTTCCCGCAAAAATCACTTGGTATTTTGTGTTTCTCATTATGAATTAGGTTTGAAATTTAGATTGGTTTATTTTTGGATTATCCTACTTTTGAATTCGTGTATCCCCGAGAAATAAACGAATTACAAATTTCGAAAAGTGTTTGATAAACACGATCCTTAAATATATCCAAAGTTTGTATTTATTGTTATCTTGATCCCTTAATTTCTAACATCACATGGTATTTTCTTAATATACTTATATCGAGATGCACTCCAATTGACATAGGGATGAATTCTACATATGGTTTTAGCGATATCACAATGCATAGTATAATGTTTAAGTGATTATTGGGAGAAATGAAATTGTTTACTACTCGCCTTACTTATGTGACCCAACAAGTTTATATAACGTGTACTAATTAATATCAACATTTATGTTGTATGCACGTATTCCAACAAAATATGCTCATATTTGATTAAGGGACCTCACTTTAGAATTTTATTTCCCAACTCTTTTTGCGGGACTAAAACCGGTTTCTTACTTTAATGTTATGTTATGTGTTTTGAAAGTAATAAAAGCCTTGTGTCAACTTGTTTTTGCTATAGATAATCGCGATAATAGTTTATTAAAGCTAGCTTGTCTTGCTTTTTGGTTAACATGCTCATTTTTCGGAAATAGTTCCAATTTTGATCACTTCAAAACCCAATATTGAAGACCATATTGAGGAAAGCAATGACTAGGATCGTGTCGGGTCAATACTATATCAACATAATAACTAGTCCAAAATGATCGAGTGATTTTTATGCAATGATTTTAACCAATGTTGTATGAAAGAAAGTTAGGCACCTGTGAATTTCTTGACTGACCCGACAGAAGGAAGGTCAACCCTTAGACCGGCTGACATTTTGATTTTTGAATGGGTCGGAGGGAAACATACATGTGTGGACTTTACAGGGGTATCCCCTCTAGTGGGCTTGAGGGCGGGGGGTTTCACGGCAGGACTGACTGCTTTAAAAGCTACTACCGGCAAAGTCGACAAACATGAGAAATCGTGCATGAAAAATCAACACGTGTTCATACCATTTGCGTTTGATACGTTTGGTTTCCTCGCACCAGATGCGTTAGAGCTTCTTAATAGAGTACAACGGATTATGCATTGCAATGATATATCCCCTAGTTCTATGAATGTAGTCTTTAAAAGATTGAGTTTTGCTATACAAAAAGGCTTAGCGGCGCAGCTTATTGCCCATATGTCATCTCACTTGTTGTACGATGATAAATAAATCCAAGAGATTGAGTTATTATGTAAAAGGTTTGTTGAAATCCATTCAATTTTTTATCAGGAAAAAAAAACGTACAAATAAAAAAATACATTAATATTTTGTGACCTTATAACCATTGTATAATATAAAGAACATAACATCAAAATGTTGTGTATGAAGAAGGAAAAAGGACTTATAAGCCCAACAAAGTTTCCAAACTATTCAGAAAACCTCAGTTATGTTTTGTTTGTTCAAGAAACCTAAGGAACTTAACTTTTTGCCTAAAAAACCCTAACTAACTTAAACTTTTGTTCAATTCTAATTAGGATCAACCAACTAATGAAAGTCAACGAAAGACATGACTTATTATGTGGAATTAAATATTGGGGAAATGACTTTTAAGACCAACGGAGTTTTGAAATCGTTCAAAAAACCCCAATCATGGTTTGTCTGTTCACAAAAACCCAACGAACTTACGCTTTTGTTCAATTCTCATTAGAGGCAACCAGATTCATTAGGTATACAATAAGTTGGCAAATGACATGGTATTATATTTAATGACATATAATAAATAGATTAGAATTTCCCTTTATATATCGAGTTAGGGATCGGAGAAGAGAAAAATGAACGACGTCTGTATTCGTTCTCTTGTAATGACTACTTCTTTTTCCTCTCATCTTTGATGTCACCCTCAATATCTGCCAAGAAGATACTTTATGATGTAAACCCTTGTCGATGTTGACGCCCTTCTCGGATTTGGACATCGAAGGTCACCCAGAGAAAAAGTTCAGGACTTGTTCGAACAAATGGGTAAGTGTAATTGAAATCTTTTATCATGTCCATCTTCTATCTATTTTTTTGGTTCCCTTAAACACAAGAACTTATTTAGATGTAGATGATAAAATCTTCAATTACAATTATCCATATGTTCGAAGAAGCCCTGGACTTTTTCTCTGGATGATCCTCCATTTTAGATGTCCAAATTCGAGAAGGGCGTCCACATCTACAAGGGTTTGCATCATCAAATATCTTCTTTTTAAATCTTGAGTTGGACATCAACGATTGAGAGGAAGAAGAAAAAGTAGCCATTACAAGATATCGAACACAAAAAGCATTCATTTTTTCTGTTATCCAAGGCCTAAATTGATATATAAAGGGAAATTCTAATATGTTTATTCAATGTCATTAAATATAATGTCATATCATTTGTCAACTGATTATATACCTATTGAATATGGTTGTCTCTAATGAGAATTGAACAAAAACGTAAGTTTCATTAGGTTCGTTAGACAAAAGCATAAGTATTTTGAGTTTTTTTTAAACAGACAAAACATAATTGAGGTTTTTTGAATGGTTTTAAAACTTCGTTGGTCTTACAAGTCATTTTCCCGATATTTAATTCCACGTCATAAGACATATCACACGTTGACTTTCATTGGTCGGTTTACGCTAATGAGAATTGAACAAAAGTGTAAGTTAGTTGGGGTTTTTAGAAAAAAAACTATTAAGTTCGTTGGGTTTTTTCTTGAACAAGACAAAAAATAATTGTAGTTTTTTAAACAGTTTGAAAACTTTCTTATTGGAGTCGTTTCTAATAATAATCCACTAAAAGTAAATTAAAGTTTATTCTTTAACTACATATGTCAATGATATTACTTTGTCTCTTAGTGTGTTAAGTTGATGGTATTTGCATATTTTTTTATCTTTATTATATGAATTTTATGTTGTGAACTTTCTTCATTCGTTTTATTTACATTGGATCTGAAAGGAGAAAAGGTTAATCCAAACAAACATAAACCCTAATCCTTCTTCCGTTTTTTACCTCAGATGAGTGAGTATACATAAAATACAACACGTGTAGCTTGGATCAATTTTATATCTGATGCAAAAGACATATCTTCACAAAGAAAGTTTGTAACTTTCACGTTTCACTACATGAGATCAATAACAATTTCAAATTTTTATTTTTGATGCAAAAAAATTATGCCAATAAACTTAAATTAATCATGCATGGATTCAATCCTCAGTCTAAGTATATATACATATAAATGGATTTCATTATGCCAACAAAAAAAGATAATAAAAATTTATAAAGCATCGAATCGACTGTTCAATAGTATTTGTGAGAATGATCAGAAGATTCACTTTCGTATATGGTAGACAGACGAAGCCTAAAAGATCGAACAGCCAATCGAGCTTTCCTAGACGAATATCTCTGCAATTTCCGTATCGATCCCGATCTGGACACTCCTAAACTCGAAGCCTGTTGCTTATAATTACTATCAACCAATCGCTTATTCTGCTCTTCCTGATCAACAATCACATTGATCTTACTCGTTTCCATCACCACAAAAGGAGAAATCTTAGATTTGTTCTTCCTTTTCTGACTATTCATAGCTTTAGATCTAGAAAGCGATCCACTACGCGTTATCGTTTTATAAGTCGCTTTCGCATTAAGCGCGACGCTAGCCTTGACTGCCATTGCCGCCATCTCAGAAGCACTCAAACGCTCCCTAAGTTTGGAAACAGGTAAAACGAAATAAATCTGACCAGCATCTAGTTCGTCTTCTAAATCCAAAGCTCTGATATGCTCATCGTAAGACAAATTGTCGGAGTTACACACGAAGAAAGAAGAAGCAGCTCCGTCAGTTTCCAATTGAAGAACGTCGGAAACAAAAACAGGAGAAGAATAACGTCGTAATTCACCCTTAGGCGAGATAACGAGAGCGGAATTGGATCTATTTGTAACGGAATCGCCACCGGAAGACATACAAGCACCCATTTAACACCGTTTTTGAGTCTTGAAGAGAAAGTTTTGGAGATGAAGATGTTTAGAGGGAGAGAGATTGGAAATGGGGGTTTTGATGTGTGTGTATGGAGGAAAATGGAGAGGTGAGTGGATGGAAAGGGTATATATAAAGAAGGGTGGCGAGTGGAGAGGCTTAATAGTCGCTGATTGTGGAATTGACTAATTATTTTGTGTATTAAAATATAAATAGGAAAATGGATAGGTTTTATTACATAGATGCTTAATAAGCGATGACGCGTGAAATACAACACGTGAAGCTTGGTCACCAAGTTACTGCTTTCCAACTTTCCTAGCCGTGTCACGCCATATATATCGTTATCATCTTGTTGGTTATTATATACTTTTTATAATAATCATTTTATTATAAATAATAATGAAAGTCATAATATTTTGTTAATTTTATCTTAAATCGATTTTTGTGTCCATGTCTTATATTTGTAAAAGAAAAAAAAAAGGTTTGTAGCTTTTAGGTTTTGCAGGTCACCTTGGTCATGTATGAAGCCTCACTACTTGAAAACATGGGGTTTTCGTACGGAAAATTTTCGTAGCTAATTAGCTATGGAATCGCTACGGATCAGCTACATAATGGGATGCACTAATTTAGTAACAAAATAGTTACGGAATAGCTACAGACGTCAGTCCGTAGCTAATTAGCTACAGATGCAAATCCGTAGCTATTCCGTAGCTAATTAGCTACAGAATGGCTACGAGATACCTACAAATATTATTTACCTACGGATTAGCTCTGGAGTATGTTTTCCGTTAGAATTCCGTAGCTAATTCGTAGCTAAGTAGCTACGGATTAGCTACAGATTTTTCTTATTTTTGATTTTTCGGGCACCAAACGTCGTTTTTTTTCGCTTCGTTTTTTTCACACCTCTACTATACATGATTATCTGCGCCCTGACTCGGCGAGTCTGGTCAACTGGAAGTTGACTTTGACCAGGGAATTGACTTTGGCTATGGGTAAAATAGTCATTTTACCCTGAGAGCATTTACCAGTAACTGATCTAGTGCTTTTGGAATTTGTAGCCGGACAGTTCCGGAGCAGCAGTCAGCCACTTTTAGAGTTAGCATCTTAGCAGCCAGCACTACGAGGTCAGTTTTACCTCTAGTAGGAACAGGTCTATGGCCACAATGCCGACCCGTTTAGTTAGCAGTAGTTCTAGACCTCGGTCTGATGCAGTACTTATCTTTGTGATTCAAGCATATCTTTGTGTTATATGTTCCGGACTTCGGTCCGATGCTGTAAGTAGCATATGTTTTTATGCTAGCTGATATGTGTTTATGCTATGATATGTTCAGTCAGTTCCGGACTTCGGTCCGATGCAGTTAGTTCCGGACTTCGGTCCGATGTAAGGGACAAGGTCCCAGTTACTTCCGGACTTCGGTCCGATGCAGAGGGTAAGGCCCTGGTTAGTTTCCGGACTTCGGTCCGATGTAGTGGGCAAGGCCCAGTATGTGCTTTATATGTTATTGTATGGTATGCGATAGTTTGGGGGAACTCACTTGTAACACCATAAATTTTTCAAACAAATTTTTCACATTTTAAGAACAATTTAATTCACAATATTAAAACACATTGTTTCATATATTCAAACATAAGTAAAAAAATCCCAAGTTCATAACATGTAAATAAAACTCCGCGTGTGTGTACTGATCATGCCGGCGCCTTCCCGCTATCCTCACTAGTACCTGAAACACATAACACAAAACACTGTAAGAACGAAGCTTAGTGAGTTCCCCATAATACCACACATAACACATACTAGCCACTCGAGGTTATAACTCTATGGGCCTGTGGGTCATAATTGTGTGGACCTTCTGGTCCTAACTCTGTGAACCTTCCGGTTCTAACTCTGATATACACACGACATACATCACATAGAAATAATGCAGTGCAACACATCACATAAATAGCATACAATAACTCTGTCATATAACTCTAATTACCACTCATGGTAAAGTATAGTGAGAAGACTCACATCGGATGTCTCGGTAATATCTCGCTTGCGTAAACACTAATGTAGCCTCTGCCTAAGCACATAAACAATCATCTCAATCAATAACGGCTCTCCAGGCTAGACTAGATCCTCGAATCTCCTCTAAGAAAGCTAAAAGACCATTTTCCCCTTCAAACAGTCCACAAGTCCAATTGTTGACCAAACCCTAAAAGTCAACAAAAGTCAACGGTCAATCCTTTGACCAGACTCGTCGAGTGCACAAATGTGACTCGGTGAGTCCATGCGTGTCCTCCTCACCCCTGGTCCTCACTTGACTCACTGGGGCAACCCTCCACTCTTCGAAGTCATCTCTGGTTGTGAGTTGCGGGACAACCTGACCCAACTCGTCGAGTCAGGCTCTTGAATCGGGGAGTTCAGTCATGAACTCAGGTCCTCTAAATCCCCTCTGACTCACCGAGTCATTTCCCTAACTCAGCAAGTCACCGACTGTGTGATTCATGGAGAAAACTAATCCTACTCGTCGAGTCTGTTCTTGGACTCGGCGAGTTCATGCCATGCTTAAACTGTTAGGTCAAAATATGGTTTATACTTTTCTTTTCTGGGCAAATGTATTTTTCTATAATATTTTTGGAGTTTACGGCCGTTAACACCTTACGGCCGTAAACCCATTTACGACCCATGTTATCCGGCCCATCTTCTCCAAGTATAAATATAGGTGTGAGGGTGAGGAGTAGAGATTGATGAACCCTAGAGAGTTTACGGCCAGAGAGACAGAAGAACTATTGTGTGTTAGTTTGTGTGAATCTCTTGTGTAAGGAATTTAATTCATATTATTAATACATTGAAATTCATCATCTACCTCTTCTTCTTCTCTTCTATTTGATCTGACATCATCCGTTTGATTGGGATTCCGCACCATCAAACGGATCTGACTGATACACAGGCAAATTAGGGACTTATAATTGGTATCAGAGCCAAGTTGTATCAGTCAATTTTGTCAGATTTGGGGCATTATTTGATCTTATATTTGAAATATTTTTGCGTTTTTGGATAGATCTCAAAAAAATAAGGGGGGGGGGGGGTTTGTTCTTCGTGTTTTTCATAAAAAAGGGTTTTTGATCGAGTTTTGGAGCTTCAAAGTCAAAAAATTGGTGTTTTTGGTCGCAGTTTGCGGCCGGCGGCTAGGGTTTCGGAGTTCACGGCCGGAGTTTGCGTCCGGAAACTGTTCACAGTCGCCAGAAGTTCACGGCCCGGAGTTTGTAGCCCGAGGTTTGCGGCCTCGGCCTCGCTGGTTTACGGCCTCGCAGCAGCAGCAACCCTTCGCATATAAAAAATAGCAAGCGAAGGTGGAGGTGCCAGGGATCGAACCTAGGTCTCCTCCCTACTAGTCCACGTGTCTTACCAAATCTTCTAGTCTACTTCTTGATTTATCCCTTCCGATTTTAATTCATAAAGATTCCTTTTTGCACCCAATTTCGAATTTTGACAATTTTAACCCAAAAACTCAATTTCTTTTAATTTTAAATTCCTTTTTCATCCAAAACTAAATAAATAAATAAATAAATAAATAAATAAATAAATAATAATAATAAAATAATTAAAAAAATTATTTTTTAACTTTTATTTTTGATTTTTATTTAAAATTTTGATTTTGATTTTCAGGTTTGACCTTTGATTTTAAAATTCGACTTTTTCGATTAACTTTTAAATTTTCAAATTTAGCTTTTCGGTTTGACTTTCAAGTTTGACTTTTTTCTAGTTTGACCTTTTCAAGTTTGACTTTTTAAATTTGACTTTTAAGGTTGATTTTTGAGATTTATAGTCAAAGGGCATTTTTAAATTTAAGTTTGACTTGTAGTTGTGCTTTACGAGGGAATTGAAAAACATGAAAGAGAGTCGTCATGAGATGTTAAGACAAAATTTCAACATGTTCGATTATATTCTTGGAGAAACCCTGGAAGTTCAGTTGCAACGATTTACCACACTCTTTATTGAGATGAATATAGCTGGGATCTTCTTGTCCAAATCTGAGATAAACAAAAAGCTGTTGAATTCACTTCCAAAATCGTGGGATATGAACGTGGCCATCATCAAGAAGACAAAATATCTCAATCATCTTAGTCTTGCTGATGTTATTCAAGAACTTGATGCATTGAAGTGTAGAGAAGCAATGAGTTCTGAAAACATTCCGGTCACTGAATCAGAAAAAGAACCAACAGGTTGATGGATCATTACCCTGATGATATAAGAAAATAAAAGGTTTCTTTATTTCGCATGATAAAGGGAAGAGAAAACAAAGATAAAATAATAACAAGAAAAAAAGATAGAATCGAACAACCGTACGGGCATTATGCATTGCATACGGCTCTACAATAAAATTGACCCTTACCTTACATCAAATAAAGAAAAAATAGGATCGATCAGACCCTTACATGTACTCCAGCTTGTGAAGCCACGATTAAATTTCTTCGGGAACAAATTGATTTATTTAAAAGAGAAGTTGAAGACCTGAGATATGAAGGATATCAACTCAGGAAAGGACAGAAACCCCTGAAGGCTGAGTTAGAAGCAAAAACCAAGGACTTTAGGAAACTTCAGGAAGAGTATAGCAACAAATGTGAAAATTATGATTATGTTAAGAGCCAACTTGCTGCTGTAACTGAAGAACTTGACGCTTTAAAAATTAAGTGTGGAAAAACTGATGTCAGTTTCAAAAATTATACTGCGTCAAGTCAGACAGTCGAGTCCTTATATGAAACCCAATTAAAATTCAAAGAAAATCAAAACAACGGTCTAGGGTATGATAGTGTACCTCCTCCTTATAATCATAACTACACATCCATCCCTATGACACACGACGAAACTGACAGGGAGGCACATCTTCAATATGGTAAAGTAGTAGAAGATGAGAACAAGGAGAGCACTATTGAACAAACCAATGACTCTTTGAACTCAGAATCTGTTGCTTCGAATTCTGTTACTCCTAACAAACCTGCCGTTGAGAAATATAGGCCTCCAATTCCAGCCCAAAAGAGTGCCTATTGCAAGTGTGCATCTGGGATCAATAAGAGACAAGGCAAGGATACGCCACCAGGGGCAGGAATAAATAACTTCACAGTGAAGAAAAGACTTGTTTTCACTGTGGAACACCTAGACACATTGCCAGAAACTGTCCAAATCGCGCATACGTTCCCTACTGCGCACAAGGATGGAAAAACACACCAAATGGGAGATACTTCAAAAGAAACCCTTCCAGGTCATGTTCAGACAATGGTGACTGGAATGCGCAGAAGGCCAAGAATCAAACCCACAAGGCAAAGAATCCGAATCCCAATGGCAAGAAGGAAATTCCTGCCAAAAAGCCAAATCTAAGAGATGCTCCAGTGAAACAAAGACCGGCTAAGTCAAAGTCATCTCGAAGATCGGCTTCAAGTTCCAAAGCAAGTGCCGAGGCACCCATCGGATCGAACAAGAAATGGGTTAAACCCGAATATAGATGGGTACCAAAGGTGAGAACTCCAAAACTCCTAATGCTTCTAACGTTTCTACATCTTCTGTTTGTGATAAGCAGGATATGTCATGGGAGAGAGTATCGTGCGTTGATGACATAGGTCGACCTAGTTTCAAAATGGACTGGGTTCCAAAGACCAACTGATCCCGCTCTGTGTCGGAGCAGCTATGGAAGCATATCATCAGACTTCGGTTTGTTGGTAGTGGCTGCTCCTGGCATATGATTGAGGACATCTCTCAACTGTACAACACTCAGAACATTATTTGAGAGTATGTGTCCTTTACGGGAAGGGAAGAAAGGAAGGGATCACTCATGGGGTTAGTTCTTAATGACGTAAAGAATTTTCTGATCTGTTCTGAGATTACGCATGCTATTCTTAGACCTTCTGAATGCAGATTCAATCGGTGAATTACGGTTTGCGTTTTCTTCTCTATACTCCTGAGTTTTTCTTAAGCTAATTCGCTTCAAAGAATAATTTTTGTTATAGGATAGTTTAAATTTGCGCATTTACTTTTGTTTATCTCCTATGCACAAATTTAGGGGGAGAAATAAAAACAAAACAAAAATTAGAAAATTTTCAAAAAAAAAACATTAAAAAAATCAAAAAAAAAAATGTTGGTATGAAGTGTGCTTGAGGGAGATTTTTTTTGGGAAGTGATATTATCAAGTTATAACTGGCAACCTGAGTCTGCGTAATGTACCCAAAGTTGAAGGGTCTATTCTCTGGTTTGATGCGTCGGTAGGCACGAAAGATTCTAAATGGACTTGACTAGGCAGAGTTGAACTTAGGAAATTTATAGACTTGACAAATCTTGACCTAGTTAGATCCATTCAGCCTGACAATACGACGCTCAGATAGGTTGAGCAGGGAGATATATATGGGAATCCACTCGTCACATTAAATGAACCCGTACTTGGAACTATGGTTTAACTCTTCCTCGATGTGCGGATTCTGTCCTTAATTCCGGTTGGATGGGGCGACTGGTAAATTCAGATAAATTAGGTCTGTAGAATATCATTTTCTTTCTTTCCGTCTGTTAGTCATATGTTGTCTCATTTGCATGACTTCCAATCCGACTTGGTACACAACATATGCAACTCTATTTCTCTGCGTGTTATATATGTGAAATACTTCCTATCTGTTAGCCATATGTTGTCTCCTTTGCGTGACTTCTAATCCGACCTGGTACACAACATATGCAACCTTCTACTTCTCAACCCCTCTGAAGTAATAAGTAATATAATTTCGAATCTATCCTCTCTCTGAATGGTTGTCTGCTCACCCGGTGTAAGGAGTACTCTAGAAGTTCTTGATGGCTGGGGCATATCAGGAAGCGGGAAACACGTTTTAGTACACTTAAAATTGAACACATACAGATTGTCTATAGATCTCGCTGCTCAATTTAGGTGGACCACAATATCCCTGGTCGTCGTCAGATGAATGGTCCTTAAGATATAGTATCTAGGAACTTAGGATCAGATATAATATCTAGGAACTAAAGTTCACCTGTCTTGTAACAAATAGTATGTCCTAAATTTGTCACAATTTTTCGTGTTTAAGTGGACAACAATACCGACGATCGACCAGACAAAGATGTGAATATGAAAGGTACCGACAAGTGGATAAAGGCTGTCTAAAAACTTTGATCCAAAATCACTCTTAAAGTTAGATATCATTTTTATTTTTGTTAAATTTGTCATAGTTTCTTCTAATTTAAATATTAGGGGATAATTAAAATAAATCAGAAAAATTCAAAAATCAAAGAAAAATCAGAAAAATTAAAAATCCAAAAATAGTGTTATTTCTGTTTTATTTCTTGATCAGAAAAATCAAAATTCCGAAAATATTTTTTTGCTTCTGTTTTATTTCTTTTTTAGAAAATATAAAAAAAAAATTCAAAAATATTTTTGTTTTTGTTTTAATTTGTATGCTAAGTTTTCTTTTAGTTTTGTTTTGTCTTGAAAAGTGATTTCAGGTGAAGATGAAATTCATGGAGTTTGTATCGAAGATTTCTGAGCCAAAAGCTTCATCCGTGAGCATTGAAGAATTCTCATTCGAAGGTGCAAGAAATGAAGATTATTCTTTCAAATTCGATCTTTCAACCCCAGAAGCAAGGTGAAGCTGAAATTGAAGATTATGTGACGGATTGCATTGAAGCCTCCTCAATCAGTCTGCTGCTATCTATGAACCTGCTGAAGTGATCCAGAAAATTATTTCTCTCTGAAGTTCTCTCTGAAGATTCTTAAGCTGAAAGCGCCATCTTTCAAGAATCAGTACGTCAAGCCTCCTCACCCAATGTGCGTTTAATGCCAAATTCTAAAGAAAACCTCAAGTGCTCAAGATGAAGTCATTCATTGAAGATTCATATGTTCATCATGATTCTGTGAAGAAATCGAAGGTTAAAGCTGAAGCCAAGCTCCCATTGAAGATTGACAAGAAGCGCCAGCTACTTTTTAGGGGGAGCTTGTTGGGTCATTAAGAAAAGAAAGCTATAAACCAAGGGGGAGATTATTGGGTCAAAATATGGTTTATACTTTGCCTTTCTGGGCAAATGTATTTTTCTATAATATTTTTGGAGTTTACGGTCATGTTTACGGCCGTAAACACCTTACGGCCGTAAACCCATTTACGACCCATGTTATCCGGCCCATCTTCTCCAAGTATAAATATAGGTGTGAGGGTGAGGAGTAGAGATTGATGAACCCTAGAGAGTTTACGGCCAGAGAGACAGAAGAACTATTGTATGTTAGTGTATGTGAATCTCTTGTGTAAGGAATTTAATTCATATTATTAATACATTGAGATTCATCATCTACCTCTTCTTCTTCTCTTCTATTTGATCTGACATCATCCGTTTGATTGGGATTCCGCACCATCAAACGGATCTGACTGATACACAGGCTAATTAGGGACTTACATAAACTCAAATGACCTCCTAAGGTCAGATCTGTTCCTCTAATCCATAGATCTGACCTTCCCAAGCATGATAACTACGTAAAGTTCAGATCTTGATGCTCATGCAAAGGCCCAAAGGCTCTATTTGGAGAAATAACCTCAAATATGACATCCTAAGCTCATGTCTACTAACACTACTCATAAAGATCAAAGGGTTAAGGTCTCTGGACCTCTTTGGATCCAGATCCAAAGCCTCAATACGAGAAGGGACCAAATGCTCATCCAATCAAGCCTCTAAAGGGTCTAGAAAACCCTAACTCCAAAGGTTAACACCAAAACTGAAGAAGGATCGAATCTATACCTCAAATATGAAATCCCTAGGCTCTGAAATCTACAGAATAACACCCTCTTCAGGTCCCTCTTGCTTTTGTCACCTTTTTCTTGCAAGAACACCAACACAAGGATCAAAAATGGCCTCTCCTTCCTCACAAACGTTCTAGCTCTCTTAGGGTTTCTCTCAAGGGTCTGGTAGCCACAATTGAAGGCTATAAGAGCCTTTAAATAGATCCCAAACCCGAGAAATTAGGGTTTCACTTAATAACATGGACTCGCCTAGTCCACGAGTCGACTTGTCGAGTCCGGTCACCAATCTGGATAAGAACCCACGGTCCTACTCGGCGAGTCTAAGCATCAACTCGCCGAGTTCCTCCCAAACTCAAAATAAATGAATAAAATAATATAACTGGAAATCCGGATGTTACAATTCTCCCCCACCAGAATCAGACTTCGTCCTCGAAGTCTCACTCTGTAAACAACTCTGGATGCTACTCACGCATCTCTCGCTCTGGCTCCCAAGTCAGCTCGGACCCTCTCCGATGTTGCCACCGGACCTACACCAGGGGCACTTCCTTGTTCCTCAGAACCTTGATCTTTCGATCCATAATCGCAACCGGTGTCTCAATGTAGTTCAGGCTCGCATCCACCTGGATATCCTCTAATGGTACCACCGCCGACTCATCGGCCACACACTTCCTCAACTGCGATACGTGAAAGGTGTCATGAATCTGACCTAACTCTGCAGGTAGCTCCAACCGGTATGCTACCCTACCTACTCTTGCGATCACCCTGAATGGACCAATATATCGGGGCCCTAAGTTGCCCCTCTTCCTGAATCGGATCACTCCTTTCCAAGGAGATACCTTCAGGAGTACGAAGTCACCAACTTGAAACTCAAGCTCCGAACGACGCCTATCCGCATAACTCTTTTGAAGACTCTAAGCTGTCAGCAATCTCTGCCTGACTTGTTGAATCTGCTCAGTCGTCTGAAGCACTATCTCTGTGCTACCCATCACACGCTGCCCGACCTCTCCCCAAAAAATAGGGGTCCAACACCTCCTCCCATATAATAAATCTAAGGGAGGCATACCAATGCTCGAATGATGGCTGTTGTTATATGAAAACTCAGCCAAAGGTAGATACGTGTCCCAACTTCCCCTGAAGTCCAACACACATGCCCGAAGCATATCCTCGAGCGTCTGAATCGTCTGCTCAATCTGACTGTCCGTCTGTGGGTGGTATGCGGTATTAAAATGTTGCCTCGTACCCAACTCCTCATGGAATTTCTTCCAAAATCTGGAAGCGAAACACACATCTCGATCTGAAACAATCGAGACCGGCACTCCATGCCGCGATACCACCTCCCTTACGTACAACTCCGCCACCCTCTCAGCAGAAGAGCTCTTACTGATAGCAAGTAAGTGAGCGCTCTTCGTCAACCGATCAACGATCACCCAAATTGCATCGACGCCTCTCGCAGTCCTCGGCAATTTGGTGATAAAATCCATGGAAATCTGTTCCCACTTCCACTCAGGAATCTTTAATGGCTGCAACTTGCCATGCAGACGCTGATGCTCAGCCTTGACTCTGCAATATGTTAATCACCTCTCTACGAACCATGCGACATCCCTCTTCATACAGGGCCACCAATATTCTCTCTTCAGGTCCAAGTACATCTTAGTGGCCCCGGGATGGATCGAGAACCACGACCTATGCGCCTCGTCTATCAGAATGGTGCGTGCCCCACCCTCAAAAAACACCTAAATCTGACCTTGAAAGGTCAAAAGCCCTCGACTATCGGCGACAAACTCGGTCACCTGCCCGACTACCCGCTCTCTCTTGCGGTTCTCTGGTCTCCCGGCCTCAACCTAGGCCTATCGAATGGTGTCCAACACTGGAGTCATGACTGTCAATCTCATGCAAATGTCTTGCATCGGGGCACTCTCCGCCCTACGACTCAGGGCATCGGCTACAACATTAGCCTTGCCTGGGTGGTACAGGATCTCGCAGTCGTAATCCTTTACCACATCCAACCATCTTCTTTGGTGCATATTCAGGTTGGGCTGATCCATCAGGTACTTCAAACTCTTGTGGTCCGTGTATATAGTACACTGAACCCCATATAAATAGTGATGCCAGATCTTGAGGGCGAACACTACAGCTCCCAACTCTAGATCGTGGGTGGGATACCTCATCTGATGAGGCTTTAGTTGCCTCAATGCGTATGTGATCACATGCCCTCTATGCATCAGCACTGCACCCAATCCCGATATCGACGTGTCACAATACACCATGAAATCCTCCATCCCCTCCGGAAGGGCTAACACCGGAGCTTCACACAATCTCTGGTGAAGAGTCTCAAACGAGGTCTGCTGCTCTAGACCCCACGTAAAAGCAACGCCCTTTCGGGTCAACCTGGTGAGAGGCACGACAATCTTGGAGAAATCCCTGATGAATCTGCTATAGTAGCCGGCAACCCTAGGAAACTCCTGATCTCAGTGGGGGATCTCGGCACCTCCCAACTCATCACTGCCTCAATCTTGGCCTGATCGACCAATATCCCATTCTGGTTAACGAGGTGTCCTAGGAACTGAACCTCTCATAACCAGAAATCACACTTAGAGAATTTGGCATAAAGCCTCTCTAATCTCAGAACTCTGAGGATCTCACTCAAATGCTCCTCATGTTGCCTTCTGGATTTTAAGTACACCAACATGTCGTCAATGAACACGATCACCGAACGATCCAACATCGGCCTGCACACTCTGTTCATGAGATCCATGAACGCTGCTGGTGCATTGGTGAGCCCGAAAGGCATCACCACGAACTCGTAATGCCCATAACGAGTCCTGAATGCCATCTTCTGAATATCATCATCATGCACTCTCACCTGATGATATCCAGACCTCAGATCGATCTTGGAGAACCAAGACGCTCCCTGTAACTGATCGAACAAATCGTCGATGCTCGGCAAGGGGTAGCGGTTCTTGACTGTCAACTTGTTCAACTCCCGGTAGTCAATGCACATCCAGTGTGAACCATCCTTTTTCTTGACAAAAAGGATCGGAGCTCCCCACGGCAAGCTGCTCCGCCGAATAAACCCCTTTCCCAGCAGCTCCTGAAGCTGCGAGGATAACTCCTGCATCTCTAGAGGTGCAAGGCGATAGGGTGCCTTGGCGATTGTGCTGCCCCCAGAATCAAATCAATGCGAAACTCTACCTGCCTCTTGGGAGGCACACCCGATAACTCCTCGGGGAAAACATCTGGGAACTCGCGCACTATCGGTACCTCATCGACTGACCTCGGTCTCTCTGAATCAACTCTCGTATCCATCACGTAAGCCACAAAGCCACTACAACCCTACTGTAGACTCTGCCTCGCTCTAGCAGTTGAACAAAACGCTGAACCAGTATGGGTACCCTCGCCATACACTGTAAGAAATCCCCTACTAGGGTCTCGTATGGTCACCAGCTGTCACTCGCAGTCAATAACCGCTCTGAACCTGCTCAACCAGTCCATGCCCACGATAACACAGACGTCCCCCATCGCAATTGGGACCAAATCAATAGGAAACGCAACGCCGAAGATCCTGAGTACGCATCCTTGAATCACCTCAGTGGCATACACCGCTATCTCGTTAGCTATGGAAACTCTCAGAGGTCGACTCAATGTCTCTCGACTAATACTGATGTTGCTGACTAAAAGCTAAAGATAAAAAAGACCGACTAGCACCCGAGTCAAATAACACCAAGGCAGGTACCGAATTCACAAGAAAAGTACCTACGCATATCATAATATAAGCACAATACATCAACATTAAAAATATTTACGTGAAAGTATACATACCAGCCACAACGTCGGGTGCTGTGCGGACCTCCTCCGCGGTCAACTGGAAGGCTCTCCCCTCGTGCCTTCGGTGCCTCGACCTTCACCGACTGGCTCTCTATAGCTCTGACAGTATCAGGGGTAGATCCATGAGATGCTCCCTGCGCTGACCCCTGCAGCTGTGGACACTCTGCCTTCCAGTGTCCGGTCTAGTTGTAGTGGAAACAGGCTGTGAACCCCTTGGGGAAATCCTTTGCCATATGCCCCTCCTTGCCACACTTGTAGCAAGACCCTACTCTGCAAACCCCATCGTGAACCTTGCTGCACTTGCCACAAGTGCGGCCCTTCTAGCTCCCTGATCTGGAATCGGTGGGCTTGGCCCGCATGGCTGCCGGCTGGGATTATGCCGGTCGCCGATCCCTCCCTTGAGACTCCGCCTCCTCCCTGACCTGAGTCTCCAGCTCTATCTCCCTCTTCCGAGCATTTGCCTGAAGCTCGGAAAATGTCTGGTATGAGGAGTTCGCCACGAACTCCCGTATATCCCTCCTCAAAATACTCAGATAGCGACTCATATGTGCCTGCTTGGAAGACACGTGCTCCGGGCAGAACGTCGCCTTCTCATGGAACATCCTGGTGATCACTGTAACAGACTCAGTACCCTGCTTGAGGGTTAGAAACTCCTGTGCCAAACGCTCCCTCTCTACCGGGGGAACGTACTCATCATGGAACATAGCGGTGAACTTCTCCCAGGTCACCGCAGCAAGCTCAGCAAAAAAAAGTGCGCCGTCACAAACTTCCACCAGTCCTTCGCTCCCAAGTGGAGCTGGTTCAGCGCGAACCTGACCCTCAAATGCTCTGGACACGAACATGTGTAGAAACACCCCTCGATGTCCGAAATCCAACTCATCGCTGCAATAGGATTATGTGTCCCATCGAACTATGGTGGCTTCGTGTTTCTGAACTCCCGGTACAGCAACGAGTCACCCCCTTGTGGCATGGCAGCAGCGACGACTGCTGTGGCCGCAGCAACAACAGCAACAGAAAGTGCAGCGTATCGCTCATCAAATGTCTCAAATAGGGTGGTCTTGATAGACCCAAACATCTCCGATATCTCTGCTCTGATGGTAGCAGCCACCTCCTCATGGATCATCCTACGGATCTCCTCATCGCTACCACTACTGCTCTCTGGTGTAAGGCGTGTCCTGACCATGATGTCTCTGAAATACAACATAAGAAAATATCAGGGACTCGCTCGAGTATACTCGCACTCGATAACTCTACCCTACTTGATCTCTGGTGCCCCAAGGATTCTTACTTGGATTGTGCACCGCTCCGGTGTCTTCAGTAGTACGGGCCCAATACTGTTGTCCACATCGCATCAATATACACGGCTCTGCTATGCTCTTTTCAAATTCTTTCTCTTTTAGAAAACATTGTTTCACTTTTGAAAAGATGTCTCTCAAATCCTCAATTTGAGTTCAGATACGCCCGAAGGTGTACCCGAATCCCTCAAACCAAGGCTCTGATACCAACTTGTAACACCGTATATTTTTCAAACAAATTTTTCACATTTTAAGAACAATTTAATTCACAATATTAAAACACATTGTTTCATGTATTCAAACATTAGTAAAAAATCCCAAGATCATAACATATAAATAAAACTCTGCGTGTATGTGTACTGATCATGCCATCGCCTTCCCGCAATCCTCACTAGTACCTGAAACACATAACACAAAACACTGTAAGCACGAAGCATAGTGAGATCTCCAGAATACCGCACATAACACATACTAGCCACTCGAGGCTATAACTCTATGGGCCTTTGGGCCCTAACTCTATGGACCTTCTGGTCCTAACTCTGTGAACCTTCCGGTTCTAACTCTGATATACACACGACATAAATCACATAGAAATAATGCAGTGCAACACATCACATAAATAGCATACAATAACTCTGTCATATAACTCTAATTACCACTCATGGTAAAGTATAGTGATAAGACTTACCTCGGATGTCTCGGTAATATCTCGCTTGCGTAAACACTGATCCGGCCTCTGCCTAAGCACATAAACAATCATCTCAATCAAGAACGGCCCTCCAGGCTAGACTAGATCCTCACATGTTCTCTAAGAAGGATAAAAGACCATTTTACCCTTCAAACAGTCCACAAGTCCAATTGTTGACCAAACCCTAAAAGTCAACAGTCAAACCTTTGACCAGACTCGTCGAGTGCACAAATGTGAATCGGCGAGTCCATGCGTGTCCTCCTCACCCCTGGTCCTCACTTGACTCACTAGGGCAGCCCTCCACTCTTCGTAGTTATCTCTGGCTGTGAGTTGCGGAACAACCTGACCCAACTCGTCGAGTCAGGATCTTGACTCGGCGAGTTCAGTCATGAAATCAGGTCCTCCAAACCCCCTCTGACTCACCGAGTCATTTCCCTAACTCAGAAAGTCACCAACTGTGTGATTCATGGGGAAAACTAATCCTACTCGTCGAGTCTCTTCTTGGGCTCGGCGAGTTCATGCCATGCTTAAACTCAAATGACCTCCTGAGGTCAGATCTGTTCCTCTAATCCATAGATCTGACCTTCCCAAGCATGATAGTTACGTAAAGTTCAGATCTTGATGTTCATGCAAAGGCCCAAAGGATCTACTTGGAGAAATAACCTCAAATATGACATTCTAAGCTCATGTCTACTAATACCACTCATAAAGATCAAAGGGTTAGGGTCACTGGACCTATTTGGATCCAGATCCAAATCCTCAATACGAGAAGGGACCAAATGCTTATCCAATCAAGCCTCTAAAGGGTCTAGAAAACCCTAACTCCAAAGGTTAACACCAAAACTGAAGAAGGATCGAATCTATACCTCAAATATGAAATCCCTGGGCTCTGAAATGTATAGAATAACACCCTCTTCAGCTCCCTCTTGCCTTGGTCACCTTCTTCTTGCAAGAACACCAACACAAGGATCAAAAATGGACTCTCCTTCCTCACAAACGTTCTAGCTCTCTTAGGGTTTCTCTCAAGGGTCGGGTAGCCGCAACTGAAGGATATAAGAGCCTTTAAATTGATCCCAAACCCGAGAAATTAGGATTTCACTTAACAGCATGGACTCGCCGAGTCTACGAGTCGACTCATCGAGTCCGGTCACCAATCTGGATAAGAACCCGCGGTCCTACTCGGCAAGTCTAAGCATCAACTCGCCGAGTTCCGCCCAAACTCAAAATAAATGAATAAAATAATATACCTAGAAATCCTAATGTTACATCACTAAGCTTTGTGCTTACAGCTTCAGTTTTGGTTTCATGTACTTCCGCAAGCAAAGGGAAGAGCTCGGGATGATGGCATTGCACACACCACAGGTTCAGCTTTTGTCCTGGGAGTTTGTTTCAAATACTATGTTATGCTGTTACAATTCTTCTGTTATGACACATCTATTATAACTCTTTGGGATTTATGACGTACGATTTCATGATATATTATAAATCGTTGATAACCTTAGTATTATTTAAAAAAAAATTGGGTCGTATTTTGGGTCGTTACAAGTTGGTATCAGAGTCTTGGTTTGAGGGATTCAGGCACACTTACGGGTGTGACTAAACTGAAACTAAGGGAATGGTAAAAGATTTTCAAAAGAGAAACATATTTGAAGAGAATTTTGAAAAAGAACTTAGAAAGAAAAGAAGTTTTCTTAAAAGAAAAGGGTGTGGTGCATGCGATCAGCCGAGCTCAAGTAAGTACTCCCAAATTACCCATACAAGTTTATATTATGATTATCTGTTTCGGTTTCAGTAGAACAACATGCTAGAATAGGACTAAGGATCTAGGAGAATACCTTATGTGCCTGCTATATGTGTTTCAGCTTTATGAGAAGTGCATGATAGAATTGAGTAGACAGCAGTAGGATAGCCTGATTAGGTTATGCCTGATATTGTGAGCTTAGCATTGTATGCTAGTACAATTTCTTGTTACGAGAATAGAGTTGCTTGATTAGTTCCTGTGTCCGAATGCTGCTTGCTTTGTGCTTTGTGGGACTCCAAGTGATGGGAGTTAGCCATTAGGTGAATACGTCACATCACATGTGATCAGGATTGGATAATCTCAGAGTGTTGGATTTATCCCTATTGCACAGCTCTTGTTTGACTCCAACCGTTGTAAGAATGAGTCTTTTACTCGAAGGATTATCTGAGCCTCGTCACATGTGGTGGTATTCAGGTGATGACTAATTGGCATTACAAGGATGCCTTCAGCAGCTGAGGACTGGTTTTTGGTTGAGTCAGAGATTTCCCTAGGGTGAGCCTAGGATGAAAGTAGCAGAGATCAGTAGCAGTAGCAGTGACTTGGTGGAGTCGAGGTAGTTCTTGAGGAAAGTACGGATAGATGTGGAAGGTAGTAGGGCCCATACTACCAGAGGCAGAGGATCTATACTTGAATCAAGGAAGGCCGAGGCGAGACCAGGAAACCCGTAGTAGTAGCGATCCCTCAAGATATATTAGTGTATCTGACGTTTATCATGATGTGTTTTTAGAATGGTAGCTCTACGTCCTAGACCAGCAGGCGGTAGTTCAGATGCCGGGGAGGGATCAGGATCAGGCTTGGGGGCCGTGCATTTGGATGAGCAGACTAGGGAGTTTTTCACTTAAGAGGTTACCCGTATCATAATTGAGCAGACTCCTGTGATCTTTGGTTGGATCAAGGAGGGTATTCTGGAGTTGATGGAGGAGAAGTTGACCACGTTTCGTGCTAAGGTAGCGACTATGATGGGGTCGCGCACACTCACCTTTAGGGAGTTCAGAGCTTGTGGAGCTCCAGACTACTATGGGGCGCGAGACCCCATTGCGAGTACTACGTGGTTGGCAGATGTTGCCAACGTGTTCCGCACCAGCATATGTCCTGAGGGGGACAAGGTCAGATTAGCATCCTGTCTTCTGAAGGACATGACACGAGATTGGTGGGAGGAGGTTGGGCATATCATCGGGGATGACGCAGCACTTGATGCAATGACTTGGGCTGATTTTACTACCAAGTTCAGAGCCGAGTTTGCACCGGTCATTGAGGTGCAACAGTTAGCCAAAGAGTTTCAGGACCTTACTCAGACTACAGAGACGATGACAGAGATTACCGCCAAGTTCAGAGAGAGGGCTCTTCTTGTTCCTCAGTACACAACTAATGAGGAAATGAAGAAGGCCCGTTATCATGAGATGTTGCGGAGTGATATCCTCCAGTTTGTGAGACGATCCACCTGTATGACGCTGGATGATATGATTGCGAGGGCTCAAGAAAGGGAGATTGATCTTGAGATGGAGAAGAAGAGGAAGACGGAGGTGGCTTCGGGTACAGGGATTTCGGGCAAGATGCCCAAGATTTCGGATTATAGGTCTAGAGGTCAGCAGAGCCACAGTCGGTGTGGAAAATATGGGAGATTGCATGATGGGGGCGTGCAAGGTAGGGAGTTCCAGATGTTACAAGTGCATTCGGACGGGGCAAATGAGCAGAGATTGTACAGCTTCTACCACTGCCACCGCAACATCAGATTTGATTTGCTTCCATTGCAATCAGAGGGGACATAAAAATTCCCAGTGCCTGAACTTAGCCACAGCAGTGAAGGTCTTGGCACCTGCCCCTGCTACATTGAGGATTACGGATGGTCGTCAGGGCCGGGCCGAGGTGCCAGTGGCGAAGAGTTGAGCTTTTCAGATGACAACAGAGGAGGAGCGGGCGACTCCTGACGTGGTGGCGGGTATGTATTTTCCATTCATCTCTGCATTTATTATTGATTGTTTCTAATGTTATATGTATGCATATAGGGTCATTCTTAGTGAAAGGCATTTCAGCTACAGTGTTATTTGATTCGGGGGCTACCCAATGGTTTGTCTCTCTTGCGCTTAGCAAGCGGTTTAGCAGAGCTCCAGGGGAGCTAGATTGTCCACTCGAGGTGGAGATAGCCGATGAAAGGGCCATCAGGGTCGCGAGAGTGCATTAGGCATGCTTGCTGCAGTTATTCGATGAGCAGTTTTTGGTAAACCTGGTCCCTATTCCTTTGCGAGGGAACAAGGTCATAGTAGGAATGGATTGGCTGAGCCTAAATGGGATGGTGATTGATTACGAGTTGCAGCTAGTGAGGGTTTGCACTCCCAGTGGGGGAGAGTTAGTGATTCAGGGCGAGAGGCCACAACGCGGACCGATTCTTTGTTCAGCAGCGAGAGCGAGGCGCTACATCCAGCAGGGTTGCGCAAGTTATGTCGCATATGTGATGGACACCCGGGATAAGGGTAAGACGGCAGTAGATGATGTAGTAGTGGTGCGAGAGTACCCAGACGTATTCCCAGAGGAATTTCCTAGGATACCTCCAGAGAGACAGGTTGAGTTCAGAATTGATCTGGTTCCTGGTGCGGCTCCGATAGCTAAGGCACCGTATCGGTTGGCTCCTCCAGAGATGCAGGAGTTGTCTACGCAGCTGCAGGAGCTTCTAGACAAGGGTTTCATCAGACCATGTAGTTCACCTTGGGGAGCCCCGATCCTGTTTGTGAAGAAGGATCGGTTGCACCGTATGTGCATAGACTACCGGGAGTTGAACAAGGTAACGGTGAAGAACCGTTACCCACTCCCGAGGATAAATGACTTGTTCAATCAACTTCAGGCAGCATCTTGGTTTTCCAAGATTGATCTGTGCTCCGGTTATCATCAAATGTGTGTCAAGAGTGAGGATGTTCAGAAGACAACTTTTAAGACCCGTTATGGTCATTATGAGTTTGTGGTGATGCTGTTTGGACTCACCAACGCTCCAGCCGCGTTCATGGACCTCATGAACCACGTATGCAGGCCGATGTTGGATCAATCTGTGATAGTATTCATCGACGTCATCTTGGTTTACTCTAAAACCCAGGAGCAGCACGAGGAGCACCTAAGAGAAGTGCTAGAGACACTGAGGAAGGAGAGACTTGTTGCGAAGTTCTCCAAATGCGAGTTCTGGTTCCACGAGGTGTAGTTCCTTGGTCACCTAATCAACCAGAAAGGTATTCTAGAGGCCATGATGCAGTGGGAGGTCCCAAGGTCTCCATCTGAGATTCGGAGCTCCCTAGGATTAGTAGGGTATTACAAGAGATTCATCCAGGATTTCTCCAAGATAGCAGTTCCACTCACTCGACTAACCAAGAAGTCAGTGGTGTTTCGTTGGGAGCCTGAGCAGCAGGTGGCATTGGAGACTCTCAGACAACGATTGTGCGAGGCACCGATTCTAACACTGCTAGAGGGAGTGGATGATTTTGTAGTCTACTGTGATGCCTTGATCACAGGTATGGGAGCAATGTTGATGCAATGTGGGCATGTGATAGCTTACGCCTCTAGACAGTTGAAGCCTCACGAGGCTAACTATCCGACGCACGATTTAGAGTTGGGGACAGTGGTGTTCACCCTCAAGATTTGGAGACACTACCTCTATGGGGTCCGTTGTACCGTCTACGCGGATCACAAGAGTCCGAGATACCTCATGGACCAGCCGAATCTTAACATGAGGCAGCGTTGGTGGTTAGATGTAGTAAAGGATTACATTTGCGAGATCCTTTATCACCTAGGGAAGGCCAACGTAGTGGCCGACGCCCTGAGCCGCAAGGCGGCAGCAGCCCCGATCAGGGATATATGCCTGAGGATGACATTGATTACTCCATTGTTGGAGCAGATCAAGGAGGCACAGGTCGAGGGCCTCAAGAAAGAGAGGCAGAAGTGTAAGAGGATCGTGGGCCGAGTAGTTTCTTTTGATTATGGAAGTTGGGGATTGTTGACCCTTCATGGGAGACTATGGGCACAATACTGGGGCGGAGTAAGGCAGGTGTTGATGGACGAGGCCCATAAGTCTCGATTTTCCATCCACCCAGGGGCGGCAAAGATGTACAGAGATCTTCGACCCGACTATTGGTGGACCTGCATGAAGTGGGATGTCACCTGGTATGTGGAGAGATGCCTGACCTGCAGGAAGGTCAAGGCAGAGCACCAGAGACCCCCCGACAAGATGCAGCCGTTAGACATTCCCGTATGGAAATGGGAGGACATTACCATGGATTTTATCACTAAGTTTCCCAGGACCGCACAGGGAGTGGACTCAATTTGGGTCATAGTGGATCGGCTGACCAAGAGCGCACATTTTATACCGATCCAGGAGAGCATATCGGTTGAGAAGCTAGCCGACATCTATGTGCGCGAGCTAGTGGCACGACATGGAGTGCCTGTTTCGGTGGTGTCAGACCGAGACGTCCGTTTTACTTCCAGATTTTGGAAGCGGTTCCATGACGAGATGGGGACTCGTCTTCAATTTAGCACCACTTTCCACCCCCAGACGGACAGGCAGAGCGAAAGGACGATTCAGATTCTTGAGGACATGCTCCGGGCATGTGTTCTAGACTTATGTGGTAGTTGGGATACATATCTTCCACTGGCGGAATTTTCGTATAACAACAGTTACCACGCTAGGAAAGGAGTGCAGGACCCTGATTTGTTGGGGCAAGGTTAGTCAGCGAGTCATCGGGAGCACCGAGGTGGTGCTCAAGACCACAGAGTTGATCCAGCAGGTTCATAGCAGACTGCGGACTGTGCAAAGTAGGCAGAAGATTTATGCCGACAGGAGGTGTTCAGATTTGGAGTTTCAGGTGGGCGATGTGGTCGTTCTGAAGGTATCACCCTAGAAGGGTGTTATCAGGTTTCGGAAGAGGGGCAAGTTGGGCCCCAGGTTCATTGGTCCTTTTAGGGTTTTGGCTCGGGTGGGACGGGTTGCTTATCGGTTGGATCGTCCGGCAGAGCTTAGCCAGATCCACAACACTTTCCATGTTTCTCAGTTGAGAAAGTGTTTGGTGGATGAGTTAGCAGTTGTACCCTTGGAGGATATTGATGGGTTTTGAGCATTCTAACACTTCCTAAGTGTACATGCAACCCTAATAAACCTTGGATCTATGTTTGTCTAAGATACATGCAAATAATTATTTTTCCAAGGCTTATATCCTAACTAGCATGGCATGGGGAACTTGAATCAAATAAAGCTAGTAGAAACACTTACCTTGTAGTTGTAGTTGATTCCTTGGAATTTTAGAGCCTAGCACCAATAATGTGGATGCCTCAAATGAAAGTCACAAATCACCAAAAACTTGGAACTTTGAGAGAATAGTCACACTTCTCTTGAAATCGGCCCTCACCTCAACATGTGTCAACTAGTATCAACTAGTTTGATTTCAAGAGCCAAAGCCTCCTTTATATAGTGTGGTGGATTAGGGTTACATCCATGTAAACCCTAATACCCATGTCTCTTCATTTCCATGAGATCCATGGGTTAAAGCTCCATGGAGTATCCATGGACTTCTCCATCCAAGCTTAGCCCATTCCAAATAAGCATAAGCCCACACTATATAAATATAGAAGCCCATATTTAATTAGTAATATCTTTGATCACTAAATTAATCCTAGATTAATTATAGATCACTACTAATTAAATAATATGATCTTATATTAATATATTAGAACTTATAATATATTAATAAATCATAACTTGTACTATTCTCAAATATTATCCATAAATTGTTCGGGTGAAGTGCAACCCAAATGGACCATGCCGGGTCGGGTCAAGTACATACCAAATATAGTTATGGACTTAGACACTATATCCAACAGTCTCCCACTTGGATAAGTCTAGTAATTATATTTGCAAGTATAACTTCAGGAACCGATCAGCAATCGTAGCTCTTTAAACTCTGTTGAACTAGAACGCGCCATTTAGATAAGTGATCATATAATCCTCTGTTCTAGATATCAGCCGGACAAATACATGGAACATTGTCTTGCTTATTGTCCAGCATTTGTTTCCCGATTTCCGATTTGTTTGACATAGAACTCAACTAAACACATCAATTTAGTTCTGACCGGGCCCGGTACATAGGTCAAAACAAAATCATCGAGGGGCCCAGATATCAGCTTCTAATCCAAGAAGGAACAGATAAACTTCGACTCATATGTTTGTTCTACCACTCATTGAATTACACACAAAAGCACGTTTTATAACATCGAATTACCAATGCGTTTACGTACAATCAATGCATAACCAACTCGTAAGTAACAAATCATATCTCTAGGTTTGAAGACTTATATGATATTACCGTCTCACGATCACTCGAGATAAAATTCCATGAAGTGATTCCAGTGAGCGTGGGTTGAGTCCAATGCTCAGAACTTATGAGCACTCATGATTGTTGTAGCCATGTCCAACACCTTAGACCTCTGCAACCAATCATGACAGTCTTGATTCATACCTACTTCCGACATATGACCGACTGTGGAGGTTTGAATAATATGATATACCAAACATAATTATTATGGAAGTCAAAACATGCAAAAGAAATATAGTAAAAGATTGACAAGAGATAGCAACACTTTACTCATAAATAAAACACCTTTTATTCATCATCTAATGTCAATTACATTTTACAAATTTCTGGGTTATCTAACTACTAAAACTTATATCATCCTTCAGCCCTATGCTCCGAGCATGCTGGAGATGCTTAACCCTACTTAGTCCCTTCGTGAGAGGATCTGCCGGGTTCTCATCCGATGATACCCTCTTCGCCATGAGGAGTCCTTCTTCAATTCGATGTCTAATAAAATGGTATTTTCTGTCGATGTGTCTGGATCTCCCGTGATCCCTTGGTTCCTTGGCTAAGGCAACCGCACTATTGCTGTCACAGAAAATTTCCATTGGCTCTTTTATAGCTGGTACAACTCCAAGGTCTCCGATGAAGTTCTTTAGCCATATCGCCTCCTTTGCTGCCTCGCTCGCTGCTATATACTCTGATTCACAAGTGGAATCAGCCACTGTCTCCTGCTTGGAACTCTTCCAAGAAATTGCTCCTCCGTTTAGGGTAAAGACCCAGCCTGACTGAGAGCGGAAATTATCCCTATCAGTCTGGAAGCTAGCATCACTATACCCTACAACTCTCAAGTCATCACTCCCACCGAAGGTAAGGACCCAGTCCTTAGTCCTTCGCAGGTACTTGAGGATATTCTTTACCGCGGTCTAGTGTTCCTTGCCAGGGTTCGCCTGATACCTGCTAACCATGCTCAAAGCAAAGGCTACATCAGGTCGAGTACACGTCATGGCATACATGATCGATCCTACAGCTGAAGCATAAGGAAATCGACTCATTTCTGCTATCTCAGCCTCACTACTAGGGCTTTGTGTCTTACTCAATCTGGCGTTACACTGAATGGGTAACTCACCTTTCTTGGAGTTATGCATGTTGAATCTTTTCAACACTTTGTCCAAGTAGGTACTTTGACTAAGTCCAATTAGTCTTTTACTCTTGTTTCTCAAAATCTTTATCCCTAGGATATAGGCAGCTTCACCAAGGTCCTTCATAGCAAAACACTTCCCAAGCCAGGACTTTACTTCCTACAGGGTTGGGATGTCATTCCCTATGAGTAGTATGTCATCCACATACAGTACCAAAAAACTGACTATGCTCCCACTAGCCTTGATATAGACGCAAGATTCATCTTCACTCCTCGAAAAGCCAAATTCCTTGACTTTCTCATCAAAGCAAAGATTCCATCTGCGAGGTGCCTGTTTCAATCCATAAATGGATTTCTCGAGCTTACACACTCTATTCGGGTACTCGTTGCTGACAAAACCCTCTGGATGACTCATGTAAACATCTTCAGCCAACTTTCCATTAAGGAAAGCGGTTTTGACATCCATTTGCCATATTTCATAGTCATGAAATGCAGTTATGGCCAATAGAACCCGAATAGACTTAATCTTGGCTACTGGAGAAAAGGTCTCATCATAGTCCACTCCAGGAATTTGAGAGAAGCCCTTTGCAACTAGTCTAGCCTTATAAGTGTGTACTTTACCATCCATGTCGGTCTTCTTCTTGAAGACCCATTTGCACCCTACAGTCTTACGACCAGGTACATTCTCAACCAAGTTCCAAACTTGATTGTCATACATGGATTGTATCTCGCTATCCATGGCCTTTTTCCATTTAACAGCCTCAGGGCCTGCCATGGCTTCCGTGTAGCTGTTAGGTTCATCCAGACCTACTAGTGTCTCATCACTAATAAGTGTCTCACCTTCCGCAGTAATATGGAAACCATAGTAATGCTCAGGTGCATTCCTAACTCTCGTGGAACGCCTCAGAGGTACAGGCTCATCAACTGGCACAACAGGAGTTTCCTCCTCAAGTTGAGGGCTAGTGTTTGAAGTTCCTTCACCGCTTGATTCTTGAATTTCTTCAAGATCAATTTGCCTCCCACTGTCTCCTTGGCTTATAAATTCTCTCTCTCGAAAGACTCCTCTTCTTGCTACAAAGACCACATTGTCACTAGGTCTGTAGAAGAGGTAACCAAAGGATTGCTGTGGGTAGCAAATGAAAAATACACCTCTCGCTTCGAGGTTCGAGCTTATCATGAGTCTCGCGTCTCACGAAAGCCTCACAACCCCAAATCTTGATGTGGTCTAGCTTAGGTGCTTTGCCAGTCCACATCTCGTGAGGAGTTTTGGCAACTTTCTTTGTAGGGACAAGATTAAGAATATGGGCGGCAGTCTCTAAGGCATAACCCCAGAATGAGATTGGTAGCGTAGCTGGACTCATCATGGAACGGACCATATCCAACAAGGTTCGATTACGCCTCTCAGCCACACCATTCAACTGTGGTGTCCTGGGAGGTGTCAATTGTGAGACAATCCCACATTCCCTAAGATAGTCGAGGAACTCTGAACTAAGATACTCACCTCCTCGATCGGATCGAAGCATCTTAATGTTCCTGCCCAATTGATTCTCGACTTCCTGTTTAAATTCTTTAAACCACTCGAAAGTCTCTGACTTATGCTTGATTAAGTAGACATATCCATATCTACTGTAATCATCAGTAAAAGTCAAATAATAACGATTAGCATCCCTTGTGGCATGTTTGAATGGTCCACACACATCCGTGTGTATAAGGTCCAACAAACCTTCACCCCTCTCACACGAACCTGTGAAGGGTGACTTTGTCATTTTTCCAAGTAAGCATGATTCGCAACTATCATCTGACTTTAGGTCAAACGACTCCAAGACTCCATCCTTTTGGAGTTGGCCTATGCGTTTCTTGCTTATATGTCCAAGACGACAATGCCATAATGATGCTTTATCCAAGTTATTATTATTAGTAGAATCAATACACAAAACATTATTTCCTAAGTTATCTACAACAGATACAACTTCATACACACCATTACAAGGTAATGCTTTAAAATAAAAAACATTATTATAGAAAACATCTATAGAACCAACTTCATTATTAAATGAAAAGGTAAACCCTTGTTTGTACAAAGCATGAAAGGAAATAATATTTCTTGCCATTCCTGACGAATAACAACATTTATTCAAATCTAAATTAAACCCACTACTTAGCGATAAAGTATAAACTCCAATCTTGGTAACAGGTAAAGCTTTCCTATTCCCCATGATCAAGTTTATTCTTCCTTGCTCCACATTCTCACTTCTTCTTAGTCCCTGCAAGTCACAACAAATATGAATACCACAACCGGTATCAAGGACCCAAGATTTAGAATGGGGTGAGTTATTAGAAATGATAGTGTAAGTACCTGCATGGTTGGGTTTGACTTTCCCATCCTTCACATCCTGCTGGTACTTTGGGCAGTTCCGCTTCCAATGAGATTTTTCATGGAAATAGAAACATTCAGCCTCTTTTGGGTCAGAAGAAGGAGTGACGAAACCTTTCTTGGTTCCACTTGAAGAAGAGCCATCAAGGGTCCGAGCCTTGGTACCCTTCGAGGACCTCTTTCTCTTCCTCCATCGATTTTTCTCAATTGCCAAAACCGTAGTTGAGTTTGGAGTAGGAGTGATAGCAACTGACTTCCCCTTAAGACCTGATTCTGCGGTCTTGAGAAGTCCCTGAAGTTTGCTGAGTGTGACCTCTTCCTTATTCATGTGATATGTCATGCGTAATTGATCATAGCACGATGGTAAGGAGTGCAAAATGATATCTATTGCAAGATCCTCAGGGAAGTTCACATTAAGCTTCAGCAAACGATCCACATACCTTTGCATTTTTTGCATGTGGCTCGTGACGGATTCCCCGTCCTTCATCATGGTTGTTATCATGGAGCAGATGATTTCATACCTCTCTTGTCTTGCACTTTGATGGTATCTTTCCATCAAATCTTGGTGCATTTCATAAAGGTAGAAATCCTCATAAGACTTTTGGAGTTCCGCTGTCATCGTGGCCATCATGATGCAAGCCACTTTCGTAGCATCCCTTTCATGTGCCCGAAAGTCAGCGATCTCCTGAGGAGTTGCAGTGGTCTCATCAATCTCCTTAAGCTCCTTGTCAAGGACATATTCTTTGTCCTCGTAGCAGGTAATCATCCTGATGTTTCTGATCCACTCATTGAAGTTGGATCCATCAAAGGTGACTTTCCCACACAAGTTCATAAGGGTAAAGGAGCCATTAGGATTAGAGCCAGAAGCATTGTTTGAAGACATCTGAAAAGAAGAGAACAAGATTAGTTTAGATATAAGAGAGTCCTTAATAAAACACCCAAATGTAATATTAAGGCTAGGATCCAATCACAATATAATATAACTTAGAAGAGGTATGCCGTAATCTAAGCTATACCATATTTGAAAAGTAGGTGAATGACGATTCACCAATTTCCACCACGAAAACCGAAATGTTTAAATATTAGGTTTTTGATTGGTTCTTAGAAATTCCTAGATTCTTTGAGATTCAATGAACTTTTCAAAGGCATGTTTCAATCTCGAGTGTGCCCTCCAAGTTTTGTGACTGGGATGCCGAGGATCACAGAACGAGGTGTGAAGTAACCATGCAAATCACTTCGTACCCTTAAGGTTTATCACTCAATCGATGTGACGGTAAACCACACATGCTCCATCGATACTATAATAAACCCTAAGTCACCCTTTACCTACCTTGTTAAGTCCAAGTTAGTGTGCCGGTTAACCACACACGCTCCACCAACGACTTAAACAAAGTGTAAAGTGTAATTTCATGGATTAGCACCTTATTCACATTTTTCCTAAAGTAACTAAGATTGGGAATTTAATAAAACATTTAGTTACTTTATAATATTCATCATACTTTAAATGAGAATTTGTAAGTCCTTGTCTTACCCGTTCGGCTAACGACCCTCCACCGGTCAAGTAAGCGGTGGGTGAGAGTGGACACCCATTAACTCACCATTTTATAGGCAACAACCTTATACCCACCTTATAGACCGGCTTCATGAATGAGGCGTACTAGCGGTAAGACGACTTTGTTCTTATACATATATATATATATATATATATATATATATATATATATATATATATATATATATAATTATTAAATCATAATAATATAAGTATAAGGGTTGAATTTTAACTTTTAAAATTCTAAGGGTTGGAACTAAAGTTTAATCTTCACTTTACTTGTTCCAAAACTTGAGGGCAAGTTTTGTAAACTTTCAAAACTTTTTATTTCTTGTAACTTATGAGTTTAATAGAGTAATAAAATGAAGACTATTCACTTTTCTAACTCTTGTGTTCTTTTAATGGTTTTCAATCCAAGAGACTTTTGGTTTTCCATAACTTGAGGACAAGTTATGGACTCCATTAAATCACATTATGATCAAGAATTAATCTACCACATAGGTTACAAATAATTCCTATGATCATCTAAACATCATAAGAACAAGATCATGAACATGAACACTTTCATATATCAAAATCACACTTAATCTTTGTAATTTTGATAACTAGTTGTTGTAAATGAGTTAGAAAAGACATTACACCATCTAAAACAACTTTTCAAGTACCAAAACAGTTTAGGGTAATGTTTCTAATCCATTTCCAGCAGCTAAAGTCGAAAATCTGCACTCTGTTGTCCCTACTCGCCGAGTGCATGAACCTACTCGGCGAGTAGGTTGAAGATACAAGTGAACTTGGCGAGTCCCCCCATGGACTTGGCGAGTTCAACAGTTAGACAACAAGTTTTTCGACTTTTTCAAGCATATTGCAACAAGTATCAAACAAACAAGCCTAGGCTCTGATACCACTGATGGGTTTTGAGCATTCTAACACTTCCTAAGTGTACATGCAACCCTAATAAACCTTGGATCTATGTTTGTCTAAGATACATGCAAATAATTATTTTTCCAAGGCTTATATCCTAACTAGCATGGCATGGGGAACTTGAATCAAATAAAGCTAGTAGAAACACTTACCTTGTAGTTGTAGTTGATTCCTTGGAATTTTAGAGCCTAGCACCAATAATGTGGATGCCTCAAATGAAAGTCACAAATCACCAAAAACTTGGAACTTTGAGAGAATAGTCACACTTCTCTTGAAATCGGCCCTCACCTCAACATGTGTCAACTAGTATCAACTAGTTTGATTTCAAGAGCCAAAGCCTCCTTTATATAGTGTGGTGGATTAGGGTTACATCCATGTAAACCCTAATACCCATGTCTCTTCATTTCCATGAGATCCATGGGTTAAAGCTCCATGGAGTATCCATGGACTTCTCCATCCAAGCCTAGCCCATTCCAAATAAGCATAAGCCCACACTATATAAATATAGAAGCCCATATTTAATTAGTAATATCTTTGATCACTAAATTAATCCTAGATTAATTATAGATCACTACTAATTAAATAATATGATCTTATATTAATATATTAGAACTTATAATATATTAATAAATCATAACTTGTACTATTCTCAAATATTATCCATAAATTGTTCGGGTGAAGTGCAACCCAAATGGACCATGCCGGGTCGGGTCAAGTACATACCAAATATAGTTATGGACTTAGACACTATATCCAACAGATATTCAGGTTGATAGCAGCCTGAATTATATCCATGGACGAGTGGTGATCTTAGATCAAAACACGAAGACCTTGAGGAACAAGGTGGTTCCGTTAGTGAAGGTGTAGTGGCAGGACCGGAAGGGTTTAGAGTGGACGTGGGAGTCTGAGGGGAAGATGAGGGAGCATTATCTAGAGTTATTTTCAGATACAGCAGCAGCAACAGACTTCGAGGATGAAGTCTAAAATAAGTGGGGGAAAGTTGTAACGCCCCATTTCTGGTATGTGATTTAAATAAAGTATCTTCTTTTCTTGAGGGGTACACGACGAGTCTGTAGCCTGACTCGTCGAGTAGAGACAGGATGATCATGCGATTTAAGCTGGGTACTCGACGAGTCCATACTCTGGGACTCCGCGAGTCCGCCTGTCTGGATGAAGCCCTAATTTTAAGGGTTTGCACCCTATTTAAACACACTTATACGCCCACAACCTTGCCTCTATCACTCTCAGAACATTTCCCCTGTAAACCCTAGCCCCATTGTTGAGTTTGAGTGTGTTTGTGCTAGCTTGGAAGCCTTGGGAAGAGAAAGAAGAAAAGAAGGTCCATAGAAGAGAAGGGAGATCCATGAGTTAGCTTCCATCTATTTCTCATTCAGGTAATGAAGAGTTGATCTTGTGCATTCCTCCACTTAAATGCTTGTTATGCCTACTTTGGAGCCTCTTATGATTCAAACTTGAGATATGGACTCCCTTTTTTATGGAAACTTCAGATCTGGACCCTCATTGTATTCTAGAAGTGTAAAGTTTCAGTCAAAATCGTGATTGAGGTCCCTCTTGAGCTTAGAACCCCATTAAGAGCTTAGTTTTGACATTTGAAGCCTTAAAAGCCATGTATTCACGTAAAGTTTGCAAGTTTACGTGATAAGTATGCCTTAGAAGCTTGGATATGTGATTTGGAGCCGTTGCATGGCTCAAATCAGGTCTGTATGGAAACGGGAGTAAATGGACTCGACGAGTCGCAAGCTTGACTCGGCGAGTCATATGAAGATAGTCGTGGAGTCGACGAGTTGGATGACCAACTCAGCGAGTCCAATCAAGATTGCCTTAGACTTGACAAGTTGTTTGAACAACTCGGAGAGTCGGATGAGTTTTCCCGAGAAAAGTAGTGTTTGAGTGAAATAGCTTCATTCCTTCTTAGTTACACGTAAAGTTAGCAACTTTACGTGTTCATATGGTTCCAGGGGCTCAGATCTACGAGTTAGATGCTGTGGAATGGATTAGAATTCGATTGTATGGAATCTGCACGACAGGACTCGACGATTTGTTCTTTGGACTCGACGAGTCGAATCGCGAGTCCACGTCTTTCTTCGGTTTGTGAGTTCAGGGTGAATCAGTGAGTTGAAAGAGGAATCGGTGAGTTAAAGTTAGAGTTAGTAAAGAAGGGACTCGACGAGTCTGCGCCCTGACTCGGCGAGTCTGGTCAACTGGAAATTAACTTTAACCAGGGAGTTGACTTTGGCTAGGGGTAAAATAGTCATTTTACCCTGAGCGCATTTACCAGTAACTGATCTAGTGCTTTTGGAATTTGTAGCCGGACAGTTCTGGAAGAGCAGTCAGCCACTTTTAGAGTTAGCATCTCAATAGCGAGCACTACGAGCTGAGTTTTCCCTCTAGTAGGAACGGGTCTACAGCCACAATGCCGGCCCGTTGAGTTAGTAGTAGTTTGGGACCTCGGTCCAATGCAGTACTTAGATTGCTTGATGTCTTTGTGATTCAAGCATGTGTTTGTGTTATATGTTCCGGACTTCGGTACGATGCTGTATGCAGTATATATGTTTATGCTAGCTGATATGTGTTTATGCTATGATATGTTCAGTCAGTTCCGGACTTCGGTCCAATGTAGGGGACAAGGTTCCAGTCAGTTCCGGACTTCGGTCCAATACAGTTAGTTCTAGACTTCGGTCCGATGCAGGGGACAAGGTCCCAGTTACTTCCGGACTTCGGTCCGATGCAGTTTCCGGACTTCGGTCCGATGCAGAGGGCAAGGCCCTGGTTAGTTTCCGGACTTTGGTCTGATGCAGTTTCCGGACTTCGGTCCGATGCAGTGGGCAAGGCCCAGTATGTGCTTTATATGTTATTGTATGGTATGAGGTAGTTTGGGGGAGCTCACTAAGGTTTGTGCTTGTAGTTTCAGTTTTGGTTTCAGGTACTTCCACAAGAAAAGGGAAGAGCTCGGGATGATGACATTACACACACCACAACTTCAGCATTTGTCGTAGGAGTTTATTTCAGATACTATGTTATGTTGTTTCAATTCTTTTGTTATGACACATCTATTATAACCTTTTGTTATTTATGACGTACAATTTCATGATATATTATAAATCGTTGATAACCTTAATATTATTTAAACAAAACCTTTTGGGTCGTATTTTGGGTCATTACAACCTCTCTACAAACCACGCAACATCCCTCTTCATACAGGGCCACCAATACTCCCTCTTTAGGTCCAAATACATCTTAGTGGCCCCGGGATGGATCGAGAACTTCGACCTATGCGCCTCCTTCAAACGACACCCAAATCCGAGCATGAAAGGTCATAAGCCCACAACTATCGGCAACGAACTCAGATATCTGTCCGATCTCCCGCTCTCTTTTGCAGTTCTTAGGTCTCATGGCCTCTACCTGGGCCTCCCGAATGGTGTCCAACACCGGAGTCATCACTGACAATCTCAAACAAACATCTCGTATCGGGGCACTCTCCGCCCTGTGACTTAGGGCATTGGCTACAACATTAGCCTTGCCCGGGTGGTACATCATCTCACACTCATAATCCTTTAAGAAATCCAACCATCTCCTCTGGCGCATATTCAAGTTGGGCTGATCCATCAGATACTTCAAGCTCTTGTGATCTGTGTATATGGTACATCGGACCCCATACAAATAGTGACGCTAGATCTTGAGGGCGAACACCACAGCCCCCAACTCCAGATCTTGAGTGGGATATCTCGTCTCATGAGGCTTCAATTGCCTCGATGTGTATGCTATCACATGAACTCTCTGCATCAATAGTGCACCCAATTCTGATATCGATGTGTCACAATATACCACCAAATCCTCCATCCCCTCCGGAAGGGCCAATACCAGGGCTTCGCATAATCTCTAATGAAGTGTCTCGAATGAGGCCTGCTGCTATTGGCCCCAACTGAATGCTACGCCCTTCCGGGTCAACCTGGTGAGAGGAACCGCATTCTCGGAGAAATATTTGATAAATATCCAATAATAGCTGGACAACCCTAGAAAACTCCTGATCTCTGAGGGGGATCTCGGCACCTCCCAACTCATCACCGCCTCAATCTTGGCCGGATCGACCAATATCCTGATGGGTTTTAGCCATAAGAGCTTTCCTATGTGCGCATGCAAAACCCTAATGCTTGGATCTAGGCTTTCTAATTAAACTTGCTTTGAATCCAAGAATTCTAATGACAAATTAGGTATAAATCAATACAAAATCAGATCTAGAAGTTTACCTTTGAATCTCTTGTTTGATCTTGTTGTCTTGGAGCTCTAGAGTCACAATTGTCACTCCTCTAATGGCTTACTAACACCAACTAGCAAGGAGGATAATTTGAGAGAGAGGTTAGGAGAGGAAGTCGGCCAGGGGTTCTCTACTTGCTAATGGGGTCTATTTATACTTGTAGACTCCTTAAGGGTTTCACCTTAAACCCTAGTTGGATAATCTTTCCTTAAAGCAATCTGAATTCTTTCCTTAGATAAGCCTTGGAAGATTTGAGGCTATCCCTAGCCCTAGAATCCGTCCATCCTTCATCCAATAAGGATTTACAGTCTAAAGTGTAACTATCAAACAATTGACAGTTTATACCCTCTTATTTAATTAATCTCTTTAAGTCACCAAATTAATTCTAATTAATTCTATAACTTAAATTAATCAAACAACAGTATTATTATTCCTTACATTATTCTCATAATATATTAATAATATTTATTCTCTCATAATAAATCATCCTATCAAGTTGCTATGGTGAAGGCAACCCAAAAGGACCATGCACAATCGGGTCAAATACTTGCCTAATATAGTTGCAGCCTTAGACACTATTCCAACAGTCTCCCACTTGGATAAGTCTAGTAACTATATACACAAGTACAATCCGATTTGCAATCATAGCTCTCAAAGATGCTGTCAAACTCTGATCTAATCAATCTTGTCCTTTAGATAAGGGATCGTACAGTCCTCTGTTAGATATCATGCTGACAATTCTATGGAATGATCAGTCAAGCATTTAGGTTTCTCGATCTCTGATTTATTTGACATAGAACTTAATCGAACACATCAATTCAGTTCTGACCGGGCCCGGTACATAAGTCAAATCAAATCATCGAGCGGCCGAGATATCGCTTTTACCTTCTTAGGATAAAAGTTATAGATAAACTTCGACTTATATGCATTTACTTATTCATTAATCAACTATACACAACAATGCGTTTTATAACATCGAGTTACTGATGCGTTTTCGCATTATGAATGTACAATCAATTAATAAATAACAAACCATATATCTAGGTTTTAAGACTATATGATATTATCGTCTTGCGATCACCCTTTTATATCATATTCCATATGGTGATTCCAGCAAGCGCGGGTTTGTTCCAATGCTGAAAACCAGTTCATAAGCACTCATGAACGTTGCAGCAACCCTTTTGCTATGTCTAATACCATTTAGACAATCTACACACCGATTCATGACAATCTTCATTCATATCTACTTCCAACATATGAACGATTGTGGACAATTTGAATAATTCGATTATTCTTAATAAACTCAATTATTCTGGAAGTCAAAACATGCAAAGTGAAACAATAGTTAAACAATTAACATAAGACAGTAACATTACTCATAAATAAAACTCCTTTATTTAATCATCAAATGTTAATTACATTTATCTATTACACGTTTCTAATACTATCTATCTAATCTACGCTAATATCATCCTTCAGCCCAATACTCCTAGCATGCTGCAAGTGCTTAACCCTACTCAGTCCCTTCGTAAGCGGATCTGCTGGGTTATCTTCCGATGATATCCTCTTTACTACGAGTTGTCCTTCTTCTACACGATGTCTAATAAAATGATATTTTCTGTCGATATGTCGTGATCTACCATGATCTCTCGGTTCCTTGGTCAAGGCAACCGCTTCTTCATTATCACATAAAATCTCCATGGGCTCCCTTATGGCAGGTACAACACCAAGATCACCGATGTTCTTCAGCCATATTGCCTCCTTCGACGCTTCGCTCGCTGCACAGTACTCTGATTCGCACGTTGAATCAGCTACGGTTTCTTGTTTTGAACTTTTCCAAGTTACTGCTCCTCCATTCAAGGTAAAGACCCAGCCCGACTGCGAACGGTAGTTGTCCCTATCGGTCTGAAAGCTAGCGTCACTATACCCCCGCACCTTCAAGTCATCACTCCCTCCGAAGACTAAGAACCATTCCTTCGTCCTCCGAAGGTACTTAAGGATATTCTTCACCGCAATCCAATGGGCTCTGCCAGGGTTCCCTTGATATCTACTAACCATGCTCAAAGCAAAGGCTACATCAGGGCGAGTACAAGTCATTACGTACATGATTGAGCCAACTGCGGAAGCGTATGGTACTTGGCTCGTTTCTGCTATTTCAGCTTCGGTACTCGGACATTGAGTCTTACTCAACTTGGCATTACTTTGTATCGGTAATTCTCCCTTCTTCGAGTTTTCCATACTAAAACCTTTTAGTACCTTTTGTAGGTAAGTGTTCTGACTAAGTCCTATTAGTCTCTTACTTCTTTCTCTCAGTATCCTTATTCCCAAAATATGGGAAGCCTCTCCGAGGTCCTTCATAGCGAAGCACTTCCCGAGCGAGGACTTAACTTTCTGCAGAGTCGGGATGTCGTTTCCTATGAGTAATATGTCATCGACATATAGAACGAGGAAGCTTACTATACTCCTACTGGCTTTGACATATATACATGATTCATCTTCGCTTCATACCAATCCAAACTCTTTGACTTTCTCATCAAAGCAAAGATTCCATCTGCGAGATGCTTGCTTAAGTCCATCAATGGACTTCTCAACCTTACACACTCTATTCGGATGCTTCGGATCCACAAACCCCTCTGGCTGAGCCATGTAAACATCCTCAGCCAACTTCCCTTTACGGAAAGCGGTCTTGACATCCATTTGCCAAATCTCATAATCATGAAGTGCGGCAATTGCTAGCATCACTCTAATAGATTTTATCTTCGCAACTGGTGAGAAGGTGTCGTCATAGTCAACTCTGGTAGTTTGAGTAAAGCCCTTCACAACCAATCGTGCTTTATATGTGTGTACGTTTCCATCCACGTCGGTCTTCTTCTTGAAGATCCATTTGCACCCAACGGTCTTACGTCCGGGCACATTATCAACCAAATTCCAAACTTGATTATCATACATGGATTGGATCTCGCTATCCATTGCCTCTTTCCATTTCGCAGACTCCGGGCCTGCCATGGCTTCCTTATAGCTATTAGGTTCATCAAGATTTATTAGTGTACCATCACTAATATACGTGTCCCCTTCGGTAGTAATATGAAAACATAAAACTGGGGTTGAACTCTAACTCTATCGGAACGTCTAAGAGGTAAGGACTCGTCCGTTGGTTCAACCGGAGTTTCCTCCTCGGGTTGGGTGCCAGCGGTAGAGGTTCCTTCATCTATCGACTCTTGAATCTCTTCAAGCTCGATTTGCCTCCCAGTGTCTCCTTGGCTTATGAGTTCTCGCTCTCGTAAAACTCCTCTTCTCGCAATGAAGACAACATTGTCCTTCGGTCTATAGAAGAGATATGTAAAGGATTTCTGCGGGTAGCCGATGAAAATACATCGCTCACTACGAGGTTCGAGCTTGTCGTGAGTATCTCGTCTTACGAAAGCCTCGCAACCCCAAACCTTGATGTGTGCTAACGAGGAAGCTTTCCCTGTCCACATCTCGTGAGGTGTTTTGGCAACCTTCTTAGTAGGGACTCGGTTAAGGATATGGGCAGCAATCTCTAAGGCATACCCCCAAAAAGAGATAGGTAGTGAAGCATAACTCATCATAGAGCGAACCATATCCAATAAGGTTCGATTACGCCTTTCTGCCACACCATTCAATTATGGTGTCCTAGGTGGCGTCAATTGTGAAACTATTCCACACTCCTTGAGATAATCATGGAATTCAAGACTTAGGTACTCTCCTCCTCGATCGGATCGAAGCATCTTGATTTTCCTGCCCAATTGATTCTCCACTTCATTCTTGAACTCTTTGAACTTTTCAAAAGTTTCTGACTTTTGCTTGATTAAATAGATATACCCATATCTACTATAGTCATCGGTAAAAGTCACGTAGAAGAGGTTCCTATCCTTCGTGGTTGATCTAAACGGTCCACATACATCGGTACGTATTTGGTCCAATAGACCCTCACCCCTTTCACACGTACTTGTGAAGGGTGACTTAGTCATCTTTCCAAGACTCGCACGTGTCATCTTCCCTAAGGTCGAATGACTCCAACACTCCATACTTTTGGAGTTGGGCTATGCGTTTCTTGTTGACATGTCCAAGACGACAGAGCCACAAGGATGCCTTATCCATACTATTGGAAGAATCTATATTCAAAACATCATTTCCTAAGTTATCAACAGTCATAAAAGTTTCATAAATTCCATTACATGGTATAGCTTCAAAATAAAAGACACCATTTAGATAAGCCAAAATAGAACCATTCTCATTATTAATAGAAAATCTAAAACCTTGTCTAAACAAACCATGAAATGAAATGATGTTTCTGGCCATTTCTGGCGAATAGCAACAATTGTTCAATTCTAAACTTAAACCATTCCTAAGCACTAAAGAATACACTTCAATCTTGGTCACAGGCGACGATCTTCTGTTCCCCATGATTAGATTTATTCTTCCAGCCTCCACATCCCTATTTCGTCTTAGTCCCTGCACATTAGAACAAATGTGGTAACCACAACCGGCATCAAGAACCCAAGAAATAGCATGAGATGAATCTTTAGATTTAATTGTGTATATACCTGCGAAAGATGGCTTGATCTTTCCTTCCTTGATGGCTTGCAGGTATTCTGGGCAACTTCTCTTCCAATGTCCTATCTTGTGGAAGTGGTGGCACTCTGCCTCCTTTGGGTGAGGACAGGGTTTAGCAGGATCAAATTTGGTCCCACTTGAAGGGGCACCATCTCGGGCTTTAACCTTACGATAGTTCTTAGACGAAGCCTTCCTCTTCTTTCCCTTCCCTTGTCCAATAGCCAAGACAGGAGCAGCGGGTGGATTGGGAGTTGGTGCAACAGACTTGTCCTTGAAGTTGCTCTCAGCGACCCTCAAGAGACCTTGGAGTTTGCTTAGGGTGACCTCCTCTTTGTTCATTTGGTAGGTCATCCTAAATTGATTGTAGCTCAGAGGCAAAGAGTGAAGCACCATGTCGATCGCCAAGTCTTCCCCAAAGTCAACATTCAACTTGCGAAGGCGGTCGACATACCTTTGCATCTTTTGCAGGTGCACGGTAAGAGACTCTCCATGACCCATCTTAGCGGAAATCATGTTAGTGAAAATCTCATAATGCTCTTGTCTCGTGTTTTGGTGGTATCTCTCCAATAGGTCTTGATGCATCTCGTACGGGTACATGTCCTCATAGGACTTTTGGAATTCGGAGTTCATGGTGGCTATCATGATGCAATGTGCCTTCGTTGCATCGCGCTCATGAGTTTCAAAAGCGGTCATTTCAGCCAGAGTAGCGATTTCAGGGTTGATTTTCTCGAGCTTCTCATCGAGGACATACTCCTTATCCTCATAGCGAGCAATGGTGCGAATGTATCTTATCCATTCGCTAAAGTTTGTCCCACCGAAAGTGACCTTTTGACAAAGGCTCATCAATGTGAAAGAACTAGCAGCAGTGTTGTTTGTGTTCGACATCTACAAATAGAAAGGACAAAGATAGATTAGAATATGAATCCCTAATTATCACCCAATAAAAAAAATTAGGGGTAGGATCCAACAACAATATTTACCTATTAGAAAAGGGATGCCGTAATCCAACATGCAAATAATATGAAGGTAAGCGAATGACGATTCACTAATTCTCCACCATAAAAAAACATAACTTTAAGTCCTAAATGTATTGAGAATTCCTAGGCTTAGATGAGATTCATTGAAACTATTCAATGGCATGTTTAAATCTCGATATGCCCCTCTTGTTTGTGACTGGGATACCGAGGATCACAAAGCGGGTGTGAATTACCATGAAAATTCACATGGTGCCTTCATTGTAACGATCACCTATTCGATGTGCCGGTAAACCACACACGCTCCATCGAACTATGATAAACAATGAATCACCCTTCGCTACCTTTTCTTAGAACCAATTAGTGTGCCGGTAAACCAGACACGCTCCACTACCTTCTTAGCAAGGGTGCAAAGTGTAATTTCATGGGATTGCAACAAAGTAACTAAGAATTGGGAAAATTAAAAAAAAACATGTAGTTACTTTGTATTTCATATTATACTTTTAATGAGAGGATGAGGTTGCCCTATCCTACCCGTTCGGCTAACGACCCTCCATCGATCAAGCAAGCGATGGGTGTGAGTGTACACCCATTAAGCGCCATTTTATTGGCCGCAACCTTATACCCACCTTATAGATCGGCTTCGTGAAGGAGGCCTACTAACGGTAAGACTAGCATTTTAGTTATACATGTATATATATATATATATATATATATATATATATATATATATATATATATATATTAATCTTGTAATATTATATTAGTACAGGGTTGTATTTTAAACTTTAAAAAAAAGAGTTTGAAATTTGAATTGTCTAAATTAAAACTTTTAATCACAAAACATACATTTCAAAACTTGAGGACAAGTTTTAAACATTTAAAACATGGAGGATCAAATAACAAATAATTTTAATTAACAATTAATTCCCTAATTATCTATATTTGATTTATTCAAATTTTTTGCAAGATAATTACCAATTTAATCAAAATAATTAATTAATTATCATATAAGGAAATTAAATATTTTATTAGTTGATAAATATCTTTAATTAGATCAAGATTATAGTCATATATATCAAAAAATCGGATTAGGGTCGATCTAATAGGATTAAGGTAAGTTTCCATAAGATAATTATCAAAAAATCCCGAATCTGGCCTTTCCTGACGCTTGGACTCACCGAGTGCACCAAGGGACTCGCCGAGTCAGGCCAACTTGCCGAGTCCACTATGGAACTCGCCGAGTCCATGACTCAGAAACACAAAATCGACTTTTGCAAACAAGTTTCAAACAAGCAAGCAACAATTTAATAGAAACCAAGCTAGGCTCTGATACCACTGATGGGTTTTAGCCATAAGAACTTTCCTATGTGTGCATGCAAAACCCTAATGCTTGGATCTAGGCTTTCTAATTAAACATTCTTTGAATCCAAGACTTCTTATGACTAATTAGGTATAAAACAATACAAAATCAGATCTAGAAGTTTACCTTTGAATCTCTTGTTTGATCTTGTTGTCTTGGAGCTCTAGAGTCACAATTGTCACTCCTCTAATGGCTTACAAACACCAACTAGCAAGGAGGATGATTTGAGAGAGAGAGGTTAGGAGAGGAAGTCGGCCAGGGGTTCTCTACTTTTGATGAGATTCCGATTTCCCTTGCTCATGGGGTCTATTTATACTTGTAGACTCCTTAAGAGTTTCACCTTAAACCCTAGTTGGATAATCTTTCCTTAAAGCAATCCGAATCCTTTCCTTAGATATGCCTTGGACGATTTGAGGCTATCCCTAGCCCTAGAATCCGTCCATCCTTCATCCAATAAGGATTTATAGTCTAAAGTGTAACTATCAAACAATTGACAGTTTATACCCTCTTATTTAATTAATCTCTTTAAGTCACCAAATTAATTCTAATTAACTCTATGACTTATATTAATCAAACAACAATATTATTATTCCTTATATTATTCTCATAATATATTAATAATATTTATTCTCTCATAATAAATCATCCTATCAAGTTGCTATGGTGAAGGCAACCCAAAAGGACCATGCACAATCGGGTCAAATACTTGCCTAATATAGTTGCAGCCTTAGACACTATTCCAACAGTCTCCCACTTGGATAAGTCTAGTAACTATATACACAAGTACAATCCGATTTGCAATCATAGCTCTCAAAGATGCTGTCAAACTCTGATCTAATCAATCTTGTCCTTTAGATAAGGGATCGTACAGTCCTCTGTTAGATATCATGCTGACAATTCTATGGAATGATCAGTCAAGCATTTAGGTTTCTCGATCTCTGATTTATTTGACATAGAACTTAATCGAACACATCAATTCAGTTCTGACCGGGCCCGGTACATAAGTCAAATCAAATCATCGAGCGGCCGAGATATCGCTTTTACCTTCTTAGGATAAAAGTTATAGATAAACTTCGACTTATATGCATTTACTTATTCATTAATCACCTATACACAACAATGCGTTTTATAACATCGAGTTACTGATGCGTTTTCGCATTATGAATGTACAATCAATTAATAAATAACAAACCATATATCTAGGTTTTAAGACTATATGATATTATCGTCTTGCGATCACCCTTTTATATCATATTCCATATGGTGATTCCAGCAAGCGCGGGTTTGTTCCAATGCTGAAAACCAGTTCATAAGCACTCATGAACGTTGCAGCAACCCTTTTGCTATGTCTAATACCATTTAGACAATCTACACACCGATTCATGACAATCTTCATTCATATCTACTTCCAACATATGAACGATTGTGGACAATTTGAATAATTCGATTATTCTTAATAAACTCAATTATTCTGGAAGTCAAAACATGCAAAGTGACACAATAGTTAAACAATTAACATAAGACAGTAACATTACTCATAAATAAAACTCCTTTATTTAATCATCAAATGTTAATTACATTTATCTATTACACGTTTCTAATACTATCTATCTAATCTACGCTAATATCATCCTTCAGCCCAATACTCCTAGCATGCTGCAAGTGCTTAACCCTACTCAGTCCCTTCGTAAGCGGATCTGCTGGGTTATCTTCCGATGATATCCTCTTTACTACGAGTTGTCCTTCTTCTACACGATGTCTAATAAAATGATATTTTCTGTCGATATGTCGTGATCTACCATGATCTCTCGGTTCCTTGGTCAAGGCAACCGCTTCTTCATTATCACATAAAATCTCCATGGGCTCCCTTATGGCAGGTACAACACCAAGATCACCGATGTTCTTCAGCCATATTGCCTCCTTCGACGCTTCGCTCGCTGCACAGTACTCTGATTCGCACGTTGAATCAGCTACGGTTTCTTGTTTTGAACTTTTCCAAGTTACTGCTCCTCCATTCAAGGTAAAGACCCAGCCCGACTGCGAACGGTAGTTGTCCCTATCGGTCTGAAAGCTAGCGTCACTATACCCCCACACCTTCAAGTCATCACTCCCTCCGAAGACTAAGAACCATTCCTTCGTCCTCCGAAGGTACTTAAGGATATTCTTCACCGCAATCCAATGGGCTCTGCCAGGGTTCCCTTGATATCTACTAACCATGCTCAAAGCAAAGGCTACATCAGGGCGAGTACAAGTCATTGCGTACATGATTGAGCCAACTGCGGAAGCGTATGGTACTTGGCTCGTTTCTGCTATTTCAGCTTCGGTACTCGGACATTGAGTCTTACTCAACTTGGCATTACTTTGTATCGGTAATTCTCCCTTCTTCGAGTTTTCCATACTAAAACCTTCTTCGAGTTTTCCATACTAAAACCTTTTAGTACCTTTTGTAGGTAAGTGTTCTGACTAAGTCCTATTAGTCTCTTACTTCTTTCTCTCAGTATCCTTATTCCCAAAATATAGGAAGCCTCTCCGAGGTCCTTCATAGCGAAGCACTTCCCGAGCCAGGACTTAACTTTCTGCAGAGTCGGGATGTCGTTTCCTATGAGTAATATGTCATCGACATATAGAACGAGGAAGCTTACTATACTCCTACTGGCTTTGACATATATACATGATTCATCTTCGCTTCATACCAATCCAAACTCTTTGACTTTCTCATCAAAGCAAAGATTCCATCTGCGAGATGCTTGCTTAAGTCCATCAATGGACTTCTCAACCTTACACACTCTATTCGGATGCTTCGGATCCACAAACCCCTCTGGCTGAGCCATGTAAACATCCTCAGCCAACTTCCCTTTACGGAAAGCGGTCTTGACATCCATTTGCCAAATCTCATAATCATGAAATGCGGCAATTGCTAGCATCACTCTAATAGATTTTATCTTCGCAACTGGTGAGAAGGTGTCGTCATAGTCAACTCTGGTAGTTTGAGTAAAGCCCTTCGCAACCAATCGTGCTTTATATGTGTGTACGTTTCCATCCACGTCGGTCTTCTTCTTGAAGATCCATTTGCACCCAACGGTCTTACGTCCGGGCATATTATCAACCAAATTCCAAACTTGATTATCATACATGGATTGGATCTCGCTATCCATTGCCTCTTTCCATTTCGCAGACTCCGGGCCTGCCATGGCTTCCTTATAGCTATTAGGTTCATCAAGATTTATTAGTGTACCATCACTAATATACGTGTCCCCTTCGGTAGTAATATGAAAACATAAAACTGGGGTTGAACTCTAACTCTATCGGAACGTCTAAGAGGTAAGGACTCGTCCGTTGGTTCAACCGGAGTTTCCTCCTCGGGTTGGGTGCCAGCGGTAGAGGTTCCTTCATCTATCGACTCTTGAATCTCTTCAAGCTCGATTTGCCTCCCAGTGTCTCCTTGGCTTATGAGTTCTCGCTCTCGTAAAACTCCTCTTCTCGCAATGAAGACAACATTGTCCTTCGGTCTATAGAAGAGATATGCAAAGGATTTCTGCGGGTAGCCGATGAAAATACATCGCTCACTACGAGGTTCGAGCTTGTCGTGAGTATCTCGTCTTACGAAAGCCTCGCAACCCCAAACCTTGATGTGTGCTAACGAGGAAGCTTTCCCTGTCCACATCTCGTGAGGTGTTTTGGCAACCTTCTTAGTAGGGACTCGGTTAAGGATATGGGCAGCAATCTCTAAGGCATACCCCCAAAATGAGATAGGTAGTGAAGCATAACTCATCATAGAGCGAACCATATCCAATAAGGTTCGATTACGCCTTTCTACCACACCATTCAATTATGGTGTCCTAGGTGGCGTCAATTGTGAAACTATTCCACACTCCTTGAGATAATCATGGAATTCAAGACTTAGGTACTCTCCTCCTCGATCGGATCGAAGCATCTTGATTTTCCTGCCCAATTGATTCTCCACTTCATTCTTGAACTCTTTGAACTTTTCAAAAGTTTCTGACTTTTGCTTGATTAAATAGATATACCCATATCTACTATAGTCATCGGTAAAAGTCACGTAGAAGAGGTTCCCATCCTTCGTGGTTGATCTAAACGGTCCACATACATCGGTACGTATTAGGTCCAATAGACCCTCACCCCTTTCACACGTACTTGTGAAGGGTGACTTAGTCATCTTTCCAAGACTCGCACGTGTCATCTTCCCTAAGGTCGAATGACTCCAACACTCCATACTTTTGGAGTTGGGCTATGCGTTTCTTGTTGACATGTCCAAGACGACAGAGCCACAAGGATGCCTTATCCATACTATTGGAAGAATCTATATTCAAAACATCATTTCCTAAGTTATCAACAGTCATAAAAGTTTCATAAATTCCATTACATGGTATAGCTTCAAAATAAAAGACACCATTTAGATAAGCCAAAATAGAACCATTCTCATTATTAATAGAAAATCTAAAACCTTGTCTAAACAAACCATGAAATGAAATGATGTTTCTGGCCATTTCTGGCGAATAGCAACAATTGTTCAATTCTAAACTTAAACCATTCCTAAGCACTAAAGAATACACTTCAATCTTGGTCACAGGCGACGATCTTCTGTTCCCCATGATTAGATTTATTCTTCCAGCCTCCACATCCCTATTTCGTCTTAGTCCCTGCACATTAGAACAAATGTGGTAACCACAACCGGCATCAAGAACCCAAGAAATAGCATGAGATGAATCTTTAGATTTAATTGTGTATATACCTGCGAAAGATGGCTTGATCTTTCCTTCCTTGATGGCTTGCAGGTATTCTGGGCAACTTCTCTTCCAATGTCCTATCTTGTGGAAGTGGTGGCACTCTGCCTCCTTTGGGTGAGGACAGGGTTTAGCAGGATCAAATTTGGTCCCACTTGAAGGGGCACCATCTCGGGCTTTAACCTTACGATAGTTCTTAGACGAAGCCTTCCTCTTCTTTCCCTTCCCTTGTCCAATAGCCAAGACAGGAGCAGCGGGTGGATTGGGAGTTGGTGCAACAGACTTGTCCTTGAAGTTGCTCTCAGCGACCCTCAAGAGACCTTGGAGTTTGCTTAGGGTGACCTCCTCTTTGTTCATTTGGTAGGTCATCCTAAATTGATTGTAGCTCAGAGGCAAAGAGTGAAGCACCATGTCGATCGCCAAGTCTTCCCCAAAGTCAACATTCAACTTGCGAAGGCGGTCGACATACCTTTGCATCTTTTGCAGGTGCACGGTAAGAGACTCTCCATGACCCATCTTAGCGGAAATCATGTTAGTGAAAATCTCATAATGCTCTTGTCTCGTGTTTTGGTGGTATCTCTCCAATAGGTCTTGATGCATCTCGTACGGGTACATGTCCTCATAGGACTTTTGGAATTCGGAGTTCATGGTGGCTATCATGATGCAATGTGCCTTCGTTGCATCGCGCTCATGAGTTTCAAAAGCGGTCATTTCAGCCAGAGTAGCGATTTCAGGGTTGATTTTCTCGAGCTTCTCATCGAGGACATACTCCTTATCCTCATAGCGAGCAATGGTGCGAATGTATCTTATCCATTCGCTAAAGTTTGTCCCACCGAAAGTGACCTTTTGACAAAGGCTCATCAATGTGAAAGAACTAGCAGCAGTGTTGTTTGTGTTCGACATCTACAAATAGAAAGGACAAAGATAGATTAGAATATGAATCCCTAATTATCACCCAATAAAAAAAATTAGGGGTAGGATCCAACAACAATATTTACCTATTAGAAAAGGGATGCCGTAATCCAACATGCAAATAATATGAAGGTAAGCGAATGACGATTCACTAATTCTCCACCATAAAAAAACATAACTTTAAGTCCTAAATGTATTGAGAATTCCTAGGCTTAGATGAGATTCATTGAAACTATTCAATGGCATGTTTAAGTCTCGATATGCCCCTCTTGTTTGTGACTGGGATACCGAGGATCACAAAGCGGGTGTGAATTACCATGAAAATTCACATGGTGCCTTCATTGTAACGATCACCTATTCGATGTGCCGGTAAACCACACACGCTCCATCGAACTATGATAAACAATGAATCACCCTTCGCTACCTTTTCTTAGAACCAATTAGTGTGCCGGTAAACCAGACACGCTCCACTACCTTCTTAGCAAGGGTGCAAAGTGTAATTTCATGGGATTGCAACAAAGTAACTAAGAATTGGGAAAATTAAAAAAAAACATGTAGTTACTTTGTATTTCATATTATACTTTTAATGAGAGGATGAGGTTGCCCTATCCTACCCGTTCGGCTAACGACCCTCCATCGATCAAGCAAGCGGTGGGTGTGAGTGTACACCCATTAAGCGCCATTTTATTGGCCGCAACCTTATACCCACCTTATAGATCGGCTTCGTGAAGGAGGCCTACTAACGGTAAGACTAGCATTTTAGTTATACATGTATATATATATATATATATATATATATATATATATATATATATATATATATATATATTAATCTTGTAATATTATATTAGTACAGGGTTGTATTTTAAACTTTAAAAAAAAGAGTTTGAAATTTGAATTGTCTAAATTAAAACTTTTAATCACAAAACATACATTTCAAAACTTGAGGACAAGTTTTAAACATTTAAAACATGGAGGATCAAATAACAAATAATTTTAATTAACAATTAATTCCCTAATTATCTATATTTGATTTATTCAAATTTTTTGCAAGATAATTACCAATTTAATCAAAATAATTAATTAATTATCATATAAGGAAATTAAATATTTTATTAGTTGATAAATATCTTTAATTAGATCAAGATTATAGTCATATATATCAAAAAATCGGATTAGGGTCGATCTAATATGATTAAGGTAAGTTTCCATAAGATAATTATCAAAAAATCCCGAATCTGGCCTTTCCTGACGCTTGGACTCACCGAGTGCACCAAGGGACTCGCCGAGTCAGGCCAACTTGCCGAGTCCACTATGGAACTCGCCGAGTCCATGACTCAGAAACACAAAATCGACTTTTGCAAACAAGTTTCAAACAAGCAAGCAACAATTTAATAGAAACCAAGCTAGGCTCTGATACCACTGATGGGTTTTAGCCATAAGAACTTTCCTATGTGTGCATGCAAAACCCTAATGCTTGGATCTAGGCTTTCTAATTAAACATTCTTTGAATCCAAGACTTCTTATGACTAATTAGGTATAAAACAATACAAAATCAGATCTAGAAGTTTACCTTTGAATCTCTTGTTTGATCTTGTTGTCTTGGAGCTCTAGAGTCACAATTGTCACTCCTCTAATGGCTTACAAACACCAACTAGCAAGGAGGATGATTTGAGAGAGAGAGGTTAGGAGAGGAAGTCGGCCAGGGGTTCTCTACTTTTGATGAGATTCCGATTTCCCTTGCTCATGGGGTCTATTTATACTTGTAGACTCCTTAAGAGTTTCACCTTAAACCCTAGTTGGATAATCTTTCCTTAAAGCAATCCGAATCCTTTCCTTAGATATGCCTTGGACGATTTGAGGCTATCCCTAGCCCTAGAATCCGTCCATCCTTCATCCAATAAGGATTTATAGTCTAAAGTGTAACTATCAAACAATTGACAGTTTATACCCTCTTATTTAATTAATCTCTTTAAGTCACCAAATTAATTCTAATTTACTCTATGACTTATATTAATCAAACAACAATATTATTATTCCTTATATTATGCTCATAATATATTAATAATATTTATTCTCTCATAATAAATCATCCTATCAAGTTGCTATGGTGAAGGCAACCCAAAAGGACCATGCACAATCGGGTCAAATACTTGCCTAATATAGTTGCAGCCTTAGACACTATTCCAACAGTCTCCCACTTGGATAAGTCTAGTAACTATATACACAAGTACAATCCGATTTGCAATCATAACTCTCAAAGATGCTGTCAAACTCTGATCTAATCAATCTTGTCCTTTAGATAAGGGATCGTACAGTCCTCTGTTAGATATCATGCTGACAATTCTATGGAATGATCAGTCAAGCATTTAGGTTTCTCGATCTCTGATTTATTTGACATAGAACTTAATCGAACACATCAATTCAGTTCTGACCGGGCCCGGTACATAAGTCAAATCAAATCATCGAGCGGCCGAGATATCGCTTTTACCTTCTTAGGATAAAAGTTATAGATAAACTTCGACTTATATGCATTTACTTATTCATTAATCAACTATACACAACAATGCGTTTTATAACATCGAGTTACTGATGCGTTTTCGCATTATGAATGTACAATCAATTAATAAATAACAAACCATATATCTAGGTTTTAAGACTATATGATATTATCGTCTTGCGATCACCCTTTTATATCATATTCCATATGGTGATTCCAGCAAGCGCGGGTTTGTTCCAATGCTGAAAACCAGTTCATAAGCACTCATGAACGTTGCAGCAACCCTTTTGCTATGTCTAATACCATTTAGACAATCTACACACCGATTCATGACAATCTTCATTCATATCTACTTCCAACATATGAACGATTGTGGACAATTTGAATAATTCGATTATTCTTAATAAACTCAATTATTCTGGAAGTCAAAACATGCAAAGTGAAACAATAGTTAAACAATTAACATAAGACAGTAACATTACTCATAAATAAAACTCCTTTATTTAATCATCAAATGTTAATTACATTTATCTATTACACGTTTCTAATACTATCTATCTAATCTACGCTAATATCATCCTTCAGCCCAATACTCCTAGCATGCTGCAAGTGCTTAACCCTACTCAGTCCCTTCGTAAGCGGATCTGCTGGGTTATCTTCCGATGATATCCTCTTTACTACGAGTTGTCCTTCTTCTACACGATGTCTAATAAAATGATATTTTCTGTCGATATGTCGTGATCTACCATGATCTCTCGGTTCCTTGGTCAAGGCAACCGCTTCTTCATTATCACATAAAATCTCCATGGGCTCCCTTATGGCAGGTACAACACCAAGATCACCGATGTTCTTCAGCCATATTGCCTCCTTCGACGCTTCGCTCGCTGCACAGTACTCTGATTCGCACGTTGAATCAGCTACGGTTTCTTGTTTTGAACTTTTCCAAGTTACTGCTCCTCCATTCAAGGTAAAGACCCAGCCCGACTGCGAACGGTAGTTGTCCCTATCGGTCTGAAAGCTAGCGTCACTATACCCCCGCACCTTCAAGTCATCACTCCCTCCGAAGACTAAGAACCATTCCTTCGTCCTCCGAAGGTACTTAAGGATATTCTTCACCGCAATCCAATGGGCTCTGCCAGGGTTCCCTTGATATCTACTAACCATGCTCAAAGCAAAGGCTACATCAGGGCGAGTACAAGTCATTGCGTACATGATTGAGCCAACTGCGGAAGCGTATGGTACTTGGCTCGTTTCTGCTATTTCAGCTTCGGTACTCGGACATTGAGTCTTACTCAACTTGGCATTACTTTGTATCGGTAATTCTCCCTTCTTCGAGTTTTCCATACTAAAACCTTTTAGTACCTTTTGTAGGTAAGTGTTCTGACTAAGTCCTATTAGTCTCTTACTTCTTTCTCTCAGTATCCTTATTCCCAAAATATAGGAAGCCTCTCCGAGGTCCTTCATAGCGAAGCACTTCCCGAGCCAGGACTTAACTTTCTGCAGAGTCGGGATGTCGTTTCCTATGAGTAATATGTCATCGACATATAGAACGAGGAAGCTTACTATACTCCTACTGGCTTTGACATATATACATGATTCATCTTCGCTTCATACCAATCCAAACTCTTTGACTTTCTCATCAAAGCAAAGATTCCATCTGCGAGATGCTTGCTTAAGTCCATCAATGGACTTCTCAACCTTACACACTCTATTCGGATGCTTCGGATCCACAAACCCCTCTGGTTGAGCCATGTAAACATCCTCAGCCAAATTCCCTTTACGGAAAGCGGTCTTGACATCCATTTGCCAAATCTCATAATCATGAAATGCGGCAATTGCTAGCATCACTCTAATAGATTTTATCTTCGCAACTGGTGAGAAGGTGTCGTCATAGTCAACTCTGGGAGTTTGAGTAAAGCCCTTTGCAACCAATCGTGCTTTATATGTGTGTACGTTTCCATCCACGTCGGTCTTCTTCTTGAAGATCCATTTGCACCCAACGGTCTTACGTCCGGGCACATTATCAACCAAATTCCAAACTTGATTATCATACATGGATTGGATCTCGCTATCCATTGCCTCTTTCCATTTCGCAGACTCCGGGCCTGCCATGGCTTCCTTATAGCTATTAGGTTCATCAAGATTTATTAGTGTACCATCACTAATATACGTGTCCCCTTCGGTAGTAATATGAAAAAATAAAACTGGGTTTGAACTCTAACTCTATCGGAACGTCTAAGAGGTAAGGACTCGTCCGTTGGTTCAACCGGAGTTTCCTCCTCGGGTTGAGTGCCAGCGGTAGAGGTTCCTTCATCTATCGACTCTTGAATCTCTTCAAGCTCGATTTGCCTCCCAGTGTCTCCTTGGCTTATGAGTTCTCGCTCTCGGAAAACTCCTCTTCTCGCAATGAAGACAACATTGTCCTTCGGTTTATAGAAGAGATATGCAAAGGATTTCTGCGGGTAGCCGATGAAAATACATTGCTCACTACGAGGTTCGAGCTTGTCGTGAGTATCTCGTCTTACGAAAGCCTCGCAACCCCAAACCTTGATGTGTGCTAACGAGGAAGCTTTCCCTGTCCACATCTCGTGAGGTGTTTTGGCAACCTTCTTAGTAGGGACTCGGTTAAGGATATGGGCGGCAATCTCTAAGGCATACCCCCAAAAAGAGATAGGTAGTGAAGCACAACTCATCATAGAGCGAACCATATCCAATAAGGTTCGATTACGCCTTTTTGCCACACCATTCAATTGTGGTGTCCTAGGTGGCGTCAATTGTGAAACTATTCCACACTAATCATGGAATTCAAGACTTAGGTACTCTCCTCCTCGATCGGATCGAAGCATCTTGATTTTCCTGTCCAATTGATTCTCCACTTCATTCTTGAACTCTTTGAACTTTTCAAAAGTTTCCGACTTTTGCTTGATTAAATAGATATACCCATATCTACTATAGTCATCGGTAAAAGTCACGTAGAAGAGGTTCCCATCCTTCGTGGTTGATCTAAACGGTCCACATACATCGGTACGTATTAGGTCCAATAGACCCTCACCCCTTTCACATGTACTTGTGAAGGTTGACTTAGTCATCTTTCCAAGACTCGCACGTGTCATCTTCCCTAAGGTCGAATGACTCCAACACTCCATACTTTTGGAGTTGGGCTATGCGTTTCTTGTTGACATGTCCAAGACGACAGAGCCACAAGGATGCCTTATCCATACTATTGGAAGAATCTATATTCAAAACATCATTTCCTAAGTTATCAATAGTCATAAAAGTTTCATAAATTCCATTACATGGTATAGCTTCAAAATAAAAGACACCATTTAGATAAGCCAAAATAGAACCATTCTCATTATTAATAGAAAATCTAAAACCTTGTCTAAACAAACCATGAAATGAAATGATGTTTCTGGCCATTTCTGGCGAATAGCAACAATTGTTCAATTCTAAACTTAAACCATTCCTAAGCACTAAAGAATACACTTCAATCTTGGTCACAGGCGACGATCTTCTGTTCCCCATGATTAGATTTATTCTTCCAGCCTCCACATCCCTATTTCGTCTTAGTCCCTGCACATTAGAACAAATGTGGTAATCACAACCGGTATCAAGAACCCAAGAAATAGCATGAGATGAATCTTTAGATTTAATTGTGTATATACCTGCGAAAGATGGCTTGATCTTTCCTTCCTTGATGGCTTGCAGGTATTCTGGGCAACTTCTCTTCCAATGTCCTATCTTGTGGAAGTGGTGGCACTCTGCCTCCTTTGGGTGAGGACAGGGTTTAGCAGGATCAACTTTGGTCCCACTTGAAGAGGCACCATCTCGGGCTTTAACCTTACTATAGTTCTTAGACGAAGCCTTCCTCTTCTTTCCCTTCCCTTGTCCAATAGCCAAGACAGGAGCAGCGGGTGGATTGGGAGTTGGTGCAACAGACTTGTCCTTGAAGTTGCTCTCAGTGACCCTCAAGAGACCTTGGAGTTTGCTTAGGGTGACCTCCTCTTTGTTCATTTGGTAGGTCATCCTAAATTGATTGTAGCTCGGAGGCAAAGAGTGAAGCACCATGTCGATTGCCAAGTCTTTCCCAAAGTCAACATTCAACTTGCGAAGGCGGTCGACATACCTTTGCATCTTTTGCAGGTGCACGGTAAGAGACTCTCCATGACCCATCTTAGCGGAAATCATGTTAGTGAAAATCTCATAACGCTCTTGTCTTGTGTTTTGGTGGTATCTCTCTAATAGGTCTTGATGCATATCGTACAGGTACATGTCCTCATAGGACTTTTGGAATTCGGAGTTCATGGTGGCTATCATGATGCAATGTACCTTCGTTGCATCGCGCTCATGAGTTTCAAAAGCGGTCATTTCAGCCGGAGTAGCGATTTCAGGGTTGATTTTCTTGAGGTTCTCATCGAGGACATACTCCTTATCCTCATAGCGAGCAATGGTGCGAATGTATCTTATCCATTCGCTAAAGTTTGTCCCATCGAAAGTGACCTTTTGACAAAGGCTCATCAATGTGAAAGAACTAGCCGCAGTGTTGTTTGTGTTCGACATCTACAAATAGAAAGGACAAAGATAGATTAGAATATGAATCCCTAATTATCACCCAATAAAAAAAAATTAGGGCTAGGATCCAACAACAATATTTACCTATTAGAAAAGGGATGCCGTAATCCAACATGCAAATAATATGAAGGTAAGTGAATGACGATTCACTAATTCTCCACCATAAAAAAAACATAACTTTAAGTCCTAAATGTATTGAGAATTCCTAGGTTCAGATGAGATTCATTGAAACTATTCAATGGCATGTTTAAATCTTGATATGCCCCTCTTGTTTGTGACTGGGATACCGAGGATCACAAAGCGGGTGTGAATTACCATGAAAATTCACATGGTGCCTTCATTGTAACGATCACCTATTCGATGTGCCGGTAAACCACACACGCTCCATCGAACTATGATAAACAATGAATCACCCTTTGCCACCTTTTCTTAGAACCAATTAGTGTGCCGGTAAACCACACACGCTCCACTAACTTCTTAGCAAGGGTGCAAAGTGTAATTTCATGGGATTGCAACAATTCACTTTTCCTAAAGTAACTAAGAATTGGGAAATTTAAAAAAAAAACATGTAGTTACTTTGTATTTCATATTATACTTTTAATGGGAGCATGAGGTTGCCCTATCCTACCCGTTCGGCTAACGACCCTCCACCGATCAAGCAAGCGGTGGGTGTGAGTGTACACCCATTAAGCGCCATTTTATTGGCCGCAACCTTATACCCACCTTATAGATCGGCTTCGTGAAGGAGGCCTACTAACGGTAAGACTAGCATTTTAGTTATACATATATATATATATATATATATATATATATATATATATATATATATATATATATATTAATCTTGTAATATTATATTAGTATAGGGTTGTATTTTAAACTTAAAAAAAAAAGAGTTTGAAATTTAAATTGTCTAAATTAAAACTTTTAATCACAAAACATACATTTCAAAACTTGAGGACAAGTTTTAAACATTTAAAACATGGAGGATCAAATAACAAATAATTTTAGTTAACAATTAATTCCCTAATTATCTATATTTGATTTATTCAAATTTTTTGCAAGATAATTACCAATTTAGTCAAAATAATTAATTAATTATCATATAAGGAAATTAAATATTTTATTAGTTGATAAATATCTTTAATTAGATCAAGATTATAGTCATATATATCAAAAAATCGGATTAGGGTCGATCTAATATGATTAAGGTAAGTTTCCATAAGATAATTATCAAAAAATCCCGAATCTGACCTTTCCTGACGCTTGGACTCGCCGAGTGCACCAAGGGACTCGCCGAGTCAGGCCAACTCGCCGAGTCCACTATGGAACTCGCCGAGTCCATGACTCAGAAACACAAAATCGACTTTTGCAAACAAGTTTCAAATAAGCAAGCAACAATTTAATAGAAACCAAGCTAGGCTCTGATACCACTGATGGGTTTTAGCCATAAGAACTTTCCTATGTGCGCATGCAAAACCCTAATGCTTGGATCTAGGCTTTCTAATTAAACATGCTTTGAATCCAAGACTTCTTATGACTAATTAGGTATAAAACAATACAAAATCAGATCTAGAAGTTTACCTTTGAATCTCTTGTTTGATCTTGTTGTCTTGGAGCTCTAGAGTCACAATTGTCACTCCTCTAATGGCTTACAAACACCAACTAGCAAGGAGGATGATTTGAGAGAGAGGTTAGGAGAGGAAGTCGGCCAGGGGTTCTCTACTTTTGATGAGATTCCGATTTCCCTTGCTCATGGGGTCTATTTATACTTGTAGACTCCTTAAGGGTTTCACCTTAAACCCTAGTTGGATAATCTTTCCTTAAAGCAATCCGAATCCTTTCCTTAGATAAGCCTTGGACGATTTGAGGCTATCCCTATCCCTAGAATCCGTCCATCCTTCATCCAATAAGGATTTACAGTCTAAAGTATAACTATCATACAATTGACAGTTTATACCCTCTTATTTAATTAATCTCTTTAAGTCACCAAATTAATTCTAATTAATTCCATGACTTATATCAATCAAACAACAATATTATTATTCCTTATATTATTCTCATAATATATTAATAATATTTATTCTCTCATAATAAATCATCCTATCAAGTTGCTATGGTGAAGGCAACCCAAAAGGACCATGCACAATCGGGTCAAATACTTGCCTAATATAGTTGCAGCTTTAGACACTATTTCAACAAATCCCACTCTAGTTAACGAGATACCCCAGGAACCTGACCTCTCGTAACCAGAAATCGCACTTGGAGAGTTTGGAGTAAAGCCTCTCCGATCTCTGAACTCCAAGGATCTCCCTCAAATGCTCTTCATGCTGCTCTCTAGATCTCGAATATACCAATATATCATCGATGAAGACGATCAATGAGCGATCCAGCATCGACCTGCACACTCTGTTCATGAGGTCCATGAATGCCATCGGTGCATTGGTGTGCCCGAAAGGCATCACCACAAACTCGTAATGCCCACAACGAGTCCTGAATACTGTCTTCTGGATATCCTCATCGCGTACTCTCATCTAATGTTATCTAGATTTCAGATCAATCTTGGAGAACCAAGATGCTCCCTGCAACTGATCAAACAAATCGTCAATCCTCAGTAAAGGGTAACAGTTCTTGACCGCCAACTTGTTCAACTCCCGGTAATCGATACGCATCCGGTGCGAACCATCCTTTTTCTTAACAAAAAGGATCGGCACTCCCCACAGCGAGCTACTCGGTAGAATAAATCCCTTCCCCGACAGCTCCTGAAGCTGTGAGGATAACTCATGCATCTATGGAGGCGCAAGGCGATAGGGTGCCTTAGCGATAGGTGCTGCCCCCAGAACCAAATCGATACGGAACTCTACTTGCCTATCGGGAGGCACACCCAAAAACTCCTCGGGGAAAACATCCGGGAACTCACGCACTATCGGGACCTCATCGACCGACCTTGGCCTCTCTGCATCTACTCTCGTATCCACCACATACGCCATAAATCTACTTCAGCCCTGCTGTAGGCTCTGCCTCGCTCTAGCGGCCGAAAAAAATGCTGACCCAAGACAGGTACCCTCGCCATACACTGTAAGAACTCCCCCACTAGGGTCTTGTATGGTCACCAGCTTCCGCTCACAGTCGATAACCGCTCCAAATCTGTAACACCTGGATTTCAGGGCTAAGTATTTTTGGGCGATGTAAGAGTCTAGGTCAACTATTGTAACTCTTTTTGATGTAATAAAAATGAAATATTTGAATTCTATGTGAATTATGTGTATTTGTGTGGTTATTACTTAATTATAAAGATATAATTCATAAAGAATAAAAATAAGCGTCAAAATTAAAGTGAGAGACAAGGCCTATATTTTTACATAAATTTGTAGTGGTCGAAACAAGGATTCCAGGGATATAAAGAACGCCGAAATCCGATTTATAACGAACAAACTATGACCCGGCGAAGTTTCGCGACAGAACCGACACGGCACCGGGAAGCGTAAAAAGTGAATTTATGATAGAAGACTTTTTAGCCTTAGTAATATAATCCAAAGTCATAGAGTGTGTTAAACCGAGAAAATCCATAAAAAGAACGCCCAAATCTGACTTCGTATGAGGAAGTTATGATTTTTCAAAGTTTCGGCTTAGCAGTGTACAGCCCGCAACTCGAATTTTAGTTCGAGCGGTTTTTGGCTTACGCGACCTAAATGAGAGTTGAAGATCTCATTAGTAGGTACTCAATAGTAAAAAGAAAGATGAAAACGGAGTCCGTATGAAGGAGTTACGAATTCTTCACGCTCATTTAGCAGTCTAATCTCCTCCTACTGTTAAATTTAAGATCGGTCAAGAATTAGCCGATGGACCCTAAATGAAAGATGTAGATCTTGTTTGTACCTATGCGTGGATATAAAGAACGTCAAAAATGGAGTTTGTATGTGAAAGTTATGAATTTTTGAAAATCGGTTGATTTCCACCCTATGTGCGATGCCACGTGTCAGCACCAGGCTGTGTCTGGCTGTACCCAGCTGGCCACGACGTGGGCATCAAATGGCCGCGACGTGGGAGCCTCTTCACGCTCCTATATATAGATACACCCCTCTCCTTCATCCCTCACACCTTAACCCTTCATTCCTCTCTCTATACTCTCTCTCTAAGCCCCGAAACCCCCCGAAAAGCCTAGGGAACCCCCTAGCACGACGCGGAAGCCCCGGAGTGCCCGACGGCCCCAAAAAGAAGAGCCTTTGGGCTCGGAAACGCTGCTCTAGCGAAGCCCGATTTTGAGAAAAACCCGTTGTAAGTGAGCTACGCCTAACCTATCTTTAGTATAGCTTATGTTTTAATATAATAATGTTTTTAGGACCTTATAATAAGTACTTGGGCTATTATTATGGGTTATATAAGTATAGTTTAACGCTTATATAATAGTAATAATAGCTAGACTATTAATTAGTCTGGGTGAATATTAGACTAAACCCTAGTGGTAATGATACTAGGTTTTACCGAAGGAAAATTGTGTTAAGAGTAACGAATAGCTGTGCAAGCGCCGAGTGACCACCTTCTCAGGTGAGTCCATGGTCCCTTTCATCTTACACATAGATATGAAGTATTTTCTATAAAATACATGCTATGTGTGCATATTATCTATATACTTGCTATCTATGCTGGATGAACGATTTGTAACAGCCCGGATTCCCAGGTATTATTTATTCTTCTAATTTTTGGTGTTTTGTGAGGAGACTCGGCAAGTTGAAGCTCAAACTCGCCGAGTATGATCACGGTTTGGGAAAGGGTTCGCATCCGGACTTGGCGAGTCCAAAAGGTTGACTCGGCGAGTCCATGCTGTTTAATGAAACCCTAAATTTCAGGGTATGAGACCTATTTAAAGGGGTTATGGCTGTCATTTGCGGCCACCAACCCCAGAGAGAACCCTAAAAGAGTCCTTGAACGTTTTGTGAGAGAGAAGAGGAAGATCCTTGATTATTTGTGGGTGATTTTGCATATAAAAGAGGATCAAGGCAAGAGAAGACCAAAGGAGGTGCTAATCTAGTGATTCCTGAGTCTAGAGACTTCATTTAAGGTAACCATTCGTTCCTTTCTCAGCCCTTGGTGTAAATCTTAGAGTTAGGGCTTCTTTGTGGAATGATTCATGGAGTAATTGCCCTATTTTTGTGTTGATGCTTTAGATCTGGACCCAAAGATGTCCAGAGACTCTTTTCCCTCAAGCTTTATGAGTGTTAATGGAGGCCATGAGCTTAGAATAGCATTCTAGAGACCATATCATCAAATAAGGCCTTTGGACCTTTGCATGAGCACCAAGATTGTAACTTTACGTGATGAATGTGCTTGGAAGGACTGGATCTATGAGTTACTGGAACGGATCTGACCTCAGGAGTGAGTTTGAGTTCATGCATGGCTTAGTCTCGCCGAGTCCGAAGAACAGACTTGGCGAGTGGCATGAAGATTGTCCATAACCACTCAGCGAGTGGTCTTGCCGAGATAACGGGTTGACTCAGTGAGTCAGGGAGAGTCAGAGAGGGTTGACAGGTGGACTGAGTCAAGCTGGAACTCGCCGAGTTGTTCTTGAGACTCGACGATTTGAGTCGTGGTGGCCACGCGATTCATGCCAGGTGGAACTCGTCGAGTCAGGGAAGTACTCGATGTGTCAAGAGAGGATCTTAGGGAGTCAGTGAACATGTATAGACTCGCCGAGTCGCCCTAGTGCACTCGCCAAGTCCGGTCAAAGTTGACCGTTGACCAGAGTTGACCAGTGTTGACTTGATAGGGGTAGTCAACCTTAGTTGTGAAAGTGTTAATTAGAGATATATTGTGTTATAGGAGGATTATAGCTCGGAGGATCGAGCGCGAGTGATTTCCGGGATTTGCGTGTTATCGAGATACACAAGATGAGTCTTCTCACTATACTTTACCTTGAGTAGGTAATCAGAGTTATGTGACAGAGTATTTGTATGCTATATGTATGTTATGTGTTGTACTGCATTATTTTTATGTGATTTATGTTGTGCATGTTTATAGAGTTGGAACCGGAAGGTTCCCAAAGTTAGAACCAGAGGGTTCACAGAGTAGGGTCTATGGACCCACAGAGTTATAGCCTCGAGTGGGTAATATGTGTTATGCGTGGTATTTTGGGGAACTCACTAAGCTTTATGCTTACAGTGTTGGTGTTATTTGTTTCAGGTACTAGTGATGACCGTGGGAAGCCGCCGGCTTGATCAGTACACACACATGGGATTTTTATGATATGTGATCTTGGGATTCATTGTATGACATGGATTGGAGTTTCAAACATTGATGTTTTATGAAAATTAAATGAATATGTTTTTATATTATGCGAAAAATTATTTTGGAATTTACGGTGTTACAAGTTGGTATCAGAGCCTTGGTTTGAGGGATTCGAGTACACCTTCGGGCGTATTTGAACTCAAACTGAGGATTTGAGAAGTATTTTCAAAAATAGTAAAAGATTTTTGGAAGAACGAAGAGCAGAGTTGTGTGTACGATCAGTCCGCGCCCGAATGGTGATTTCCCAAAATACCTTCATGTTATGTGATATTGATATTGATATGATGTATTCTCATGCTAGAGTAGGCTAGGTACTCCTATTAGGACTAGAGTGGGATGATTTGTGATGCCTTAGCCTAGGGAGAGGTGAGCTGCTATGAGATGCTTGAGAGTGAGTAGGTAGCAGCGAGGGGCTTAGGAGAGATTTGTTAGAGAGTGGATTATGCAAGATATAGTACTTGAAATTTGGGATCCGAAGAGGAGGACTTGGGGTGTATTCTGATACGGTGCGAACAGTAGTATTGGGCCCGTACTACTGAAAGCACCGGAGCGGTGTACAGCCCAAGTAGGAATCTTTGGAATGCCAAGGATCAAGGAGGAATGAGTTGGTGAGTGTGAGTATGCTCGAATGGATTCTAATTTATCGTATGTTGTATTTCAGAGGTAGATCATGGTGAGGACACGTCTGATGCCAGAGAGCAGTGGGGCCAGTGATGAGGAGATCCGCCGGATCATCCATGAGGAGGTGGCTGCGGACATCAGGGTAGAGGTACCAGAGATTTTGGGTCTATTAAGACCATGTTGATTGAGACCTTCGACGAGCGTTATGCCGCTCTTTCTGAGGCTTCTGTTGCTGCAGCCACCGCAGCTATTGCTGCCATGAGGCCGCAGGGTGGTGATGCGTTGCTGTTCCGAGAGTTCAACAACACAAAACCGCCAGAGTTTGATGGGACCCAGGACTCGGTGGCGGCTATGAGATGGATTTCTGACATAGAGGGGTGTTTCTTCACTTGCTCATCTCCTGAGCATTTGAAGGTTCGGTTCGCGCTGAACCAGCTTCGCTTGGGTGCGAAGGACTGGTGGAAGTTTGTGACGGCGCACTTTACGCCTGCTGAGCCTGAGGCAGTGACCTTGGAGAGGTTCACTGCCATGTTCCGAGATGAGTACATTCCCCAGGTGGAGAGGGAGCGTTTGGCCCATGAGTTTTTGACCCTCAAGCAGGGTACTGAGTCTGTTACGGTGATTACCAGGATGTTCCATGAGAGGGCGATGTTCTGCCCTGAGCACGTGTCCACTGAGCAGGCACGTATGAGCCGATATTTGAGTATCTTAAGGCGAGACATTCGGGAGTTCACGGCGAACTCCTCGTACCGGACATTTGCCGAGCTTCAGGAAAATGCTCGGAAGAGGGAGCTAGAGACTCAGGCCAGGGAGGAGGCGGAGTCTCAGGGGAGGGATCGACGACCGGCGTAGTCTCAGCCGGCAGCCAAGCGGGCCAAGCCTGCTGATCCCAAACCAGGGAGCCAGAAGGGCCGCACTTGTGGGAAGTGCAGCAAGGGTCGTGATGGAGTCTGTAGAGCGGGATCTTGCTACAAGTGTGGCAAGGAGGGGCATATGGCCAAGGACTGCCCCAAAGGGTTTGCGGTGTGTTTCCACTGCAACCAGACTGGACACCGGAAGGCAGAGTGTCCGCAATTGCGAGGATCATCTCAGGGATCTGCCCCTGCCACCATCAGAGCTACCAAGATTCGGCCAGTGAAGGCCAAGGCGCCGAGGGCACGAGGGAGAGCTTTTCAGTTGACCGCGGAGGAGGTCCGCACAGCACCCGATGTCATGGCTGGTATTTATTCTTTCATGTATTTATTTTGATGTTGAGATATTATGCTTATATTATGTGGTGCGTAGGTACTTTTCTTGTGAATTCTGTACCTGCCTTGGTGTTGTTTGACTCGGGTGTGAGTCGGTCTTTTGTATCTCTGGCTTTTAGTCAGCATATCAGTGTTAGACGTGAGGCGTTGAGTCAGCCTCTAAGAGTTTCCATAACTGACGAGAGGGTGATATATGCCACGGAGGTTCTCCGAGGGTGGGTAGTCGAGATTTTCGGTGTTGAGTTCTCGATTGATCTGGTTCCTATTGCGATGGGTGATGTCTGTGTCATTGTGGGCATGGACTGGTTGAGCAGATTCGGTGCGGTTATCGACTGTGAGCGACAGCTGGTGACCATACGAGACCCTAGTGGGGGAGATCTTACGGTGTACAGTGAGGGTATACGTTCTAGATCAGCGTTTTGTTCGGCCGCTAGGGCAAGGCAGTGTCTACAGCAGGGCTGTAAGGGTTTTGTGGCGTATGTGATGGATACGCGGGTGGGTTCCGAGAGACCGAGGTCTGTTGAGGAGGTTCCGATAGTGCGTGAGTTCCCTGATGTATTTCCTGAGGAGTTGCTGGGTGTGCCTCCTGTGACGCAAGTGGAGTTCAGTATCGATTTGGTTCCGGGGGCCGCACCTATCGCTAAGGTGCCTTATCGCCTTGCACCTCCAGAGATGCAAGAGTTATCCTCACAGCTTTAGGAGCTGCTGGGAATGGGGTTTATTCGGCCGAGTAGCTCGCCATGGGGAGCGCCTATCCTGTTCGTCAAGAAGAAGGATGGTTCTCACCGGATGTGCATTGATTACCGGGAGTTGAACAAGCTGACGGTCAAGAACTGTTACCCGTTGCCGAGGATCGATGATTTATTCCATCAGTTGCAGGGAGCGTCTTGGTTCTCCAAGATCGATTTGAGGTCTGGATATCATCAGGTGAGGGTGCGAGATGAGGACGTCCCGAAGACAGCGTTCAGGACACGTTATGGGCATGACGAGTTTGTGGTGATGCCTTCTGGGCTCACCAATGCCCCGACAGTGTTCATGGATCTCATGAACCGAGTGTGCAGGCCAATGCTGTATCGGTCGGTGATTGTATTTATCGACGACATTTTGGTATATTCGAGGTCTAGAGTGTAGCATGAGGAGCATTTGAGAGAGGTTCTTGGAGTTCTAAGATCGGAGAGGCTTTATGCCAAATTCTCCAAGTGTGATTTCTGGTTGCGGTAGGTCCAGTTCTTAGGACATCTCGTTAACCTGAAAGGGATATTGGTCGAACTGGCCAAAGTTGAGGCGGTGATGAGTTGGGAGGTGCAGAGGTCACCCTCCGAGATCAGGAGTTTCCTAGGGTCGGCAGGGTATTATCGGAGATTTATCAAGGATTTCTCTATAATCGCAGTGCCACTCACTAGGTTGACCCGAAAGGGTGTTGCTTTTTCATGGGGCCCCGAGCAGCAGGCCTGCTTTGAGACACTTCGCCAAAGGTTATGCGCAGCCCCGGTGTTAGCCCTCCCGGAAGGGATGGAGGACTTTGTGGTATACTGTGATGCATCGATTTTGGGGTTGGGGGCGGGGCTGATTCAGAGAGGGCATGTGATAGCATATGCATCAAGGCAACTAAAGCCTCATGAGATGAGATATCCCACCCATGATCTAGAGTTGGGGACAGTGGTGTTCGCCCTCAAGATTTGGCGTCACTACTTGTATGGGGTTCGATGTACGATATACACGGACCATAAGAGTTTGAGATATTTGATGGTTCAGCCCAACCTAAATATGCGACAGAGAAGGTGGTTGGATGTGGTCAAGGATTATGATTGTGAGATCCTGTACCACCCAGGAAAGGCTAATGTTGTAGCCAATGCACTGAGCCGCAGGGCGGAGAGCACCCCGCTGCGGGATGTATGTTTGAGATTGACCGTGACAGCTCCAGTGTTGGACACCATTCGTGGGGCACAGGCCGAGGCTGTGCAACCTGAGATGCAGAAGAAAGAGCGGGTTGTTGGTTTGATTTCAGAGTTCGTTACCGATGGTCGGGGGCTTATGATATTTCAGGGGCGTATCTGGGTGCCGTTTGTGGGAGGAACGCATACCATTTTGATGGAAGAGGCTCATCGGTCGAAATTCTCGATCCATCCTAGGGCCAGTAAGATGTATTTGGACCTGAGAAAGGAGTATTGGTGGCCCTGTATGAAGAGGGATGTTGCGTGGTTTGTTGAGAGGTGCTTGACCTGCCGTAGGGTTAAGGCCGAGCACTAGAGGCCACATGGTAAGTTGCAGCCGTTGGAGGTTCCCGAATGGAAGTGGGAACAGATCACCATGAACTTTATCACCAAATTGCCAAGGACTGCCAGGGGAGTTGATGCAATTTGGGTGATTGTGGACAGGTTGACGAAGAGCGCTCACTTTCTTGCTATCAGCGAGAGTTCTTTAGCAGAGAAATTGGCAGAGGTGTACGTGAGGGAAGTGGTATCTCGGCATGGGGTGCCGATCTCGATTGTTTCAGACCGTGATGTGCGTTTCACTTCTAGATTCTGGAAGAAGTTTCATGAGGAGTTGTGTACTAGGCTGCATTTTAGTACCGCATATCATCCCCAGACAGACGGTTAGAGTGAGCGGACGATTCAGACGCTCGAGGACATGCTCCGGGCATGTGTGTTGGATTTCGGGGGAAGTTGGGATGCGTATTTGCCCTTGGCAGAGTTTTCCTACAACAACAGCCATCATTCGAGCATTGGTATGCCGCCCTTTGAGCTGTTGTATGGGAGGAGGTGTCGGACCCCCATTTGTTGGGGAGAGGTTGGACAGCGTGTGATGGGCAGTACAGAGATCGTGCTTCAGACGACAGAACAGATCCAACAAGTCAGACAGAGGTTGTTGACCGCTCAGAGTCGTCAGAAAAGCTATGCAGACAGACGCCGGTCCGAGCTTGAGTTTCAGGTCGGCGACCTTGTACTCCTGAAGGTCTCTCCTTGGAAAGGAGTGATTCGATTCAGGAAGAGGGGCAAGTTGGGGCCCTGATATATTGGTCCCTTTCGAGTGATCGCGAGGGTAGGCCGGGTAGCCTATCGTTTGGATTTGCCATCAAAGTTGGGGCAGATTCACGACACTTTCCATGTGTTGCAACTGCGGAAGTGTATAGCCGATGAGTTGGCAGTGGTTCCTTTAGAGGATATTCAGGTGGATGCGAGCCTGAATTATGCTGAGAAACCTGTAGCAATCCGATATCGGAAAATCAAGGTTCTGAGGAACAAGGAGATACCCTTGGTATTGGTTTAGTGGCAGCATCGTAAGGGGTTTGAGATGACTTGGGAGCCGGAGCATGAGATGCGTGGGCAGCATCCGGAGTTATTTGTAGAGCGAGACTTCGAGGGCGAAGTCTAGTTCTAGTGGGGGAGAATTGTAACAGCCTGGATTCCCAGGTGTTATTTGTTCTTCTAATTTTTGGTGTTTTGTGAGGAGACTCGGCGAGTTGGAGCTCATACTCGCCGAGTATGATCGCGCTTTAGGAAAGGGTTCACGTCCGGACTCGGCGAGTCCACGCTGTTTAATGAAACCCTAAATTTCAGGCTATGAGACCTATTTAAAGGGGCTTATGGCCGTTATTTGCGGCCACCAACCCCAGAAAGAACCCTAAAAGAGTCCTTGAGCGTTTTATGAGAGAGAAGAGGAAGATCCTTGATTATTTGTGGGTGATTTTGCATATAGAAGAGGATCAAGGCAAGAGGAGACCAAAGGAGGTGCTAATCCAGTGATTCCTGAGTCCAGAGACTTCATTTGAGGTAACCATTCGTTCCTTTCTCAGCCCTTGGTGTAAATCTTAGAGTTAGGTCTTCTTTGTGGAATGATTCATGGAGTAATTGGCCTCTTTTTGTGTTGATGCTTTAGATCTGGACCCAAAGAGGTCCAGAGACTCTTTTCCCTCAAGCTTTATGAGTGTTAATGGAGGCTATGAGCTTAGAATAGCATTCTAGAGACCATATCATCAAATAAGGCCTTTGGACCTTTGCATGAGCACCAAGATTGTAACTTTACGTGATGAATGTGCTTGGAAGGACTGGATCTATGAGTTACTGGAACGGATCTGACCTCAGGAGTGAGTTTGAGTTCATGCATGGCTTAGACTCGCCGAGTCCGAAGAACAGACTCGGTGAGTAGCATGAAGATTGTCCATAACCACTCAGCGAATGGTCTTGCCGAGATAAGGGGTTGACTCAGTGAGTCAGAGAGAGTCAAAGAAGGTTGATAGGTGGATTGAGTTAAGCTGGAACTTGTCGAGTTGTTCTTGAGACTCGGCGAGTTGATTCGTGGTGGCCCCGCGATTCATGCCAGGTGGAACTCGTCGAGTCAGGGAAGTACTCGACATGTCAAGAGAGGATCTTAGGGAGTCAGTGAACACGTATAGACTTGCCGAGTCGCCCTAGTGCACTCGCCAAGTCCGGTCAAAGTTGACTGTTGACCGTTGACCATAGTTGACCAGTGTTGACTTGATAGGGGTAGTCAACCTTAGTTGTGAAAGTGTTAATTAGAGATATATATTGTGTTATAGGAGGATTATAGCTCGGAGGATCGAGCATGAGTGATTTCCGGGATTTGCGGGTTATCGAGATACGCGAGGTGAGTGTTCTCACTATACTTTACCTTGAGTAGGTAATCAGAGTTATGTGACAGAGTATTTGTATGCTATATGTATGTTATGTGTTGTACTGCATTATTTCTATGTGATTTATGCTGTGCATGTTTATAGAGTTGGAACCGGAAGGTTCCCAGAGTTAGAACCAGAGGGTTCACAGAGTAGGGTCTACGGACCCACAGAGTTATAGCCTCGAGTGGCTAATATGTGTTACGCGTGGTATTTTGGGGAACTCACTAAGCTTTATGCTTACAGTGTTGGTGTTATTTGTTTCAGATACTAGTGATGACCGTGGGAAGGCGCTGGCTTGATCAGTACACACAAATGGGATTTTTATGATACGTGATCTTGGGATTCTTTGTATGACATGGATTGGAGTTTCAAACATTGATGTTTTATGAAAATTAAATGAATATGTTTTCATATTGTGCGAAAATTATTTTGGAATTTACGATGTTGCACGATTTTATACAGGTTTTATATGATTTAAACTGTATTTGTATTTTTGATATCTACAAAAATGTTGGGGCAAAACATGGGTAGATGTATTAGACGATGTGTGATAAAATGATGAGAGACCTCGATGTTGTTGTTGTTGATTCTATCATTTAGCGGAGTATGAATGACGACCACGGACTCTTCTAGACAGTCCAGTGGAACGCTAGTAGGCTCGCAACCTGTAGGTGTTTGTGAAAGATGTGTTCACCGGTGTACTCCATCCCCCTCATGGTTTCCTTTAGGACATTTATTGCTGAGGAACCCCTTAGCAGTAGTGTCTATCCCGATGATGATCCTTAGGCTAGGTCCCTTATGATAGGTGTTTAGGGACTTAAAGTGAGGATAACGGGAACGAGTAATTGGGTTATTGTTGATTGATGAAATTAATAAACTTATTTATTTTGGGTTGAAAACCCTATGTGCTCACCAGGCTCCTAAGCTCGACCCACTCAGTTTCATTTATAACAGGTAGTGGTGCTAGAGCATAGATGTGATGTTTTGGATGAGGGATTACAGATATAGGCCTGTAGATATGAAATAATGTAGTAAGGCTTATATTGTACTGTTATGCTTTTGATCTGTATCGAACATGAAATCCCAAGTCTTTTAATGAAACACATTTATTTGGAAATGATTTTGATAAATCTTTATCATATTTTGTTTTAGGACAAATTCCGCAACACTTTTATTTAAAATGTTACTCTGATTTTCAAACAAAGCATAAACAAAATCGGTGTTTTGTGGTCATGATTTTGGGATGTCACAGTTGGTATCAAAACATTAGTTTAAGCGAACTAGGAATTTGTAGGATTTCTAGACTTAAACTTAGAACGCTAAGCGATGATTGTGAGGTGTGAGCTCTAGTGTGACAACCCGAAATCTTCATTCAGTAAAACCCTAGAGTCAATCATTTCAAATTATAAGTCAAGTTCACTTTTATTTGTTTTTTGAAAATTTAAAGTTCGTTTGATTATTTTAATAATTAATCTTTAAACGAACGGGTGAATGGAAATTCCATCTTGGGTCTTGAAATTTCAAAACCGCAAGTATCACGTAGTTAAGAAATTCACGGCTAAACGTTTATGTTTGGGCGAAAAATTTCTCCAAAACCGTAAACTCATGCCTTAAGCATGAGTTTACTCCCCAAAGTGCCTCATTTCTTTCTTGCAATCCCAAGAGTAAACTCCCAAACTCTCTCAAGTAGCATCTTGGTTTTTCTTCGAAATCTTCAATCTAGTAAGTGTTTCTAGCTTTCTTAAGTTGTTATATGACTTAATCTAGTGTTTTAACACACTTTTAACCGTAAAAATCCTTCCAAAAGGGTTAATCTTCAATTTACACCAAGAACACCAAGAGCACACACTTGTGTTCTTGGCCTTTTGGACCTTTTCGAGCTTCTAACTGGTAAGTGCTTCTATCCCAGAGTCTTACAAGCTTTGTTACACTTATTTACCTCAAGAAATCATCCAATAACACCAAGTTCAAAGGTGTTTACGGTCCAAGAACACCTTGGACCGTAAACCCTATTTAGGGTGCCAAAGTGTCCTTTATCTTATCCTAAGCCTTGAGTATTAACTTAGAATCCTTCTTTGATGTGTTTAGCACATGAAAACCACCAAAATCCCTCATTTATATGTGTTTACGGTTTGGAGATCTCCCAAAACGGTAAACACCCCAAAGAGGTGTAAAAATGGCCCTAGTCCCTCCACAAGCTTAGGAAACTAGTCTAGGTTTATTCCTTGTTATGCTTGGGACTTGAAAACATCAAAATACCTTAGTCCATATGAGTTTATGGTAGTAAACTCATGGAGAAATGTTCCATGGACCGTAAACTCCATTTAGGAGTGTATTGATGCCACAAAACATTTCCTAAGGCCTAAACATGAAGTAGCAATGCTTGGAATGGCTTAGAAGACTTCAAACCAACAAATGGTCGAAAGGTTATGAGGTTACGGCTGTAAACTCAAGAGTTTATGACCATAAACTCAATGGGATATGGTCTATGGGGAGTAAACTCATATTAGGGGTTCCCTTGAACCCTAAAACCCAATAGCCTTGCCCTACAACAATTAGATGCACTCGTTAGCACTTATAACACTTATGCAAAGTGTTTATCATGCCCTAGGATGTCTTACCTTTGTTTATTCGTTGTTTAAAGACTAATTGGGTAAACAAATGTGATATTATATGTGATCTAGGAACATAAAGTGTGTACAAGTCTTCACTTGACACCTAGCATCCTATTTCAGTCTGTTCATCCCAAGCACTTGCTATAGGTGAGTTCATACCCCTTAATCAATGTTTTAAATGTTTTTAAATGTTTTTCTGGGGGGGGGGATACAAGTAGAATCATGCTAGTTATTTTATCAATCACATGTGATTAATAAGTAGCATTCAAATGATTTACTACTCATTAGCTGTTTTACCAAACGGTTTTCTTCAAATGATTTTCATAAACATTTCATATGTTTAAAACTTCTTATTAAACTGTTCATTATACACTGTATGTTTCATATCAAACTCATTTACAATTATGTTTCAAGCAAATGTTTCTTCATACTTAAGATGTTTTATCAAACTAATACTTTCAACCCATTTTATAGGCTGACATCAAGTCGGCCTTTTCTTAGATAGTAATCATGTTCAAAGGTGTTACACAACTTATTTTATGATTTTATATTGTCAATTTCATGCCTATGTATGTATAGTTATATAAGAAATGTTTAAAGGACTTAGGAAGGCTAGCCGCTTTATTTCCTTTTCCCCGTTGGGATGTGGTCTGGTAAGGTATTGGGTATCCGTCCAAAGGTCATTTAAATATTAGTTATGTATCATGTGTACATATATAGTCATAAAGTTTCTTCCAGTCAGTTCAATACCCTTACGTAGCAAGGGTATACTTCCATGTTCATACGTACCAGCTATATTACTAGTAAGCTACCATATGGGTAGTTTAGGAAGATACTAATACGTTTACTAGAATGCGGAATCATACCACTAGTCAATTCATTCGTGAGTCTATACATGCTAGATAGAGAGAGAACACACATTACAGCTAGTACACATCGTACATTACTATACATGCTTGATAGAGAAAGAACACACGTTACAACTAGCACACACAGAACATTAAAGTACACTACTATACTATTACATGATTACATTTACATGATTACGTTTATATGATTACGCTTACATGAGTACGTTTACATAGATACGTTTACATGAGTGCTTTTACATATACGATAATAGGACAAACATCAGTAGGTGCTATATCATGAAACGATTTCAAGATCTAACTATACCAATGAATCACAACGCATTGTGATAGTTATATTGGGTACACATGATCATAGTAATGTGGATGTTCACGGCTTGCAAACATGCAGGGGTCGTGTATGGGTCCCAAAATCTCTTGGACAAGGGAGCGTCTAGCCTGGGATCTAGCCATCACATTTTGCCTTATCCCTCAAATAAGGCAATATTAGTACAAAAGTAGTCACTTATTACAAATACTACAGTACTTATGAAATTACAATAGACTTAAGGTAGTTAGTATGGTTGTAGTTATTTGATATTACACCATAGTACTATTTCATTTTCCCATTACATTCACTACGTGAACATTCACACGATGCATGGTAATGTAGAAGCTATATTTTGATTAATGATAGTCCGATTTGGGAAAATACACACTCTTACAAGAGACACACACACAGATACTAGATGCCTTGGTAGAAGGATACTTTTAGTTGGAAACATATGGTTTTCTAGGATGTTCAAAACGTTTTCATACTTAAGTTCATATACATACAAATACGTACATCTTCGTATACATACAAATACTTACATCTTCATATACGTACAAATAATTACATACAAATTAAGAAACTAAATTACTTATGATCTCACCAGCTTTAAAGCTGATACTCTCTTTCAAAATAACTTGTATCCTCAGGTCAACAGTAGACAGGTACCGATGCAAGGTTTAGAGAATATGGTGCTCGTTCAAGACTCATCTTTCATTTTTGATTTATACTTTAGTGTTTATCATAATTTGATAGAACACACTTGTATTAAAATTATATTATTAATGCAATGGATGATGTTGTTGCTTGTTTACTACTTTTCATTGTTGTGATACTGTACATGACGTCCTCCGCCCCAGAACGTTTCCGCCATTTATGGTTTTGGGGTGTGACAGATTGGTATCAGAGCATTGTTCATAGTGAATTAATGTCACAACCCAAAACCACGAATGGCGGACACGTTCAGGGGTGGAGGACGTCATGTACAGTATCACAACAGTGTAATATAATAAACAAGCAACAACATCATCCATTGCATTATAAGTAAAGTTTTATACATGTGTGTTCTTTCATTGTAATAAGACACCAAAAATATACAATCAAAATCAAAGACGAGACTTGACTGCTCCGTCTTCTCAAAAACTGGCCTCCGTACCTGTCTACGGGTGACCTGAGAATACAAGTTATTTTGAAAGAGAGTATCAGCTTTAAAGCTGGTGAATTCATAAGTATATAAGTGTCATTGCTTTGTTTGTGAAAATCTGCTAGAATTATTCTAACCTAGTGGCTATGTTCTTGGAAGGGTTTAAGGCCTAGATGTACTCCAAATAGGAGTTTACGGCCTCAAGGACATTTCCCCTTGGAGTTTACGGCTGTAAACTCCATTGGGGTGTTTCCTTTGTTGTTTTCAAGCCTCTTGTACTAGTGGGATGTGTTCTAGACTTTTAATCCTAGCATGTGAAGGCATTAGGCACACCTTAGTGCCCTTTTTAGGAGTTTACGGCCCAAGAACCATGTCTTGGACGTAAACTCACTTGGTTAGGTGATTTTGGTGTGGTTTGGTCCTTCCATTTTGTGACCATTTACATGGAGTTTACAGCCTAGGAGAGTTCTGGGCCGTAAACTCACTTTCATTTGTGTCCTTTGATGTGTTTAAGACCTTAAGCTACTTGGGAAAATAACCTAGATGCAAGCCTTAAGGTCCTTAAGTCCTTAAATCACCATTTAGGGCTATGAAATGGAGTTTACGGCCTAAGAGAGTTCTGGGCCGTAAAATCCCAATCTTGGGTGGTTTTGTGTGTGTTTTCATGTCCCTAACATGTATACCTAATGTTTTAAGGCCTTATCCTAGCACCAATGTCAGTTTTGGCTTTGTTTCGGGAGTTTACCGCCCAAGAACACCTTGGGGAGTAAACTCCTAGATCTAATGATTTAGCCATCTAAATCATGTTTTAAGTATCTAATATGTATTCTAACACTACTAGAAAGAGTTACTCACAATCTGGGATAAAAACCCGAAGATCTGTCAGAGAGAAAATGGCTTTTCTCTAGCTGGGATTGTGAATAATGAATTAATTTAATTCAGAAAACTATTTATAGTCCTGAAATATTTTGGCAGAAAATATTTTTATTCTGGAATTAGGACTGTAACTTTATGAAACTTGAAATGTCAAAATTTCACAAACTCAGGAGTATCCACTCTCCTGATATCTCCTAAAGTGTAAACCCTAATGTACACAACTTGTTCAGAAAAGTCCGAAAATAACTGAAATTGGTTTGGCTTCTATTGAATAGATATTGTTCATACAAAGGGAAATTTCGGGTTGTCACATCATCCCCCCGTTAGAAGGAATTTCGTCCCGAAATTAGAATTTAAGCAAGTAAGAAGTTACAAATAACTAAGAAAAAAGGTTAGGGTATTTCAGTTTCATCTGATCCTCACGTTCCCAAGTGAATTCCGGTCCACGCTTTGCGTTCCAGCGCACCTTCACTATCGGGATACGGCTCTGCTTTGTTTGTTTAACCTCTTGGTCCATGATCTCTACTGGTTCTTCCACGAAGTTGAGGCTCTCGTTGATCTCGATCTCGTCGAGTGAAATAACAAGAGTCTCGTCGGATAGGCACTTTTTCAAGTTTGACACGTGGAAGGTAGGATGCACGTTACTGAGTTCTTTCGGTAGATTGAGCTTGAAAGCCACAGGGCCGATTCTTGCGAGAATCTCGAAAGGCCCTATGTATCTTAGATTGAGCTTCCCACGCTTTCCAAAGCGTATCAAGCCCTTCCGGGGTGAGACTTTCCGTAGGACTCGGTCGCCCACCTGGAACTCCAATGGTTTCCTACACTTGTCGGCGTAGCTTTTCTGTCGGTCTCTAGAGGCTTTTAGTCATTCACGAATTTGGACGCTCTTCTCTGTCGTTTCCCGAATGATCTCCGGACCCGTGAGAGTGCTTTCGGGAACTCCTCCCTTAGCTAACTGGGTATCACCCACTTCAGCCCAACATAGAGGGGATCTGCACTTTTGGCCATAGAGGGCCTCGAATGGAGCTGCCTTGATGCTCGTGTGATAACTGTTGTTGTAGGAAAATTCAACAAGGGGTAAATGAGTATCCCAAACTTTTCCAAAGTCTATCACACAGGCGCGCAACATATCTTCTAAGGTTTGGATAGTTCTCTCACTTTGCCCGTCGGTCTGTGGATGGTAGGTTGTACTTATGTCCAACCTAGTTCCTAGGGAACTTTGTAATGACTGCCAGAACCTCGAAGTGAATCTACTATCTCGGTCTGAGAAGATAGATAAAGGAACACCGTGCAGTCTTACAATCTCCCTAATGTAAGTTCTGGTAAGTTTCTCCATCTTGTCTGTTTCCTTGATCGGTAGGAAGTGTGCAGACTTGGTCAGTCTATCGACGATGACCCATATGGAATCAAGTCCACCCGTCGTCTTGGGCAACTTGGTTATGAAGTCCATAGTGATCCGCTCCCACTTCCATTCTGGTATCTTCGGTTGTTGTAGAAGACTGGAGGGTTTCTGGTATTCGACCTTGACCTTTGCGCAAGTAAGGCATTTACTCACGAAGGTAGCGATATCTGCTTTCATGTTAGGCCACCAGTATAACTTTTTAAGATCCAGATACATCTTATCTGAACCCGGGTGGACGGAATAACGAGTGTTGTGAGCTTCCGTCATGACCAAGTCTCTGAAGCCACCATGTTTCGATGTCCAGATCCGATCCATGAGGTATAAGGCTCCGCCACCCTTGACTCCCAAGTTCTTATCCATCCCTCTAAGGGATTCACCCGCCACGTTTTCAGGTTTCAAAGCGTCGAGCCGAGCCTCCTTTATTTGTGTGGACAAGTGCGAATGGATGGTTAGAGTCAAAGATTTGACTCTACGACCAGTATATTCTTTCCGACTTAGGGCGTCGGCTACTACATTGGCTTTACCCGGATGATAACGAATCTCGCATTCGTAATCACTAAGTAGCTCGACCCACCGACGTTGTCTCATGTTGAGCTCTTTCTGGTCGAAAATGTGCTGTAGAATCTTATGGTCTGTAAAGATCGTGCTTTTGGTACCGTATAGGTAATGGCGCCAGATCTTCAGAGCAAACACCACTGCTCCTAGCTCGAGATCGTGGGTTGTGTAGTTAACCTCGTGTGTCTTCAGCTGTCTCGAGGCATAGGCTATGACTTTACCTCGCTGCATCAGAACACACCCGAGTCCTTGATTGGATGCATCGCAATAGACAATGAAGTCTTCTATTCCTTCGGGAAGGGATAGTATCGGGGCGGTGCACAAGGCTCGTTTGAGCGTTTGGAACGCTTTTTCCTGTTTCTCTTCCCAGTCGAAGGCCACGCCTTTCTGGGTCAGGGTTGTAAGAGGTTTCGCTATGCTGGAGAAGTTCTGAATGAACCTGCGATAGTAGGCAGCTAGACCTAGAAATTGACGAATTTCAGTAGGTGTCTTTGGTGCTAACCAGTTCTCGATGGCCTTAATTTTGGAAGGGTCCACGTGTATACCTTCTTCGCTAACCACATGGCCCAAAAATTCGACTCGCCGAATCCAAAATTCGCACTTCGAGAACTTTGCGTAGAGCTTCTCCACTCGCAATGTTTCTAAGATTTTACGGAGATGTTGACCATGCTCCTCCTTACTTCGAGAGTAGATGAGTATGTCATCAATGAAGAAGATGACGAACTGATCCAAGTAAGGACGACACACCCTATTCATCAGATCCATGAATACTGCAGGCGCGTTCGTTAATCCGAATGGCATCACTACAAACTCATAGTGCCCATAACAAGTTCGGAAGGCTGTCTTGGGAACATCTTCCTCTAACACTCGTAGTTGGTGGTATCCGGATCGCAGATCGATCTTCGAGAAGTAGTTGGCTCCTTGAAGTTGATCAAACAAATCGTCAATGCGGGGCAAGGGATAACGATTTTTAATGGTAAGTTTGTTGAGTTCTCTATAGTCGATGCACATGCGAAACGATCCATCTTTCTTCTTGACGAACAAGACCGGTGCTCCCCATGGTGAGAAGCTTGGTCGAATGAATCCCTTCTTGAGAAGTTCGTTAAGTTGACTGGAAAGTTCCTGCATTTCACCCGGTGCAAGACGATAAGGAGATTTGGCTACGGGGGTAGCCCCTGGCACTAAGTCGATTCTGAACTCGACTTGGCGTTGTGGTGGTAAACCGGGAAGTTCTTCTGGGAATATGTCGGGAAAGTCGCGTACTTCTGGAATTTTCTGGATGTCTTTCTGTTCTTGGTTGGTATCGACGACGTGTGCGAGAAATGCATGGTACTCCTTCCGCAAACACTTTTGTGCTTGAATGCACGAAATGATGCGAAGGCTCGTACTAGGTTTGTCGTCGTAGATAATTAAAGTTTCGTTGTTAGGAAGGTTAAGACGAACTGCTTTTTCGAAGCACATAATGTCGGCACGCAGAAGACTCAACCAATCCATACCGATGATAACGTCGAAACATTTAATGGTAACTGGCATGAGATCTATCTTGAAAGTATGGCTATCTAAAGTTAAAGTACAACCTAGGTATATGCAGTTTGTACTCTCTGTTTTCCCATTAGCCATTTCTACTATGAATGAACTATCTAATGCACATGGTTTTTGTTTAAGTGGGTGTGCAAATTTGTGACTTACAAAACTTTTCTCGGCTCCACTATCGAAAAGTATGCAAGCATAAGAGTTATCTAGGAGGAACGTACCAGTAACTATCGTAGGATCAACTATTGGTTCCTCGTGGCCTAGGGCCATAACTCTTCCCACTCCTCCAGCCATCCCTGCTTTAGGGCAGTTCCTCTTGTAGTGGCCCACTTCGCCACAACTGTAGCAAGTTTGGCCCATACCAGCGTTAGGAGCCTGGGCGGCTTGAGCTGTTGGAGTCTAGCAGAAACAGGCGGTGTGCCCCTTCCGGTTGCAGTTGGTGCATTGCATCTCCCTGCAAGGCCCGCGGTGGTGGAAGTTGCACTTGGTGCACTTCGGGAGAGACCCAGCATAAGTTTTTGCTGGTAAGGGGTTCGCAGGGACAGCGGGAGTCACTGTGGCAGCATTGATTGCCACAAGTTGTTGTCTCTTTGAGGATCCTTGCAAAGCCCCCTTTTTCCTCTTAGACCACCCTTTCTGGTTGTTGCCAGGGATGGACTCTTGGGGTACGGGTGTAGGGGTTGTTGCGTTCTGGGGTTTCCGGTGATCGATAAGAGATTGTGCTAGTTCCTTGGCACTATCAAAAGTAATAGGCCTTGAAGCGATCACACTTGACTGGATCTGGGGCGACAGTCCCCCGACATATCTCTCGATCTTTTTGCTCTAGAGAGCAACCATGTCAGGGCATAAGTTTGCCAAATCACAAAACCTATTTGTGTAGGTAGTGATGTCAGATCCAACCATTTGTAGACCCCAGAATTCTTGCTCGAGCTTTTGTATTTCACCTCGAGGACAGTATTCCTTCATCAACATTTCTTTCAAATTTCCCCAGCCGATGGAATACGCCACCACCAGAGTTAGATAGTTAACATGGCTGTTCCACCATGTTAGTGCTCGATCAGAGAAGGTACAAGCTGCAAACTTGACCTTGCTGCCCTCTTGACAAGCACAGATTTCAAAGACGGATTCCATCTTTTCAATCCATTGCCTCAACACCATAACACCCCCAGTCCCATTGAAGTTGCGGGGTTTGGCGTTAGTAAAGTCCTTGTAGGTGCATTCCCGAGGATGTCCATGGCTTTCGCCGTGGTTTGAGGGTGGTGCACCTGTTCCTGACCCACTGGGGGCAGGAGCGTTGATTGCTGACACAGCAGCTGCGACCGCTGTTGTGAAAGCTGCCTGGAACATAGTGGCATCGAAAGGATTAGGTGGTTGAAGAGGTACAGGTGGTGGTGGAGGTGGTGGTATTGGTGCTGCGTTGTTTGGGTTCCTCCTTGGATTCCTACGTGGCGGCATCTTTAACTATACGTTTAAAAGATGACGACATGGATAAGAATAAATGATTAACGAATGTGTCTCATGGACTAATCCCCATAGTCGAACAACACATGGAATAGCTAAAATAGACGACTGACTAAGGTACTTATAGTAAGATCAAATACCCATATGGTATTTCTTTATGGTTGTGTTGGTAAGTTTTTAGACTTGTTGCGATATCACAACCATTCTTGGGCGTATTCTAATCACTCCTCGGACCAGCATAGTTGACCAGGCTATGCCATTCCCAAGACTGACTATATATCCCCAGGCTTATTTGTGATATTCAACAATCGTAATACTTTTGTTCTTGTCGTTGTGACACTGATTTTAGTATGAATGCAGGCACGTATACTTACTTAAATATTTTATTATTTAAAAGTATAACTCTAAGACAGAGTGTTTTAATCCCATGTATTTATAGTTAGTATATCTTTTATGGGTTGATATACTATATTCACTATAAACAATGCTCTGATACCAATCTGTTACACCCCAAAACCACGAACGGCGGAAACGTTCAGGGGTGGAGGACGTCATGTACAATATCACAACAGTGTAATATAATAAACAAGCAACAACATCATCCATTGCATTATAAGTAAAGTTTTATACATGTGTGTTCTTTCATTGTAATAAGACACCAAAAATATACAATCAAAATAAAAGACGAGACTTGACTGCTCCGTCTTCTCAAAAACTGGCCTCCGTACCTGTCTACTGGTGACCTGAGAATACAAGTTATTTTGAAAGAGAGTATCAGCTTTAAAGCTGGTGAATTCATAAGTATATAAGTGTCATTTCTTTGTTTGTGAAAATCTGCTATGAATGCCATGTAAAACTTTAAGTGAAAATGTTGAGGTAAGTATGAAATCCCTAGAAAAACCCTTATTTTCTATAAGTATGAAGTGTAGTCTTCTACCAAGACTCGAATGTTCTGTTTGTAAAATGATAGTTTTTCCTTTGCGTAGACTAGTACTAAAAGTGCTTAGTCTAACTCATCGTTTATGTGAATGTGTCACAAAATAAGGTAAGCAGGAAAAACATAATATTGTAAGTGTTGTCACTGGGTACTAGGACCAACACAACATCGCATTAAGCGAACTGTACAACCTAATGAACATCCGAAGATTGTCCAATTGTCCTCTGTAGCAGCAGCAAGTGGGTGGAAGGGTTAGTCCCAAATCGATTTCCTAATATAAGTAGTAACCTTAGACCTCCGAAGATGATCATCGACCACTGGTGCTAATCAGCGGGGTTCGGAATGGTAAGTCCCGCCTAGTTATCGATCTACCAAGTATAAGTAATAACCTTAGACCTCCGTAGATGGTCATCGACCACTGGTGTTAATCAGATGGGATTCGGAATGGTAAGTCCCGCCTAGCTATCCCATTGTACCGAGATAGGGAAGACAATTTACACAGTAAGTATTAATAAATCATCCTCGTAGTCCTAAGTACAAGTATCCAGGTAAGTGAATACAGGATAATGCACCTATGTGAAAGTGTTCCTGAATGGTATTCATGTATGTGTGTCCATGTAACAGGTAAGTATATGTAAACATATTCATGTATCAAGTAAACATCTGTAAGTACTCATGTATCAGGCAATGTACTAGTATAGACTCATGAATGAACTGACTCTTGTGTGACTCCTTGTAATAGAAGTAATGTTTGATATCTTCCCATTATCCCCATGATAATATACTATAATATAACTAGTTGATCATGTAAGTTTACACACACTTACTATTCAAGGTGTGAGAAACTAAATGAAAGATGCAAACTATAACATCAATACATATATAAGAATATAAGTGTATAGGCATAGTTAAGTTCAAGAATGAAAGATGGTTTTGTAAGACATCTTATGAGTTTTGAACAATAAATGACAATGAATTGATGTCATTTAAATAAACATTTCAAAATTAAAACATTTGGTAACAATGTGCTTTTTAGGATGTAAAACCATTTCATGCATCACATTTTGTAGCATGTGAAATCTGTTAAATGACAAACACAGTTATAAAAATACATATCAATGATTTAATAACATGTTTGTTTGTACTTGTATTGCCCCCCATTAAAGCATTTAAAATCCTTTAAAACATTGATTAGGGGTATGAACTCACCTGTAGTTGGTGATTGGAATGATCTGAACGGTATCGGATTGCTAGTTGTCAAGTGAGGACTGGTGCACACACTACGATCCTAATGAACATATAATCACACATATATGCACTAAATTAGACTTAAAAGACTAATTGATAATGTTTAAGACATCCTAGACATAGATAACACTTTATATAAGTGTTTTAAGCCGTAAGGACTTCATCTAAGCAATTGTGGGACAGGGTACTTGTGTTTAGGGTTTCCAAAGGACCCTATATGAGAGTTTACTCTCCTTAAACCATCACACATGGAGTTTACGGCCGTAATCTCCCAAACATGTGTGTTTGGTGTGTTTTGAAGTCCAAAATGCTTTCTAGAATTATTCTAACCTAGTGGCTATGTTCTTGGAAGGGTTTAAGGCCTAGATGTACTCCAAATAGGAGTTTACGGCCTCAAGGACATTTCCCCTTGGAGTTTACGGCCGTAAACTCCCTTGGGGTGTTTCCTTTGTTGTTTTGAAGCCTCTTGTACTAGTGGGATGTGTTCTAGACTTTTAATCCTAGCATGTGAAGGCATTAGGCACACCTTAGTGCCCTTTTTAGGAGTTTACGGCCCAAGAACCATTTCTTGGCCATACACTCACTTGGTTAGGTGATTTTGGTGTGGTTTGGTCCTTCCATTTAGTGGGTACATTTTCTTGTAAAGGTCTAGGCCCTTAGGTGTCATGAAAACACCCTTTGTGACCATTTACATGGAGTTTACGGCCTAGGAGAGTTCTGGGCTGTAAACTCACTTTCATTTGTGTCCTTTGATGTGTTTAAGACCTTAAGCTACTTGGGAAAATAACCTAGATGCAAGCCTTAAGGTCCTTAAGTCCTTAAATCACCATTTAGGGCTATGAAATGGAGTTTACGGCCTAAGAGAGTTCTGGGCCGTAAACTCCCAATCTTGGGTGGTTTTGTATGTGTTTTCATGTCCCTAACATGTATACCTAATGTTCTAAGGCCTTATCCTAGCACCAATGTCAGTTTTGGCTTTGTTTCGGGAGTTTACCGCCCAAGAACACCTTGGGGAGTAAACTCCTAGATCTAATGATTTAGTCATCTAAATCATGTTTTAAGTATCTAATACGTATTCTAACACTACTAGAAAGAGTTACTCACAATCTGGGATAAAAACCCGAAGATCTGTCAGAGAGAAAATGGCTTTTCTCTAGCTGGGATTGTGAATAATGAATTAATTTAATTCAGAAAACTATTTATAGTCCTGAAATATTTTGGCAGAAAATATTTTTATTCTGGAATTAGGACTGTAACTTTATGAAACTTGAAATGTCAAAATTTCACAAACTCAGGAGTATCCACTCTCCTGATATCTCCTAAAGTGTAAACCCTAATGTACACAACTTGTTCAGAAAAGTCCGAAAATAACTGAAATTGGTTTGGCTTCTATTGAATAGATATTGTTCATACAAATGGAAATTTCGGGTTGTCACAATTAAGTATATCAACCCATAAAAGATATACAAACTACAAATACAATGGGATTAAAATACTCTGATCAAGAGTTTATAATTTAAATAATAAAGTATTTAATTAAGTATACGTGCCTTTATTCATACTAAAATCAGTGTCACTAGGACAGTACAAAAGAATTACGATTGTTGGGCAACCCAGGCGGACTTAGAGACATATAGTCAAAAATAAGAAGATATAGCATGATCAACCATATTATCCGAGGGTTGACTAGCATGTGCCTAAGTGTAGCTGTGTAGTTGCAACAAGTGTAAAATCTTACCAACAATACCACAATGAGAACAATAGAACATAAAACCTAAAATACTATAGGGGTATTTGGTGTTACTGTAAGTACTTCATACTTGAGAACTAAAACAGGACCTTCATTACTAAGTTGATAGTTGCTAAGTGGATACACTAAGGCTATATGTAACTAGGATTTGATAGACTTAGAATCTGTGAAAATTTTGCTTTACCCCTATTCTTTGTGAATTTGGAGTTAAGGTCACTTATTCGAAGGCCTATCCTGTTTCGATTACATATAACTGGTATGCACTTCACAAATAGTGATGTAAATAATGAAGATTTTCTAAATAATTATCTAGATAGTTCGTCTAATAATTATTTTCTTACCCCAATTCTCGCATAGATAACATGGCTGGACTCCATCCCCACGACAATCCGTACCTTCTAACGAAGTCATTGCTGGATGGTTTGGAGAAGAACCAGAGAATGATCATCCGATCCCTTTAAATGATCACCATGGTGAAGACCTTTCGGATGATGCTAACTCCGAACCCGAGGTTGAGAGCCTACCCCAGACAGCTCCCTTTCCAAATCCTAACCCTCGTCCGGCTTTTCATGGCTCGACGCCTCAGTGGGTGGAATGCTTGGAAACATGGAGCCAAGGACAAGATCAACCCATCCCATTTAATGGTGACCGAAGCTTTTATGACCTGAGTATTGGGGGCTCAGCATACAGAATCTTGCCAATCCTGGTCCGTTGAGTGGCTCGAAATGAGATTCAAGGCAGGACAACACTACATCAGATCACAGAAGTTGTCGCCAATGCGAGAATGCTTACCCTCCGCACCATTCGTCTGGAAGATGCTCGTGAGAGATCTGAGAGAGACCATGAAACCCTGCTTCAAGCACTGGCTGAATCACGAGTCGAAGTCATAGAACACTGAGTATGTCAGAAGGTGTACGCAAAGGCAACTACTTGATATGGAACGTCAACTGGCTGAGCTAAGAGTTCACCAGAGGGATGACCATCGCCAATAGTAGATGCCTTACTTTATTTTCCTTGTTAAAAAGAATCGTTTTTCTGTCTATGCCCGATGTGGCATTTTCTATGAAACTATATTGTACCGTAAGTACTATAGTTAGGCCTTTATGCTGTCAAGAACTATCTTCTCTGGATATGATGTAAGACCTGTTACAAGGTCATTTTCACGAACTTTTACGTCATGAATATCAAAGATATTGACAGTCGGCTAACTTCTGTGTCATTCTTTATTCAATTACACTCATCATACTTTCATTGGAGTCTATCTAAAACATGCTTTAGCCAAGACATTGGACTATAATAATTTAACTCCGGAGACATTTCCAAGTCTCTTTTAGTGGTTGGATCATGTTATTCACCAACCAACGATACCTCGGCTGGAACGACAAACGTCTTGAGACCGTTCTACGAACTTACTTCCACTCAATACTAGGACTGCATCATGGGGATGTAGGTCGAACCTTGCTAACATACTCCCAATCCGTACTAGGACTGCATCATAGGGATGTAGGTCAAACTTTTGAGAACATACTCTTACTTTTTGCTTGAGCAATCGAAGTGCATCTAGGGTCGACCAAAATTCGCTCACAAAATCCTTATCTTTCATGTTAACAGAATCATGTTGTCATTCGGAAACAATTAGCCGAGCAATGAAACCCCTGCCTTTCCTATGGACGCAGCTACTTTCCAAACCGCAGTTACAACTACCGTGATGGCTACCGTGACAGCTGTCCTTGCAAACTGTAACGCTATCAACGCAAGCAATACTGACGATGGGGTTGAAAATCCCGATCATGGTATCAATCCAATAAGCCAACAAACGATAACAGTCGCAGGCTCGCGAAGCCATAACTCAGAATTCAAGAAACAGAAGCGTCAAGCCCAAAAGGGATGCAAGCAATACAAGGGAACGCTTCTAAAGTGTAGCAGGTGTAGCTATCATCTTAATGGAGCCTGCCGGGTATTGAAATGTATCAATTGTAATAGACTGGGACACATTGCCCGTTTATGTGGAACCACCGCCACTAGAGCCAGCCAGGTTTGCTATTATTGTAGTGAGTTTGGGCACTATAAAAGCAATTGCCCAAAAAGGGAGATCAAGGAAAGAACCAGTGTCCCCTTAACTCCTACTCAACACTTCACTTCCACTACCGATGCTGGCACTAGCCAGATATGTCGTTTATGTGGAGAGATGGGACATCTCAAGAAGGACTGTCCAATAACAAAGAACTCGGGCATAGATGGGAAGATTCTTAGGATCACAGCTACAGGAGAACCTACTCCATGCCCACGTTAATGTAATTAAGGCGTTTCATTGTAACAGACTTATAAACCATCCAAAACTAGTGCGACTAGAGTCTTACCTTTTGCGATATCCCGTCGGTATAGGGATGCTCGTGCTGCGTATACTTGTCTTTTGTAGTATGCCTTATTCGCAGCAATAGTCTTGTAGTAAGCCTAAAGTACTTTAACTCTGTTGAAGGTTGCACGGTTTTGTTTTGTCTGTAATGCTTTATGTTCAATTCTAATGTCTTTAGTTTCCATATGATTCCGAGAATACCATACGACTAGATTCAATTTGATCCACACAATACCAACTTCATACGTACATCTCTTTCTTCGAAATCGCCTTTCCAGGGAAGCCGTCATAACAGAACACCGAAGTACTCATGCATGGAGTACCTCATAGTTCTTGCCCTTCCGAAGAAATCCCGAAGTACCACTCGTACAGTACGTCAAATTCAATCCAAAGATCCATACAGTTGATCTATCGCTGAAGAGTGTATACATAGGGGTGATATATAATCAAGGTCCTACAGGTTTAGAATTGATGATTCCACTTTAACTTCTTTTCCTCGTTGGGAAGTGAGCTTAAAGAAGAATCAGTTATTCGAATACCTTTTCAAACTTAATTTTATACGACTCGTATACACAAGACTGCGATTGATGAACCGTGTATGACTTCTAATATGAACTTTAGGACGGAGACTGCCCAAGACTACGAGTAATCGCATCGTCATGTGAACAAAATTAGAACCCAGTACAACTTCTATAAACAGATCGCCCTACGGTCTAACGCACATGGAGACAGAAGAACCATCCGGACAGTTTAAAGATTACTCAGCACTAGAATAAAAAGACCAAGTTTCTCATCCTAGAGAACTTCGGTCTTATTCGTCAAGAAGATAGACGGATTGCTTCGTAAGTCCTCCATCTTCAGAGACCTCGTCAAGATTTCCATTAGAAATCATTATCTCTTCCTCGCATAGAGGAATTGGTTGAGCAAACGCAAGGAACGAATTACCTTTCAGAAATGGACCGAGATCCGAATATCAACAGTTTCGAGTGTTAGCGAAGGATGTCCCAAAGACTACCTTCCAAACTCGATGCGGACACTTCAAGTCCGTAGTGATACCCCTTGGATAGGAGCAATACACCCATAGAATTCATGAGCTTAAGGGGTAGGGTACGCCATTCTTACTTGGATCAGTTCGTCATTCTCCTTGTAAATGACTTACTTATCTACCCTCGTGGTAAGAAGGAAATCATAAAGAGCACCTACAACAAACCGTGGAACCAATACAATCCGAGAAGCATTACACAAAGTTCTCTAAATACGATTTTTGGAATTGAAGAGTCAAAATTTCCTAAGACACACTATTAGTAATGTGGAAATTCTTGAGGACCCTTGCAATTTATCAAAACCGTTGAGAATTTGTTAGCACCAAAGACGCCGTCGGGAATTCGTCAAATTGTAGGTCTTGAAGACCTACTATAGTAGTCCATTTAGAACTCCTCACAAATTATGGAACTTCTTACGACTTTGACCTAGGAGGGAGTGGCCCTTGACGGGGAAGAGAAGCAAGAGAGAGAAACCCTTGAAATTCCAAGTGAGAGACCAAATTCATTTGGAAATCTCACTCTGGGAATGGCCTAATACGCTTCGTAACGCGTGGAAAGCTAAATCCAAGACGATCAAGACCTCCGAGATTCTTATCAGAATCGGTCCTGTATCTCACAAACTAGACCTACTCCAAGAGCGTAGTAACATACATTTTACCCTTCGTGTCTCGATCTTGAAACCGTACCTTTCTGTTAGGACTCACGTAAGTCCACTCGATGAGATCGAGATTAACGAGATCCTCGCCTACGTGGAAGAACTATAGTGACCATGGACCAAGAGGTCGTGCAAATGATTCATAGTCATTTCCCTTTTAGTGAAGGTTTGTTGAGATGCCAACCAGGGACCCGAATTCACTTGGGAGGATGAAAATCGATCCATTAGCAAGTATCCCCACTTCTTGGCTTGATAATTCATGCCTACTTCCTAACCTAGAGTCTAATTTCGGGACGAAATTCCTTCTAACAGGGGCATGATGTGACAACCCAAAATCTTCATTCGGTAAAACCCTAGATTCAATCATTTCAAATTATAAGTGAAGTTCACTTTTATTTGTTTTTTGAAAATTTAAAGTTCGTTTGATTAGTTTAATAATTAATCTTTAAACGAACGGGTGAAAGGAAATTCCGTCTTGGGTCTTGAAATTTCAAAACCGCAAATATCACGTAGTTAAGAAATTCATGGCCAAACTTTTATATTTTGGCCAAAAATTTCTCCAAAACCGTAAACTCATTCCTTAAGCATGAGTTTACTCCCCAAAGTGCCTCATTTGTTTCTTGCAATCCCAAGAGTAAACTCCCAAACTCTCTCAAGTAGCATCCCGGTTTTTCTTCGAAATCTTCAATCTAGTAAGTGTTTCTAGATTTCTTAATTTGTTATATGACTTAATCTAGTGTTTTAACACACTTCTAACCGTGAAATCCTTCCAAAAGGGTTAATCTTCAATTTACACCAAGAACACCAAGAACACACACTTGTCTTCTTGGCCTTTTGGACCTTTTCGAGCTTCTAACTTGTAAGTGCTTCTATCCTAGAGTCTTACAAGCTTTGTTACACTTCTTTACCTCAAGAAATCATCCAAGAACACCAAGATCAAAGGTGTTTACGGTCCAAGAACACCTTGGACCGTAAACCCTATTTAGGGTGCCAAAGTGTGCTTTATCTTATCCTAAGCCTTAGGTCTTAACTTAGAATCCTTCTTTGATGTGTTTAGCACATGAAAACCACCAAAATCCCTCATTTATATGTGTTTACGGTTTGGGGGTCTCCCAAAACCGTAAACACCCCAAAGAGGTGTAAAAATGGCCCTAGTCCCTTCACAAGCTTAGGAAACTAGTCTAGGTTTATTCCTTGTTATGCTTGGGATTTGAAAACATCAAAATACCTTAGTCCATATGAGTTTACGGTAGTAAACTCATGGAGAAATGGTCCATGGACCGTAAACTCCATTTTGGAGTGTATTGATGCCACAAAACATTTCCTAAGGCCTAAACATGAAGTAGCAATGCTTGGAATGGCTTAAAAGACTTCAAACCAACAAATGGTCGACAGGTTATGAGCTTACGGCCGTAAACTCAAGAGTTTACGACCGTAAACTCAATGGGATATGGTCTATGGGGAGTAAACTCATATTAGGGGTTCCCTTGAACCCTAAAACCCAATAGCCTTGCCCTACAACAATTAGATGCACTCCTTAGCACTTATAACACTTATACAAAGTGTTTATCATGCCCTAGGATGTCTTACCTTTGTTTATTAGTTGTTTAGAGACTAATTGGGTACACATATGTGATATTATATGTTATCTAGGATCATAGAGTGTGTACAAGTCTTCACTTGACACCTAGCATCCTATTTCAGTCCGTTCATCCGAAGCACTTCCTACATGTGAGTTCATTCCCCTTAATCAATGTTTTAAATGTTTTTAAATGTTTTTATGGTGGGGGGATACAAGTAGATTCATGCTAGTTATTATATCAATCACATGTGATTAATAAGCAACATTCAAATGATTTACTACTCATTAGCTGTTTTACGAAATAGTTTTCTTCAAATGATTTTCATAAACATTTTATGTGTTTAAAACTCCTTATTAAACTGTTCGTTATACAGTGTATGTTTCATTTCAAACTCATTTACAATTGTGTTTCAAATAAATGTTTCTTTATACTTAAGCTGTTTTATCAAACAAATACTTTCAACCCGTTTTATAGGCTGACATCAGGTCGACCTTTTCTTAGATAGTAATCATGTTCAAAGGTGTTACAAAACTTATTTTATGCTTTTATATTGTCAATTTCCTACCTATGTATGTATAGTTATATAAGAAATGTTTAAAGGACTTAGGAAGGCTAGCTGCTTTATGTCCTTTTCCATGTTAGGATGGGGTCTGGTAACGTACCGGGTATCCGTCCGAAGGTCGTTTAAATATTAGTTATGTATCATGTGTACAAATATAGTCATAAAGGTTCTTCCAGTCAGTTCAATACCCTTGGGTAGCAAGGGTAAACTTCCATGTTCATACGTACCAGTTATATTACTAGTAAGCTACCATATGGGTAGTTTAGGAAGATACTAATACATTTACTAGAATGCGGAATCATACCACGAGTCAGTTCATTCATGAGTCTATACATGCTAGATAGAGAGGGAACACACATTACAGTTAGTACACACTGTACATTACTATACATGCTAGATAGAGAGAGAACACACGTTACAGCTAGCACATGCAAAACATTATAGTACACTACTATACTATTACATGATTATGTTTACATGATTACGTTTAGATGATTACGCTTACATGAGTACGTTTACATAGATACATTTACATGAGTGTGTTTACATATACGATAATAGGACAAACATCACTAGGTGCTATATCATGGAACGATTTCAGGATCTAACTATACCAATGAATAACAACGCATTGTGATAGTTATATTGGGTATACATGATCATAGTAATGTGGATGTTCATGGCTTGCAAACATGTAGGGGTCGTGTATGGGTCCCAAAATCTCTTGGACATGGGAGCGTCTAGCCTGGGATCTAGCCATCACATTATGCCTTATCCCTCAAAAAGGCAATATTAATACAGAAGTAGTCACTTATTACAAATATTACAGTACTTATGAAATTACAATAGACTTAAGGTAGTTAGTACGGTTGTAGTTATTTGATACTACACCATAGTAGTATTTCATTTTCCCATTACATTCACTTCGTGAACATTCACACGATGCACGGTAATGTAGAAGCTATATTTTGATTAATGATAGTCGGATTTGGGAAAATACACATTCTTACAAGAGACACACACACAGATACTACATGCCTTGGTGGAAGGATACTTTTAGTAGGAAACATATGGTTTTCTCGGATGTTCAAAACGTTTTCATACTTACAGTTCATATACATACAAATACTTACATCTTTATATACATACAAATACTTACATCTTCATATACGTACAAATACTTACATACAAATTAAGTCACTAAAATACGTATGATCTCACTAGCTTTAAAGCTGATACTCTCTTTCAAAATAACTTGTATCCTCAGGTCAACAATAGACAGGTACCGATGCAAGGTTTAGAGAAGATGGTGCTCGTTCAAGACTCATCTTTCATTTTTGATTTATACTTTAGTGTTTATCATAATTTGACAGAACACACTTGTATTAAAATTATATTATTAATGCAATGGATGATGTTGTTGCTTGTTTACTACTTTTCATTATTGTGATACTGTACATGACGTCCTCCGCCCCAGAATGTTTCCGCCGTTTATGGTTTTGGGGTGTGACAACTAGCTTATTTTAAGAATTATGCCTAAAATGCTTTTATGTGGTAAATGCTTTGTGCCTTATATGCTATTATTTGTTCGGATCTATGGTCTGTTGCTGACCGGATGTGCCTTATATGTTGTTATATGCTTTGTGCCTTAGATGTGGCACCTAAGCCAATGACGATGGCCGGAGTGCAAGCAATGATCCAGATGATGTTGGATCGCCAAATGGAGGAAACAAGGCGTTTACTTCAACAGAACCAAGAAGAACTTATACTACCAATTGAACAGCCAGAGCTGAATGATGGGCAGTCAGAAGGAGGAAACTACAGTGGGACTGTTGGTCAAGCCGACCCACTGTAATGTCCTAAAACGGATTTTACCAGTGATCAAAAGCAAACACAATCATAGAAACAAGAATAATAGAAGAAGGAAAAGAAATCAAGCTTGCACACGTTCTATTGCTGAAAAACGTCTGGTACAACTCGATATACGACCGTGAATAACTAGGGATCAACAACTAAACACGACTGACTAACCCGCTATTTATAGGGAACTACGACCGTAAGGAGTTTACAGCCGTAAGGTGTTTACGACCGTAAACTCACTACAAAACCATAAACACTATTAAGCCCACCAAAATACTCTATCTATACACAACCACTATTACAATGCAAAGCCTAGACCAAACCACTAATTGGGCCTTTCAATCTCCCCCTTGGTTTGGTGCTAGCTAGAAGTTAACCCCTGTTGACTACCATAACATCCGCTTGCGCCATCGCCCCGTTCCACATACGCTTATTCAGAATCTCAGCAACCATGGTCGTATATACCTTCGCATCATCCTTAAAAATCTCCTCCGCAACCAATATCTGAAAGTTTTTTAGGTGATGAATGTCCCACTTTCGAAATTGTAACAAATCTCCTCGGTCATAGAGTTCGGATACATCCATTCTTGAGCTTGATTACAACTGCTGAAGTAATCTCATCGAAAACCCAACACTCCATTGAGCCTAAAGATCCGTCTTGATAATTTTGAAGCACAGGGAACTGTTTAACCTGCTTGGTTGCAGGCCACATCATAACTTGCAGATGTTTGTCAGTTTTAGGATCTATAATGTCAGGATGCTCCAACATAACAGATTCAGCAGTTTTCACGGCAGGAAACCCCCTTTTTAACCTGATCTTCAAGGAAATGCTTAAACTGGGTCGCCTGTGGATAGTTTGTGAGATTTGAAAAAGGAGCTCGTGACAATTCCGTCAGATCGACCGTAGTCCATGAGTTGAAATCATGACTATCTCTATAAAGCTCAGAGTTGCCACTCTTTTTAAGCACTATCCACATATTAAGTGGATCATGAAATCCCCAAGAAACAATTCCCAATATATCGCCAAATGTATCTCTGAATCGAACAACCTCAAGATTAGTCACTGTAGTTGCAGGTTCATCCCAAGAAGCATTCTGGTTAGGGTTTCGTTTAAATAGCAGTTGCCCCTTCTTAGCTGCTTCCTCCTGTGGATCACGAGTTATTGCTGAGACATGAGGGGCTTGGGGAGGCTCATCTTCAACATGATCAACAACCCCTGATGTCTGACTAGATGGCATGGAAACAGGAAAGGCTTGAACATGAAGATCGATTTTGTATTCATCAGCAGACGTTTGATACCTATCACCAAGGTCTTCCTCAAGCTTCTTCTTTAGCTCAAAATTGCATGAAGTCAAAAGATTGAAATGATCCTGAAGATCAGAAATCTGCTTCGACTTTAAAGCATTGTCCTTACGAAGATCAGCTACTTGTACATCGAGCTTTGAATTGTCAGATTGAAGTTCAAACACTTGAACAGTAAGCTTTGAATTTTCAACTTGAAGATCCTAAACGCGGATGTCATGCTCAATGTTCTTCTAACTAAGCACCGATATCTCCTTCTATAACCCAGGGATAGTAAGATTGTCTCCTCCAGAACCGCCATCCCCAATAGAAATACCATTACCGCGTGGGGGAGGCATCAAAAATTGCTCCTCAGCCAAATGCATGGCTAATCTTACAGAAGCTTCATCGTGAGTAGATCGAGGAGGAGCCCTGGTGGAATGGAAGATCCACCAACTTCAAAAGTGGTGTCGGGGCCCACAGTAAACAACTTGGTTGTAGAAAGATTGTGAGTAGTGGTAGGTTGTACAACACTAACAAGATCTGCAATTAAATCACTTTGCCTTGGATCCCTTCTTCTTCTTTTCGATGGGGGTTCACCGGTCTGTGTTGATGTTAGATCACTCACAAATGGCTCTATAATAGGAGAAACAGAAACAGGAGGAGGAAATCCTATAACCGTCTCCATTGGAGTGGAAGTATTTGCCATTTTGTTGGAAGTAAGAGGTTCAGTTTCAAGAACTTCATTAGACTCCCTTGTCTCTGTTGTTGGAGGAACAACTTCATCGACATTGTTAAAAATTGTGTCAAGGTTCTCGTTCATAACAAAATTAGCACTACTAGCAAGAGAAGCAGCAATATCATCATGATCAAATCCAGTGAGATCAAGAGCATCAAACGAATCATTTTTATCTCCCTCAACATCCATCTCAGACTCCACATTCATTCCCTTAATATTACTTTGATCACGAGGAGATATGAAACCATGTTCTTATGCCACATGAGCTTCAGGAGTAGGAGTATCTTCCTTTTCAGTATTTTCATCATCAGATACAGTAATAACAACGTTTTTTGGAGATGAGTTCTCAGAAGATGCAGGCTCAAAAGACACCTTGTTAGAAGATTTGTAACATTCTGAGGATTCATTCAATTTGGCGAACTTACCAAACTTCTCTAGAGGATACTTTGCTTTGAAAATTAATTTTCCTTTCCAGTTCTGCTTGATGAGCCCTACAATATGAGGACCCAGTGATTTCATATCAAGAGTATCACCTTCCTTTACCATATCTGGAAACTGAGTGTCAATAAACAATTGAACGAACCTAGGATACAATAAGAAAGTATCCCGGGTTGAAGCCCTGATGTTTACTGTAAACTCATCCAAGATAAATCTAGAAAAATTGAATTTTATTCTGGCAGAAAGGGAGACGATCGCTCTAGTATTCCTCATTGAAATTTCATCAGCTCCTGATGTTCTTCCCGAAATGCAGCTAACGAAGACATGCGCCAAAATCTCCAATACGGAGGTAAGAGCTTCTTTAAAGTTGGAGGTGAAGTGCCTTCATATCCCATCCTCCTAAGAATTCTCTGAGCATCCTCAATCCCAATTTCCATGGGAAAATTAGGTTAATCGTCAATCAACAATGTATCTCTGATAAAACCCTCAGTGATCACTATCTCGCGTCTTTATACAGTAGCTTTAATGATGACAACTCCAGCATCATCCATTTCCATTTTAGCAGTCGCCCAGAACTCTTTGATCAAATTTTGATATACAACTGGATTCACAGTGATAGTTGATGACAGACAAGATTCCTTGAGTTTGTGAATCATCGACGTGAGGTCCGAGTGAACAGCTGGAGGATCCGCCAAAACGATAGCCAGATTATGCATGTCCGCAAATTTGAGGTCCGCCATTAATCTTCACTACCCATACCAAGTAAGACAGAAAGAACCAAACGAATAACAAAGGTTTAAATTTAATTTTGATCAAAAAAAAAAAAATAACAATTTTAAATTAGATCAAAATCAAATTTTAAGTCAAATTTTGAGTTTGCGATCAACATTGGGATTTGCGGTCAACAGGGTTCACGGCCGTAAACCCCTTTCCAGTAAACTATCGACCATCTACGGAGTTTACTGTCGCAAGTAGTTTACAACCATAAGCTTGGCCCGTAGGCTTGGGCCGCAAACTCCGACGACTCTTCTTTCTCGATTTCTGCCTCAAAAACGCGATGAATCATGCCATAAGATACACATTCCTGGTCCAAAACTCATTACCTTCGAGACTATCGGATTAGATTTGCAAGATCTGACGAATTTTTTTTGAAGAGAGAGAGGGTGGAGAGGAGTTTGTGGCCGAAATCAGAAAAGTGATGGAAATTCCGGCGGTAAACTCTTATATATACCCATTTTGCATTTACCTGGCAGCCACACAGTATAAGGCAGGGTGCAGCACAGTCCAAAAATTAAAAAAAATTCTTTTTGAGGATTAACATAAAAACTAAAATTAAAAATAAAATAAAATAAAATAAAATAAATTAACTTTGCAAAATTTAAAAATTAAAATTTCTTAAACAGTTAATAAAATAAAAATAAAAATAAAAATAAAATAAAATTTAAAATAAAATAATTTATCTCCAACTAAAATGCACATCTTAAAATTTAATTATTGATAATATATTTGTGACGCTTGGATCAAAGTTGTTGGACAGCCTCATTGCACTTGTCGGTACCCTTATCTTCACATCTTCGTCTGATCGATCGCCAATATTGTGGTTCACTTAAACACGAAAAATTCATGACAATTTTAGGACAATTTACCAATGACATGACACATTCATATAGATGATTATAATTTTATTATCATGATTGCCCATAATTCTTAAATAAAATTTTCTTATGACCATTTAACTGACTACAACCATGGATATTGTTGTCCACCTAAATTGAGCAGCGAGATCTACAGACAATCTGTATATGTTCTGATAAGTTATAAAACAAATGAGAAGATCGATTAGATCTTTGTAACAGGTATTGCGATGAACACAAAACAATAAATAAGACAAGAGTGGATCAAAATATGTCGAGTGATTGGATCATGAAGATGCCTTTGGATCAATCGAAATATCAAACAATGACTATGAATAAGAACAAGAGAGATTCACGAAGAAAAACTTTCACTAAGAGAGATAATCTCACAAAGAGATTATCGTGTGCGCAAAGCGACGATTAGGGTTTGTGAAAGGCGTAACCATTCACAAACCTATACAAGATAATATATACTGCTATTCTAGACGATCCCTACAATTCAGGGATACGCTAGCTAATAATTCAAGATAACTAAGGAAACATGATAAATACAAGATTTGTTACAACGTACTGAATACACTAAACTATTACAAACTGAACTGCTGATTCGCTGGTGCTGACGCTGAGACATACACTGACACTGAGTCTGTTTTAAACATTATCATATTTCAAGGCTTGACCTTTCAATCTCCCCCAATATGATGATGTTCAAAACAAACTAAATTAAGACACCTCTGGAAAGGAATTCTTCATACTCAGCTTCAGCTTCAATTTTAACTGGCCAGTAAGGACTGTCCAGCAACTCCTGTCTTCTGTTCAGCAGCTCCATTGCGATAAGAATGTGAAATTCTCCTGATAGATCTTGATGACTCATGCACATTTGCCTTAAGCCAACAAGGTGAGTGGTGGGAGCTTTTGGGATCTCAAAAGTACGCTGAAAGCACATCCTCATGTTTTTATCGAGGTAGAACATTCCGTGTTCAGGAGCTGAGATGAATTGATGCTGAACCGGATCAACATCGAGAGGAAGAGAATTATTAATCACATCAGCACCGAAGTCTAAAAGCAGTACTTCTTCACCATCAACATGAAACTGGGTCCTTCGAGATCTAAGAACTGACGACCTTTGGCCTTGATGCTGAGGTTGTTCTTTAGGAACAAGATCTAAATGCTGAACCTTCTTGATCAGTAGATGAAGAGCACAAATCAGTTCGGAAGAGTGAGCTGAGGTTTGCTTGGATGCTAGATCGAGCAGTTCCATCCATTCCAAATACCCATATCTGATCAGTTCATATCTTTTGACAACTTCAGAATATGAATGCTGAGGACCTTGACGAGTAATCAGCAACGTAAGGATTTTCTCGTTTCGAGGTTTGGAAGCTTTGACCTTGATGATCTTGTCACCACACATTCGCCGATCGAAAACATCTTCAAATCTCTTTCGATCAATCCGGTCAAGAACACTGTCAGCCTTAGGCTTACTAGGGCCAATAGGAGGTTGAGAAGACTGAGCCTTGGACTGAAATTCCAGGAACTTGTGCATCTGAGCTTCAAACGATCCCTTGGCCTGAAGTTTGTGCTGAATAAGGGATTCATCAGCTTGAGCAATGTTCTTTAGAAGCTGAGCTCGATTGGCTTCATCAAGAATTTGTTTGACTTGGTCAGGGGACATGTTCCATTCAGTGGCAAGGTTTGAAATACTGACAATGGACTTGGGTTTCTTCACAGTTGAAGAAGTATCAGTTTGAGAATGGTCCAAGTCAGTATCTGCTACCTTCCGCTTTCGAGACAACGGATGAGATTCTTCACTGGCAACGTTCGAATCCTCTCCTTGGACCGGAATGATGGGATCAATAATATCATCAGCTAGTATCGGATGAGATTCTTCAAGGTCATCTGAGCTTTCATGCTGAACTTGAATGAGAGGATCAATGAAGTTCATGTCAAGAATTTGACATTCGTCATCAGGTTCATCATGCTCTTCATCATGCTCACTATCTTCAAACAACTTTTCAGTAGCTGCTGGACTATTATGCCCCGCAGAATCAGATTCACGAACGGGAACGGGGTTGGGAGATTCATGCTGAATGATAGTGTTGTCAGCAGCAGGTTCAGTGTCTTTCTCATTTGGTTCACCATCAGCATGAGCGTTTGGTTCACCATCAGCATGATCATCAACGTCAGCATCATCATCAGTATCTCCCCATTTTTGAACATCATCAGAGTTGGGACTAGCGGGAGGAGTAAGTAAGAGAACCTCCTTGATTTGTTTAACATCAGCCTCAATTCGAAGCAGACGCTGACTCATGTCCCGAGTTAGTGACATCAGTTCAGAAAATGCTGAAGCGGGAATTTGAACCATTGAGGTACTTGGTGCAACTGGAGATCTAGGAGGCATCCTTGGAGAGAAATGGTGAGTGGCCGGTGATTGATGCTCCCCCTGAGACTGATGCTCCCCCTGTGAGGGATGCTCCCCCTAAGATGGATGCTCCCCCTGAGGCATCGAATCCTGTGGTGCTGAGGAGGCTTTGCCAGAGTCCGAGATGATGTGATGAGACAGTTGAGGGGAGAAATGATCCCCATCATGATGCTCCACCTCTTAATCAGCATGATCCGTATGAGTACCATCAGCACCTCCGTCATCAGTGTCAGCGGTGAGAGAAGGCATAGTGTATGGATTGGCAATCCATTCTTTCATCCGATCGGAGATTCCAATGTCGGTATCTAAAGGATCATCCTGATACATTCGAACTGACATTCGAGGACATTGGATTGGATTCCCAGGGTGAGAAAAGTAGTCAGCAGCGAAAAACTTGTCGAATACCAGGGCAATCCAGCATGGAAAGGGAACATGATCAGCATGTACATTTGCACGTAGAAGCTGAACAAGCTGATCAAAGAATAGTGCCCCATAATCCAGCCTTTTGTTGAGAAGAAGAGAGCAGACAACTTGTTGCTCATAATTGCTCAGTTGATCACCACTGCGAGACTTGTGACCCACACACTTGCATAAGGCACCAGTGAAAAACTTCCAGCCTGGGGTCATGCACTGACGCAAAATAAGAGCTGAGCGAGTTCCAGCCTTTGAATGATCATAGCCCAGTTGATCAAACATGCGTTTACATCTTTCAATGGTAGGAGGTTCAGAAAAGGGTTCGAACATCGGTAACCTTAACGCAGCACTGAGTAATTCTGGGGTGATGAAGACAGAGTGTCTGCCATGGCCAATGGTTCCGGTGATGGCATTGTTTTCTTCATTAACTGTTGCAGTATAGTAGAACTCACACACTTTTTCTGGGAAGAACTCGGATGCTACATCATTGATTGCGTATCGAAGGCGGCAAGAGGCCAAGAAATTGACAAAATCATCGAGTCCAAGACCTTGATGAACCTCTGGAATGTCAGGGTTGAAGACGACATTGGTTGCCTTGATGTGAATTGGAAGTGGGGGAGAGTTTGGGGCAGGAATGACTCTTCGAGAGGTTGAGGAGTATGTGAACAGAGATGCCGCCATTGGAGAGTATTTGAGAATTCTAGGGTTTTTGAGAGAAGTTCAAGGTTTTGGAAGGAAAAATTAAACCAAAGGAGAAAGAGATTTAAATATGGAATGAAAAAGGGGGTTTTTAAAAGGTAATGATTATCTTTATTAAAAGGTGATGATTATCTTCTGACCTGCTTGATTATCGTCATTAAGGATAACGGCGCATTGTAACAACCTGTCAGAGTAGAATATAGCCGTTGGATAAAAGAGCCGTTGTCTGAAGGTGAAATGTCAATCAGTGTTTGCGGAAGCGCTGATCTCAGTGTCACAAAAGTTACATGCTGAGGATATTTCTCCGTCAATTCAAGGTACAACTTGCTTATTTAGGGCTAGCAAGGAGAGTGGTGCGTGTGATAGATACTAGTTACATTATCTAACCATCGACACAGAGTTTTGTGACTTCATCAGTGAGTGGGTTAACTTACTGAATCATTAGACATTGAATAAGAGGAGGGTAAAGAATGGATTGTTGCGTGTGATAAACCTTGGTGTTTTGGTCTAACCATCGTCAAAGATTTTTAGACTCTCATCAGCGTGTGTTTGTTGCACACTGAATCACAGAATCAGTGTAAGATTGGTAAGAAGGGATAGTTGCGTGTGATAGATCTTGGTGTTTTGATCTAACCATCGGCAAAGATTTTTAGATTCTCATCAGTGTGTGTTTTGGCATACTGAATCACAGAGTCAGTGTAAGATTGGTAAGAAGGGGTAGTTGCGTGTGATAGATCTTGGTGTTTTGATCTAACCATCGGCAAAGAGATTCAAGTTGTTATCAGTGTATGGTTTAATACAGTGAATCATGCAACTTTTATTTAGAAGATTTGAGGAAGAGATAGAGATAAAAAAAAATCAAACCAAGGTGCGCAGTAGCAAATATCATCAGTATGTCATCATCAGCACAATGTACATCAGCTTATAAGACAAAATCAAACATTAGTACAATTAAACATCAAAATTAATTACAAGGAAATCATTCCCAGCTCTCCAATAATGTAAGCAGTTGATTGAGAATCCAGTGCCTTTGTGAAGATATCAGCAAGTTGCTCTGAAGTCTTGACATGTTCAAGAACAACTTTTCCTTTTTCAACGTTATCTCTGATGAAGTGATGTCTGATCTCGATATGCTTTGTCTTTGAGTGCTGAACAGGATTTTGTGTGATCTGAATGACACTGGTGTTGTCACAATAAATGGGAGTCTTTGAGAACTTGAACCCATAGTCAAGAAGCTGATTTTGAATCCATAAGAGCTGAGCACAACATCTCCCAGCGGCAACATACTCAGCTTCTGTAGTTGAGATAGCAACTAATGTTTGCTTCTTGCTAGACCAGCTTATGATACGGTTGCCAAGGAAGTGACATCCACCAGATGTACTCTTTTTGTCTAAATTGCATCCTGTATAATCTGAGTCAGTGTATCCATAAAGTTCAAATGCTGAGTCGCGAGGATACCACAGTGCAAGGTTTTGAGTTCCCTTTAAGTATCGAAAAATACGTTTGACAGCAATGAGGTGAGATTCCTTGGGATTAGCTTGGAATCGAGCATAGAGAATGGCTCCAAACATGATATCAAGACGACTTCCTGTGAGATATAATAGAGATCCAATCATTCCTCGATACAGAGAGTGATTGACATCAGTTCCAGTTGGATCAGCGTGTAGCTTATCAGTCTTAGATACTGGGGTAGAGGCTGGTTTGCAGTCACTGAGAGAATACTTAACAAGCAGGTCAGAAATATATTTACTTTGACAAATGGAAATACCTGTCTTTTGTTGCTGAACCTCAAGACCTAACATAAAGGTCATCTTTCCCATCATGCTCATTTCGAACCTTTGAGACATGATCTCTGCAAATTCCTTGCTCAGTGTCTCATTTGGAGAGCCAAAAAGAATGTCATCGACATAAATTTGAACAAGAACCATATCTGAGCCTTTGTTTTTGATGAAAAAAGTGTTGTCAATTGCTCCTCGTCTGTATCCATTTTCAAGCAGATACGATGTCAGCGTCTCATACCAAGCCCTGGGAGCTTGCTTCAGTCCATAAACAGCTTTATCTAACCGGTACACGTAATCAGGATGATCTTTGTCCACAAAGCCTGGGGGCTGATTTAGGAACACTTCTTCCTCTAACACATCATGAAGGAATGCTGTTTTCACATCCATCTGATAGACAATGAAGTTCATGTAGGATGCGTATGCGAGAAACAACCTGATAGCTTCAATGCGAGCAACTGGGGCAAAAGTTTCCCCGTAGTCGATGGATTCAATTTGAGTAAACCCTTGGGCTACAAGCCTTGCCTTGTTGCGAGTGATGATTCCATCTTTATCAACCTTGTTACGATAGACACAGCGAGTTCCAGTGATAGTCTTTCCGGATGGTCTTGGGACAAGAGTCCAAACTTTGTGCCTTTCAAACTCATTTAGTTCTTCTTGCATGGCTTTGATCCAATCAGCATCTTGAAGAGCTGTGTGTACCTTATCAGGTAAGATCATTGAAACAAAGTTGACATACATGCAAAAGTTATTAAGTACACTAGATCTGGTTCGGACACCATCATGAATATTCCCTATAATTCGATCAACAGGATGATCTCGATGTTCAATGACTGATGCTGATTCTGGAGAGATAGATACTGACACATTATCAGTTTCAGGAGAGTTTTCAGCTTCAAGGGTTTTATCAGCATCTAATGAGATATCTGCTGATGTGGCTGCAGTATCTTGATTCAGGGGACAAGGAACTGGAATGATAGGGTCAGAAGAATCGGACTTCTCCTCAGCACAAGGTGATTCATCGAATGGACAAGAGAGAAGCTCTTGAAAGATAGAAGGAGAATAAGTGACTTTTTCATCAGTGTATGATTCCTCATCAAACTTCACATGAATGGATTCTTCAACACATTGCCTGTTTACATGAAAAACACGAAAAACCTTTGAAATAGATGAGTACCCAATAAAAATACCTTTATCAGCCTTAGGTTCAAACTTGGATCTTGGGTCACGCTGATTTAGAATATAGCAAACACATCCGAACACATGAAAAAAAGATATGTCTCGTTTTCGATCTTTCAGCATTTCATAGGGAGTCTTCTTGTGAATCCTGTGAATTAGAGATCGATTATGAGTAAAACATGCTGTATTGACAGCTTCAGCCCAAAACGTCATAGGAAGACCAGCATGGATCATCAAGGTCCTTCCTGCCTCAATCAGTGTTCTATTTCTTCGTTCAGCAACACCATTTTGCTGAGGAGTACGTGGAGCTGAGAAGTTTTGTCCAATTCCTTTATGATCACAAAATTCTTCAAGAGTTGAGTTTCGGAACTCAGTGCCATGATCACTTCTTAGTTGCTTAACTTTAAGACCTGTCAGTGTCTCATTTTTACTAATTAGTGAGATGATTTCCTGTGCAACATGACTTTTCTTCTTCAAGAAAACTACCCATGTAAATCGAGTGAACTCATCAACGACTACTAGAGTATACTTATTTCCACCAAGAGAACGAACAGGAATAGGTCCAAACAAGTCCATGTGGAGTAGATGAAGAGTGACTGATATACTGGAACATGACTTGGGTTTGAAGGACTTGGTTTGTTTTCCTTGTTCACACGCTGAACACATCTTGTCTTTCACAACGCTGAATTTTGGGAGCCCTCTAACAAGGTCTTGATTGGATATCTTGGATAGATTCTTGAAGTTCATATGAGAAAACCTTTTGTGCCAAATCCAGCTAAGATTCGTCTGAGACTTTGTAAAGAAACACTACATCAGTGCCTTGTCACTTGAGAACATGTCAAGAACATATATATCATCTTTTCGACTTGCTGAGAGTACGATGTTCTTGTCAGTGTTTACAACTCTGCCTTCTTTCTTTGTAAAGTGAACTTCATAGTCAGCATCACACAATTGACTGATGGAAATAAGGTTGTGTTTGAGACCCTTAACATATGAAACGTTTTGGAAAACCACGTTATTGCATTTGATGTTTCCATATCCCTTAGTGAACCCCTTTCCATTGTCTCCATAAGTAACTGGAGGACCCGTTTTCTTAACATAATCTTCCAGGAGAGACTTTGATCCTGTCATATGCCTTGAGCAACCACTGTCTAAGTACCAAAGATGCTCCTGACCCTGCAGTGCTGAGAAACTAGTTAGAACACACTGACCCATTCGAAGATGGGTCATTCACAAAGTTATTTGATAATAAATTATAACACTCCTTAGGAAGACAATTTAAAGAGTTTAACTTAAGAGTCCATTTTTCATTTCTAACTTTAATATTTTCAGCTCTTGAGGATGATTTATCAAAAGAACATTCACTGATCTTGTGAGAGGAGTCACCACATCTGTAACATACTCTAGTTCCAAAGTTCTTCTTGGTGAGCAAATTTTTTGATTTAACACATTTTGATACGTAAGATTAACCAATAGAGCCTTGTGTCCTTTTGTTCATCACTGAGTCACTACTGAGTTCAGTGTCAGAAGGAAATTGATCAGTGTTAGGAGATGAACTATCAGTATCTGATTTTGACTCATTCATAGATGGGTTGCAGTCAGGGAAGTGCTTGAGTTGTTCATGAACAGCATGAAACACTCCATTAGAGATAGGAAAAGCAATAATATTCTCAGTTAGAGGGGTTGGTCTAACAAGATGCGCAGGATAAGAGGTAGGATCAATTCCGGTAATTTTAACATTACACTCAATGATACCATCAGAATTAATAGTACAATATTCATCAATTAAACTTTGATTAATAAAAGAGTTACTGACAAACTTATTTTTGAAATTAGTTTTCATCTCATTCATGGAATAGACCTCAGATTCCTTTTCTTGTGATTTGAAAACTTTTTCAGCTTCTGCAAAATTACCCCCAAGAATTTTTTCACAAGAATGTGGAATTTGAGCTGAAATAATATAATTGGCATTCTTATGAGATTTTGCCCAAGTGTGAAGCACAGTTTGTTCTTTGACCAAAAGACTTTTAACATCGTCAATTTCAGCAGACAAGGATGAATTTGACAATCTAGTAACTCTAAGATTTTCCTGAGTGGACTCAATAATGCTATTTTTTATGGATATATCAGTTTCAAGAAGATCAATTTGATTTTGCAAATTTCTTATGGTTTGATTCTTCTTAGAATTAATGACACCCAAATACTCAAACATTTTGATTTTTTCATTCATTGAGTAGGAAACAAAGTTTTTAACCTGGTACATTGAAGAAGAGTCAATGTTGTGCTTCCTGGAATTTTCAGCATCAGACATATCAGTGTCAAAAGTACTTTTGTATTTATCGGGAAAATCCGGGTCCTCTATTTTGACCATGAGACACTTGACTTCATCATCTGATGACTCTTCATCAGTTTTCCATTTTTCTTCTTCAGCTACAAGCACTTTATGTTCCAAATTTTCAGCTTTCAACTTCTCAATCAGCTTGTTGTACTTCTGCTTCCAGTATTCATCTGAGCCTTGTTTCTTTTGTTTACAATCCTTTGCAAAATGATCAGTGCTCCCACAGTTAAAGCACTGAGCCTTCTCTTTCTTATCAGCACCATGCCTTTTATCAGCTCCTGACCCTTTTGAGAACTTTCCACCAATCTTCTTTTGAAACTTTGAGAAGTTTCGACCTGATTTTTCAAAAGTTTTCACAATCAAGGCTGCACTAGCAACAACCTTTTCAAGATCATCAGTGTCAGTTTTAGATGAATCAGTGTCTGAATCACTTTCAGTGTCTGAGTCAGCCACTAGCTTTTTGTTGGAGAACAAGGCTACAGAAGATTCACGCCGAGAATCCTTCATCAGTTCCTTTCTTTGAAGCTTGGATTCTTCATAGTATCGAAGATTCCCATAGAGACTTTGTAAGTCCATAGAGTTGATCTTCTCACTGTTTTTCAGCAGATCAACATGATTCTCCCAACCTGCACCTAGAGAGTCCAAAAACTTTTGCACTAGAACAGTTCTATGCTTCAACTGATCTAGTCTCCGAAGATCGTTAACAAGAGTATTGAATCTGTTAAAAGTTTGAGTCAAGGTTTCACCTTTCTTAGCAAAAAAATGTTCATACCTTCGGTTAAGATCATTTATTTGAGTAGCCTTCACTTCTTCAGTTCCTTCAAAAGATACAGTCAGCGTATCCATCATCTCTTTTGCAGAGATGCAATTTTGAACTAGCCCAAAGATGTTGTATGGTAATGAGTAGCTGATAGCGGCACGAGCACGAACATCCAAACCATGTTTTCTCTTGTCGTCTGCCGTCCAGTTTTCTTTTGGAGTTTTCTTCATAGTGCCATCAGGAACATTGTTTTTAAGAGGCTGATACATCGGAACATAAGGACCTTTTTCAACGATGTCCAACATGTCTTCATCAACAGACTCCAAGGCATACAGAGCCTTTATTTTCCACATAGCAAAGTTTGTTTCATCGAAGGGAGGGATTTTAGCAGAAGGATGATTTGACGAGTTTGATGAAGAAGAAGATAAAGCCATTTGTTTGATAAAAGAAACCTGCTCTGATACCAATTGAAGATGCCTTTGGATCAATCGAAATATCAAACAATGACTATGAATAAGAACAAGAGAGATTCACGAAGAAAAACTTTCACTAAGAGAGATAATCTCACAAAGAGATTATCATGTGCACAAAGCGACGATTAGGGTTTGTGAAAGGCGTAACCATTCACAAACCTATACAAGATAATATATACTGCTATTCTAGACGATCCCTATAATTTAGGGATACGCTAGCTAATAATTCAAGATAACTAAGGAAACACGATAAATACAAGATTTGTTACAACGTACTGAATACACTAAACTATTACAAACTGAACTGCTGATTCGCTGGTGCTGACGCTGAGACATACGCTGACGCTGAGTCTGTTTTAAACATTATCATATTTCAAGGCTTGATCTTTCAGATCAATCAATCCTCAGCAGAGCTCGTCTAAGAACTTCCGTTGTAGAGGATTTAGGGTTACAAGAACGATAATGATAAACTTCTGAATAATGCTCTGATCGTTCTATTCTATCGTTAACCTAAGATGCATGCAAGCACCTATATTTATATTCAACCCTACTAAACTGACGGATGGACAGGTCCATACCGGAGATACAAAAATGGACTAGCTAACGAGCCCAATAGACGCAACATATTATACAAAATACGACCCAACAATCTCCCCCTTTGCGTCAAATTGGAGCGAGACTACTTCTTCTTCTTGCTTGGGCCAGCAGCGGGAACTTTCTTCGTAGTATCAAACAAACGAGAGATTAGCGCGAGAATAGTCTGTCTGAACCGAATGTACCATTGAATCATGTCATTGAAGTACTTGACATCATCCGCTGTGTTATGCTTGCATCTGTGGATGATCCCTAAAACGTGCTCTAAGCAGGCAGTGGTGTAGAGGTGTTTGTCAGCCAAGGCGAAAAGACATTTCTATCCTTCGTTCCTAGTAAACATGACCGGATTCCTCCTTGTGTCAATTTTACCCATCTGCATTTGGTTGAGATCACTGGCAGAGCCAACAAGAGATATTGTTGGTTTCTTCTTAAATACGCTCGCAATCTCCTGATCCATCAGTGCAACTTCCATGATGTAGCACACGAGCATCCTCTTGAAATGGTCGATGATCGGACCGTATTCAGCTTCGTTGGTGAGTAGGATGTTGTGCAAGATAATCCAATCATGGGGATTAAGGTTTGGAAGATCTCCAAGGGAAATAACATGTTCGGTTTTGGCAGATCCCCGAAGTACCTTGAACCGAATGTTGATGAAGTTCCCTTCACTATACGGCTTCAAGACCCGAACGTTGACAATTTTCTGAGCGTTCCAAGTCTGATATTGGGGTTGAGCAGCCTTCATATAGAAATTGATCAAATCCCGATCAACCTGTGGATGAGGATGAGGGATTTCTACAACGTTGGAGAAGGCATGAAAAATGAACGCCTTTCGGGTCAGTGGCATGTCGAACTGTGAGTCGACAGTGTTGGAACAATCTAGAGAGATTACAGGTTCCAGCCACAAGATACTCGGTGTGTCAATAGATTCTTTTATCATCCTCTCGAGAGTCCAGGTAGGAAAAAGAGTTTTCCTACTCTCAAGAAGGTCGTGGGCTTCCTTCTGTTTTCGTTCTGCTTCTTCAGCCTCTCTAGCAACACGAGCACTGATATCAGCCTCATCGTTTCGACTTTTTCGCTTCAACAATTCAGCGATTGTCTCTCTATCTTCATCTTCATCCTCCTCAACAATGTTTTTGCCTTTATCTTTCACACCGGAACCGGAGGCTTGGCCTACTGGAGGAGGTTCGGTTGTGTGAGTTGCCTTTGAGGAAGGAGGTGGTTGAGACATTGATTCCTTCTCTCCCCCTTGTTTCGGAATTGACAAAAAATCAAGTAGCCCTTCCATTTTGCTGAGCAGGGCAAGGGCGGGAGCGAGCTTCTCTGCAAGGTCACGCCTCATAGTGTAGTTTAGAATGGGATCATGTGCTTCGAGGATGTTGGAGATGGTAGAGTGGACATCCGAAACACACGACTTGATCACCTCCCTTTCAGACCGAAGAGAGTCAATCTCCTACTGAGAGTTGGAGAGTTGAACATTCTTGACCTTCAGAGCGGTGGTCTTCTTGGCTAGAACATCCATGAGAGAGTTCTCGGCAGCCAAATCTTCCTGTAGCTTCGAGAGACGCTCGTCAATGGTTGTGCGAAAGGCTGAGTTGTCGTCTGAAAGCGTTTGACGAAATGAAGCGAAGGACTTCAACTCAGTTGAGACTGAAGTAGCCAGCTGTTGAACAATAGGTTCCAGCGTAGTTTTGGCAGCAGTGGCACTCTACTGTAAAGACTTTAACAGGATAGAGGCATCAGAAAATAGTTTATCGACTTTTTCGGTCGCAGCCTGACAGGCTTTTGTTGAGGCATCTATGGCGGAGGTTGTAGAAGAAATGGAATCTTGCTGAGCTCTGGAGAAAGCGTCAACAAGCTTCTGAACTGCATCTTCAGAAAGGGATGACTGAGAAGTGGAAGAGGAGGCGATGAGCAAGTCAATCTTGTCATGGAGCTCCTTGAGATGTCTTTTTGTGACAGGAGCGTCTTCATCATCATCACTCTGAACTTGAAACGAACTATAGTAGACCGAGTCAAACGTCATATTCTCCCCGCCAATGAGTGGTTCTTTTCCCTCTGAAGTATGACCAGGAGAAGGTGGTGGTGGTGAAGCTGGTGGTACAGTAGTATGGGTAGGTTCGGGTTGGGTTGTTTCGGGTGTTGGTGTAGGTTCGGATGCTTTTGTGGTTTCGGGTGCATCAGTATGAACCCCGGTATCAGATACGTTGGCTCTAACATCTGCAGTGGATGTTGTGGTTGCGTCGGTGAATATTGGTGTTGGTATTGGGATGGAAGTGAGTGGGATTGAGGTAGTGGAAGTTATGGGGGGAATAGAAATAGGAATGGTTTTATGTGGAGAGGAAATTGGAGAAGTAGATGCATGAACTTCTGGGGTAGGAGATATGGGTGGAGTGTTGCCACGTGGAGAGTCATCAGAATCTGAACTCTCACCCTCAGACTTGCTTGAGGAGGAAGCGATAATCAGCTTTCGCCTCGGCTGAGTTTTTCTTCGCTTCTGTTGTGGAGACTGAGCAGGCTTGGTGGGTTTCCTCTTCTTTGGAGATGGGCCTTTTGCTCCTTTTGCCACCTGTTTCCCCTTATCAGCCTTTTTGCCTCTTGGAGCAGGCTTGTCGGCGTCATGTATTGACTTCAACATCTCCGGAGTAAGAACCCTCGGACCAGAACGCTTGAACCCTTTGTACGTTTGGATAATCCGGCTGTCAGCAGGAACATCCCCATACATGGTTTCCGGAATAGAATTGCTGAATGGAAACTTTGAAGCGTCCGACACAATGATCTTCGTGGTATGGAAGGTACCAATCGAAGACATTGGAGCACCAGCGACAATGGGGACGTGGTACTTGTCCATCACCCATTTCGTGATAAGAGTCCAGAACCTAGCATACGAAATCTCTGAATGCCTGGAAGTGGAGGAGAGACTCTGGATGAGTTGTTCCCATAGAACAGACCCATAATCCATGTTGGTGCCATTGTAGATACCATACATTATGGAGAGAAATAAACGGCTGGCACCATCATATCCAACACTTATTTCGGATAACCCCTTGAAGAGAACAGTAAACATCCCATTCCATTGTGGAGGTAGGCACGACTTCTTGAACTTCGTGACCGTAGTAAGCACCTCCGTATAACCCATGTTATAGAACATGTTGAACAAGTGACCCATTGGAATCGTTTCAGGGTTAACCTTTGATGAATCAGGTTCAAACCCTAACAGCGAGCAAAACCTTTGCTTTGAAATTGACGCCTTGTGCTCAAAGACATCAAAAAAGATTCTGTCAACGACCTTGTCGTAGTGAGCAGTTGCAAAGATCTGTGACAAGAACTCCACCGGAACAGTTTCAGCCCTGGTAAGTGCAGGAGCGATCGGAGAAAACTTCAGACACTCGATGATGGGGAACATGAAGGCGTCGTAAGCATGAGGGGTTAAATCGATGATTAGGCTTTGTTGTGGGCGAATGGGCAAAATGTGGGATGTTGCGTGAACGGAAGATGAATCTGCCATTGCTTGAAGAAAGTGGAGAAGATGATGAACAGGGAAGGATTAAGGAATTTTTGCTCTCTAGGAATTTTAGTTGCAGTAAAGAGGTAAACGAAGGATTATGTTACCTTTTATACTGGGGGTTAAGGAGAGAGAAAGATTTTCCCAAATCTTCGATTGAAAATTGAAGGGTTTTTCGGAGTTGACTGATGCGTGACAGTTGGGGTTGCCGATGATCACGGATGAGAGAGAATGTCAGGCCCCTAATAACACGCCTTCCCATCTGGCGCCGTTTGGAGACGAGACAGTTCAGATTCACACGCGCCCCTCTTGCGCCGTTTGGAGATGAAACAGTTCCGATTCGCACGCTTTCCCTTTTAGCGCCGTTTGAAATCAAATCGATTAGACTCCCGCCTGAGTCAGCATGTCGTCATCTGATCCCTTTAAATTGAAACGACATCTTTTGAAAAATGCTCCCATGTGGATTAAAATCAACCACAACCTTTAATCAACCGCCAATCCAAGTAAAATGTCTTGTAATTAATAGAACATGAATTTAGGAAAATCAAAGATTTGCGTGCTTAGGGTGTAAAAGAAAAGAAATAAAGCAATATTTTTGGGAAAATATGTGATGTCAATAAAGACACGAAACAAATGATCCCGGGCACGAATCTCTTCCTTCAAAGTCAAGAGAGACCTTAAAGTGTTTGTGTTGTTTCCCGTTGAATAACGATCAAACACTTATTAAGAAGTGTGGAAAGGCTTCTTTTAACTAGGCTTATTAGGGTGGCTTTCGCTTCGATTCTAAATTCCTAATCTTGATATAAGATAGAAAACGAACGAAGTACTTGTGAGACCGGTGTAGTCTATTGAACAAGTAGGGTGGAGATAATTTAATTTGGCTAAGAAATATATATATAAAATCTCAACAAAAATTTAAAACTGGATCCCAAGGGAAGAAATGTTATTGGTTTTAACAATTTCATAGGAATCACACAAAAGAAAAATTTGAGATTTCATGGAGGTATGTCCGTCAATGCATTAGTGAAAACTAGAGCAAATTAATTGTTCATCGTCAATTCGTATTGGGTATTGAATTTTGGGTTTCACTTAGCTCGTAGCGACACAAAACTAAGATCATGAACACAGTAATTGTGTAACCATAAACCTCAGTGGTAATTTCTGAGAGTCTCAAAGGTTACGTTTGTGAAATGAATGTGATGGAGAAATGCAATTTAGATGGTGTAAGAAATCAAAGTACCTCTGCTGTGAGAAATAGGACCAAGCAGAAAACTCTTATCTCATGTGAGAAGAGAGTTAGGTAGCTCATGATTAGAATAAATATGATAGCCTAATTGGGAAGACAAGGTTTGTGTATACCAAGTCATTAAGGCTATTATTCAGAATCAGGTAAGGCTTTGGACACATACAACAGCATGCTTCTAGGGACACTTTGCTAACTCAACAATTTCTCCATAAACGAACACACAAATAAAATTATAGCCAAAAAGAAAATAAAGAACAAAATATTTTTGGAGTTTTTGAATTAATTAAAAAAATATTTTTTGGAATTTTTGATAATAATAAAAAAAAAAATGAAATAAAAAATAAGACATAAAAAAATAATACAGAGAAAAAAAATTGGAACCGAACCCGAGCGTTCGGTTTATTTCTGTTGAGAAAAACTTTGGAACCGAACTCGAGCGTTCGGTCTATTTCGGGTGAGAAAATTTTTGGAACCGAACCCGAACGTTCGGTATATTTCGGTTGCCAAAGAAAATAGGGTTTTAAAAAGAGAATAACTTTAACAATAAGATAAATGCATTTGGAACAATTATACATAAGATCTACAACCAAGAAAACTACCTTTGATTGATGAGCGAAAAGCAGATTATTCAACCGGACCCGAGCGTGCGGTTCATTTCGGTACATTAGTACAAGACCCGAACCCAAACGTTCGGTCTATTTCGCTTTTTACTTTTGAGTTTGAGAGGTAATTTTTGGTACTGAATCCGATTCCATCATACCTAGCCCTTGTAGAATTTTGTTGAATGACGCTTCAGGAAGAGCTTTGGTGAAGATGTCAGCCAGTTGATTAGTGGTTCGAACAAAATGAATTTCGACATTCCCATCTGCCACATGATCCTTAATGAAGTGATACCTCAGTGCTATGTGCTTAGTCTTGGAGTGTTGCACTGGGTTATGACAGATCCTAATTGCACTTTCAGAGTCACAATATAGTGGGATTTTTTTCATATTGAGTCCATAGTCTCGGAGTTGACTTTGGATCCAAATCACTTGAGAAGTACAGGAGGAAGCTGTAATGTATTCTGCTTCAGCTATAGACAAAGACACACAAGTCTGTTTCTTTGATTGCCAGCTAACTAACTTCCCGTCAAGGAATTGGCAGCCGCCCGTGGTGCTTTTCCTGTCTAGTCCACAACCTCCAAGGTCTGCATCTGAGTGGGCTTGAACGAAGAAGCCTAAATTGGATGGATACCATAGGCCTAAAGAGGTAGTTCGCTTGAGATAACGGAGTAGGTTCTTCACTGCAAGCATATGAGGTTCACGTGGATTCGCCTGAAATCTAGCACAGTAACAAACAGAGAACATTATATCAGGCCTGCTAGCAGTAAGATACATCAGAGAACCCATCATCTGGCGATATAGCGTAATATCAGCTGCTGGCTTATCCAAGGATGGAGTAAGCTTGGTGCCGAACGCCATTGGAACTTTAACCTTTGAATCTCCCATCATGCCAAATTTTGCAAGGAGAGACTTCGTGTAAGCTTCCTGATTAATAAAGATACCTTCGGGTCCCTGTCTAATGTTTAAACCAAGGAAAAAGTTAATTGGACCCATTAAGCTCATTTCAAATTTAGTCTCCATCAGCTTTCTGAATTCAGCCGTTAAGCTAGGATTTGTTGAGCCAAAGATGATATCATCGACATAAATTTGAACAATCATAAGGTGGTTACCTTCCTTCTTACGAAAGAAGGTTGGGTCAACCGAACCTTGTTTGAATTCGGACATCTTTAAAAATTTGGTTAGCATTTCATACCAGGCCCTCAGAGCTTGTTTCAGTCCATATACGACTTTGTCCAAAATGTAACAGTGATTGGGGTACCTTTCATTGACGAATCCAGGAGGTTGCTCCACGTACACCGTTTCTTCAAGTTCTCCATTTAGAAATGCGCACTTGACATCCATTTGGTAGACCTCAAAGTTTTTGTGTGCAGCATAGGCAAGAAATATTCTAACGGATTCTAGCCTAGCTACAGGAGCAAAAGTTTGTTCATAGTCGATTCCTTCCTCCTGACAGTATCCCTTCACCACTAGACGGGCTTTGTTTCGTATCACGTTGCCTTCCTTGTCCATCTTATTTCTGAAGACCCATTTGAGACCAACAACTGAGGCATCTTGAGGAGTTGGAATGCGGCGCCAAACTTTATTCCTTTCGAATTCATTCAGTTCGTCTTGCATGGCTTGAACCCAATCGGAGTGATCAAGAGCAGTGTTAACTGTCTTTGGTTCAACTTTTGAGACGAAGGAGTTAAACATACAGAATTCTACTTTTGAAAATAAGGAAGTTTGTTTTGCCTTTAGTTGTGATCGGGTCAGGACCTTTTCAGAGACATTACCGACAACCTGGTAAACAGGATGATCTCTGGTCCATTTGATAAGAGGAGGGTAATTTGGATCATAAGATGGATCCAATTCAGCGTTTACCATCTCTTCTAGTTCAGATTGACTGTCATCGTCATAAAGCATACCAGCATTCTCCCCCTTCACAGATAACCTTTCAGGTGTGTCTTGAGTTTCCGGAGCTACAGGGGTTTCAGGTGGTGTCGAGCTTTCGGGTGTTGACGCATCTTCGGGTGTTGTAGCACTTTCGGGTGTTAACGCACCTTCAGGTGTTGCTGTGCGTTCGAGAGTAGCTTGACAACTGTTCTCCCCCTCAACATGTGAGCTCGGCTGTGATGAAGAAGATGGGTCCTCCCCCTCAACTGAAGCATTGTGCTGTGGAGGTTCGTTGGAACTTGATCCTCCTTCATTCATTTGCTTGGCAGCATCTTCGATAAGTTGCTTCAGATGATCTAGTTTGTTGTTTGCTGCACTGGCTTCTGAGAGAGTAGCCTTCTCTGGTTCATCAAATAACTCGATAAACTGTGTCTTCATTGGCCTTTAGCTTTTTGACGTAGCTATCATCAAAAGTCACATAATAAGTTTCTTCTATTTTCCTCGAGCGCTTGTTTAATACCCTGTAGGCTTTCGAAGTGAGAGAATAGCCCAAAAATATCCCTTCATCGGCTTTGACATCGAACTTGTTACGATGTTCTTTAGAATTAAAGATGAAGCACCGTGAGCCGAATACATGGAAAAATTTGACATTTGGCTTCCTGTTGTTGATGATCTCATAAGGAGTGAGAGTGAATCGCTTATTGAGATATGACCTGTTCTGTGTAAAACATGCTGCAGCAACAGCACCAGCCCAAAAATATAAAGGTAAAGAAGCAAAACTTAGCATTGTTCGGGCCGCCTCACACAAAGATCGGTTTCGTCTTTCAACAATCCCGTTTTGTTGAGGCGTGTAGGGAGTTGAGAAGTTGTGACTGGTTCCTTTTTCGGCCAAGAATTCTTCGAATTCTTTATTTTTGAACTCCAGACCATTGTCGCTCCTGATGTTGCGAACGACTTTCTTCAGGTGTACTTCAACTTGCTTGATAAACATCTTTAGCTTTAGAGTCGCTTCAGATTTGTGCTTCAGAAAGAACACCCATGTAAAACGCGAAAAGTCATCAACAATGACAAGAATATACTTGCTACCGCCGATGCTTTCGATAGATGATGGACCACACAAATCAACGTGAATTAACTCTAGTGGTTCAACAACTTCAGTGTTTACAATTGATGGATGACTTTGACGACTCTGCTTCCCCATTTCACATGCAGCGCCGAAATGTTCTCGATTGAACTTGAGCAATGGAAGACCTCGAACATGACCTCCAGTGACAAGTTTGTTCATATCCTTAAAGTTGAGATGAGAGAGCCTTTGGTGCCACAGCCAGCTTTCGTCAGATTGTGCTTTGGATAACAGGCAGATACCTGGATTCCCTTTGATGGGTTTGAGGTTCAGGGGAAACATTTCGCCTTTGCGCTCCGATTTGAGAATTACTCTTTTCGTTTTCTTTTCAATTATTTCCGAACCCTCATTATCGAATGAAACCTTGAGACCGGTACCTCCAACAAGCTGAGATACACTGATGAGGTTGTGTTGTAGTCCTTCAACGTATGCGACCTTCCTAATCGTAAAATCACCATTTGTTATCATTCCATAGCCTTTTATTGTGCCGAATGAGTTGTTCCCGAACTTGACATTTCCACCGTTTGAAAGAGACCGAAATTCCCCCAGCTCTTCCTTCCTTCCTGTCATGTGACGCGAGCAGCCACTGTTAATATACCATTCTTTGTCAAACTGCTCGTCACTGATAACCTGCAAAAATTAAGCAGATTTAGGAACCCAAAGTTTCTTGGGTCCACGTGAGTGTTTCACAGGAACATGAATAGTAAGAGAGATGTCAACAAGATATGTTCTTTTTATTAACGTTGTTTCATCTTTCTTTTTAATGGTGAAAACCTTAATTTTATTGGGATTTGTTGCTTTCGGTTTGGATTCTGGTTTAGGTATTTGGACTTTGGGATGATTTTGATTTGTTTCGACTGATGAAACCTTCGATTTTCCTTTCAGATCTGTTGAAGATTTAGGTTTTTGAGTGCGAACAGAATTGAATTTAGAATGCGGTTGAGAGGAATTAGAAGAATTAGAACGAGAGAATTTAGACTGAGATGTTTTCTTTACTTGAGGTTCTAAGTGACCCTTTTGTTTTTGATCATTAGTGGGACCGAACCTAGAACTTTGGATGCTTTTGCTCTCAGAACCGAACTTATGCTTTCGGTAGCTTGTGTTTTCTGAACCGAACCTTTGCCTTCGGTTGTCATAATTTTCAGAACCGAACGTATCCTTTCGGTTGTTATGATCCTCAGAACCAAACCTCTCCCTTCGGTTGTTGTTATTTTCTTGCGATCTAACAGTGCTTTTCTCTGACTTTGAATTTCTGTCATGATAAGAGAAATGGGCGTTTTGAGATTGCCAAAACTGTTTTCGTTCAGAGAGATTCTTCTTGTATCTCTGATTCCTTTGTTGTTTTTGATTTTTCACCTGCTTCGGCTGACGATGGATATTCGCTTTTTGTTTTTGCTTTCTGTCAGCTGGTTCATTTTGAACTGATGATGTTTCGCTTGAAGGAGTGACTTCTTTTGCAGAAACTCCTTTTTCTTCAGGAACATCTTTTGTACCACTAGTACTTGGCACGTCGAAGCTATCAGGCTTGTTCAAAGGCTTTGGCACATATCTGCCTTTGGTTTTCCATGACGTTCTTTCTGATAGAACAATAGTTTCGTCAGCATTGTCGATAGGAGCGGACAAGAAGAACTCATCACAACCATCAGCATTATCTTCATTTACAATGGCTGTGAGTTCGGCTGTCTGATGTTCGGTTACACCTGTGACCTTATACACCTGATTTGGAGTCGTCCTTACCTTTTGGTATACTACAGCCTTTTCTTCAAGGATCGGGAACTTTTGATGGGACAGACGAGCAAACTCCAGAGAATTTTCTGAAATAAGATTCTTGTGGTTTTTGGGTTCGCTCTTGACAAACTCAGAACAGTCAACTAAATCCTCTACAGAAATTTCACTCATATGATCGTCCTCATTAAGCTCAGATGCGTTTTCAACATCAATTTTATTTTCTGAGCTCAGGTTGGCACTCAATGAGTCAAACTTTTGTATGGTTTCGGTCCTTAGTTTTAGTTTATCATTTTCATCCAAAAGATTTTTCAGCATGTCCTTACGGTCCTTGGACTTTATGAAAGATTCGATTTTGTCTAGACCATACATATATGTCAGATTTACATCCTCAGACGAAACTACACTTTCACAATTATATGCTTCAGCATCGATTTCATCCTCCTTAAACTCAAGGAAGGGCAAAATCATGCGATGAATTTTCTGCCCTATTTCACAGTTCAAATGAAGTTGAGTGATATTAGTGTAAAGACGCTTAGCAATTAAACAAAAGAAATTTCTCTATTTTAAAAGTTTCAAATTGTCTCTTTGTAAATAAATGTTTTCGTCCTTGGATTTGATTAACTCTGACTCCTTCAGCTCGATCCACATACTCCCTTCCTCACTCTTTGAAGACACCCTGCTTATTTGGTCAGTTAGGTTAGAATTGGAGACCCGTGTTTGAGTTAAACTACTGTCGAGATGAGAGATTCTTGAATTTACATTTTTTAATTCTTTTTTATATGAACTTTGTGGGACTTTGAATGAAACAAAAATGGATTGTACCTTCTTGATTAATTCATCAAGCTCGTTAAACTGCACGCTGAGAGGTTTTGCTATGAAGCACAAGTCCTCTCGCTCCGTTGTGTCTTCATTCCCACCATCTGTGTTGTATCCCCTCATTTGAGATACATTCGACACCATCAAGCACTTTCCACCGCTTCCTTCATCTTTCGCAACATAAGCCTTTCCATGAGATGGCTTCCATACTTCATCATCCTTAGAGTCGGTTGACCAGACCTCCACGTCACCGAACTCATCATCTGCAACCGAACCCTGCACAATTAAAGCATTCATTGAAGGGTTAGTGACAGCTTTCTTTTTTTGATCTCTTCCAGCTTTTTCATTAACATAGCTTCTTCGTCTTTCTCCTCATCCTCTTCTGCAATTTTCTTGAGGACACAATCTTTGGCATATTGGTTCTTTCCTCCACAATAGTAGTAGTTCACACTCGAATCTCCTTCAGCTTTCGGTTCCTTCTTTGGTTCTTCTGCCTTTGGTTCTTCCCTGACCTTTTCAGACCTATAACTTCCCTGCCAATTTCGGTTCTTATTGGTAGGAAACCTTTTCTTGATGAACCTCTTCGGGTTTGACACCATCATTGCATAGTCTTCAGAGGTAAGGTCATCGTCCTCTAAGTTAAGGTCTTCATCTTCCATCACGCCTTTGCTTTTGGACAGAAGGGCCAATGAACCCAAGCTAGAAACCACATTTTTCTCCTGCAAGACAATCTTTTCTTGGGATTTCAAAATCCCTACTAGCTTTGCCAATGAGTAAGATTTGAATTGCTCATGTGCTTTAACTGTGGACACAACCGCTCTCCACTCAGATCTAAGACCATTTAAAAATGTAACCTTTTGTTCAATCAACTTCCTTTCAATATCATGTTTAGTCATCTTACTAAGAAGATGATTGAAGCGATCGAACGTCTGAATTACAGTTTCTTCAGGACTCTGCTTGAATTCACCAAACTCGGACAAAAGTAAGGTTTGAATGGAATGCTCGAGATCTTCGTCTGTGGAATATAACTCTCGCAGCCTATCCCATATTTCTTTAGCAGTGCTGCACGAACTCAGTAGCCTGAAAGTATCAGATTGAAGAGCGAATCTGATTAGTCTCAATGCTTTAATATTGCACTGAAATTTATCTTTTTCGTCTTGGGCAATATCTTTTACGTCTTTCAACAAATCATTATACTCTTTCTGAGTTTTAATGATTCTCGATGTTGCTGACTGAGCGAATGATCCTGACACTATTGCTTCCCAAATAAGATATCCGTTGTCCTCAGATCCAATGACATAATCTTCAAAGTGATGTGCCCAGACTTCATAATCCTGGGTGTAAAGGATGGGAATTTTCGTCGTTGATCCAATGTTGTTTGAGATGTTAATGGGATTTGATTGCGACTCGTCCATGCTAGATCGAATAACCTGTTTAAAAGATCAGACTTGTAATAAATTAAATTAGGGCAAAACGAATAAATGCTGAGTTACGTCAATTACGGGATGACGGCTCAAGAAATATTAGTTAATGCGGAATAACCCTAATCGCAACCTTTTTCACAGAAAAGATGTGTATGAATTACACAGCCTCCTGCTCTGATACCAATTGATAAGTTATAAAACAAACGAGAAGATCGATTAGATCTTTGTAACAGGTATTGCGATGAACACAAAACAATAAATAAGACAAGAGTGGATCAAGTCGAATGATTAGATCAATCAATCCTCAGCAGAGCTCGACTAAGAACTTGCGCTGTAGAGGATTTAGGGTTACAAGAACGATAATGATAAACTTCTGAATAATGCTCTGATCGTTCTATTCTATCGTTAACCTAAGATGCATGCAAGCACCTATATTTATATTCAACCCTACTAAACTCACGGATGGACAGGCCCATACCGGAGATACAAAAATGGACTAGCTAACGAGCCCAATAGACGCAACATATTATACAAAATACGACCCAACATGTTCAGTTTTAATTGTACTAGAACGTGTTTCCCACTTCCTGGCATGCCCCAGCCATCAAGGACTTCCAAAATACTCCTTACACTAGGTGAGCAGACAATTATTAAGAGAGAAGATAGATTTAGAATGGATATGCTTTACATCTATGTCAGATCTCTTCCAATCACGCAAAGGATGAAACATATGACTAACTAAAGTTTCAGCGGGATTGAGAAGAGAACGTTGCATATACTGTGTACCAGGTCGGATTTTGAGTCACGCAAAGGAGACATTATATAGCTAACAGATGGAAAGAATTGCATAGATAGAAGATTCAGAGAAATAGAGTTGCATATGCTACAGTCCAGGTCGGATCTCTCGATCACGCAGAGGAGGAAAAATATGACTAACATACAGAAAGAAATAAAATAACCTTCTACAGACCTAGTTTATCGGAATTTCCCAGTCACCCCATCAAACCAGAATTAAGGACAGAGTCCACACATCGAGAAAAACTGAATCCACAGTTCTAGATACGGGTTATTTAATGAGAGCAGTAGATTCCCTTGTATATCTCCCTGCTCAACCTATCCGAGCATCGTGATGTCAGGCTAAACGGATCTAACTAGGTCACAGTTTGCCAGCTCCTTAAATTCATTAGGTTCAACTTTCCCTAGTCAAGTCCATTTAAAATTTTTCGTGCCTACCCGCGCATCAAGCACAGAGCCTAGACGATTCAAATTAGGTATGTTACGCAGATTCAAATTGCCTTTTATCACTTGCTAATTTCATTTCTCAGTACAACACCTGCAAACAAGACAAACAGCAACATTTTTATTTTTCGGATTTTTAATGTTTTTGGATTTTTATTATTTTTTATTGCTTTTGGATTTTTGATTATTTTTTATTGTTTTTGGATTTTTGATTATTTCTCCCCCTAAAGTTGTGCATGGGTGAGAATAAAATAAAAATAAAATTAACATGCGCAAATTTAATCTATCCTAAAAAAAAAATTAAAATATAAAAAAATTAAAAATTGAAGAATTAAGAAAAAGAAAAAAAAATAAAAAACTTAGTCCTCAAAACGAATCATTTTCAGAAAACCCACAAGCACATCGAAGCGAGCTTTGTTAATTGGCTTTGTGAACAGATCCGCCACATTATTAGCAGTAGGGACCTGTTCGTAACAGTCTCTGATAAAGTGAGTTTTAATGTCGATGTGCTTGGTTTTAGAGTGTTGGACTGGATTTTTGGAAATTTGAATAGCGGCCTCATTATCACAGTAAATAGGGGTTTCTAAATAATTCAAACCGTAATCCAACAGCTGATGTTGGATCTAGATGACTTGAGAACAGCAGGCCAATGTAGCAACATATTCCGCCTCCGTTGTGGAAGTTGAGACAGTGTGTTGCTTCTTGCATTGCCACGAAACTAGTCTGTCACCTAGGTATTGACATCCTCCTGAGGTTGATTTCCTGTCAAGCTCACAGCCTCCATAATTACTATCAGTAAAAGTATAAAGATCAAATTCAGAATTCTTCGGATACCAAAGACCCAATTTGGGGCTCCCTTTGATACACTAAAAACTCTTTTGACAGCAATAAGATGTGAAAGCTTAGGATTAGCCTGATAACGTGCGCATTGACACACTACAAACATGATGTCAGGTCGGCTTGCAGTAAGATACATCGGCGATCTGATCATCAGCTTGCAGGAGAGGTCGATCAACCGTTGGTGTTGAAGCAGATTTAGCGTCGTGAAACCCAAACTTCTCAAGAATATCCTCCACATACTTGGCTTGATGTAGCAGGATTCCAGTTGAATTATGTTTAACTTGAAGCCTCAAAACATGGTCATTGCTCCCAACGAACTCATTTCTAACCGCTTCTTCATTACACCTTCGAATTCTTTGTAAAGCTGCGGACTAGTCGACCCAAAGATAATGTCGCTAACATAGATTTGCACAAGAATTTGATCATTGACGACATGCTTGATAAACAAAGTCTAATCGATAGTGACACGAGAGTAACCATGCTCGAGCAAATGCTTTGTTAGAGTTCCATACCACGCTCGAAAATCTTGATGCAACCCATACAATGCCTTGTCCAACTTGTAGACATGACTAGGAAATTTTGAGTCAACAAACCCAGGAGGTTGATCAACATAGATTTCTTCCTTCACCTTGCCATACAAGAAGGCAGTCTTGACGTCCATTTGATACACAATAAAGTTCATGTAAGAAGCATATGCTAGAAAGATACGAATAGCCTCCAGGCGAGCTACTGGAGCATAAACTTCAGTGTAATCAAGACCCTCGACTTGTCGAAACCCACGAACCACCAATCGAGCTTTTATTTCGCACTGTGAACCCTGAATCGTCCTGCTTATTGCGATAAACCCATATTGTGTCAAGAGACTTCTAGCCATTTGGTAACTAAACTAACTTCCAAACACCGAGTTTTTCAAATTGATGCAGTTCCTCATGCATTGCGTCTACCTAGCTGGGCTCATTCAGAGCCATTTCAACATTCTTGGGCTCTATTTGAGAGATAAAGAAAGAGTAGAGACAAGTATTAACATATCCACTCTGAGTTCTTGTTTTAACACCGTCCACCAGCTGACCAATGATGTTATTGATTGGATGATCGTGTTGAATTCTTGAAGGTATCTCTTGGCTGATGTCATTGAGAGAGACAAGAAGAGTGTGAATGTTGATACCTCCTTCATTTGCTGATTGAGCCACTCTAGAAGATTCTGCGACAAACTCATCTGAGATAAGTTCAGGAAAGAGTAGTTCCATAAAGGTTGAAGAGGCTGCGGAAGCGTCATTAGACATGAATTCTCTTTCCATAGAAGTAGATGGCGTAGCTTCAGCATTAGAAGTATCATTTTGACTATCATGTTGTATAGATGACTCCCCCTCTGGTATAGCAGAGGACTCCCCCTCAGGTATAGCAGATGACTCCCCCTCAAACGAAACTGGGGACTTCCCCTTGGATGAAGAAGTGGATGCAGATGGAGGTCTGTAGACAACTTCTTCGACTTCATCTTCAGAAGTCTTCTTCAAACCAGAAACAGATCCAGACAAGCCACTCGACGACACATTTATTGATTTGAACAGCGACGTGTAATCAAATAGCCAATCCGGACCCACTCTAGCGTCTGTCTCATTTTCTTCCAGCCAACGCACGTCATAGGATTCCACAATTTGTTTTGTCTTCTTATTGTAGACTCTATAAGCAGTGCGAGCAGCATACCCTACGGAGCACAGTCATCAGCCTTGGCATTAAACTTCGGGTTGGTATCTAAGTGAAGAAGGGTGCAACGATAGCCAAATACACAGAAATGACTGACTGATGGCTTGTGATTATATAAAATCTCATACGGGGTCTTCATCTGTGCTTTGTTGATCAACACACGATTCTGAACATAGCGGGTAGTGTTTATCGCCTCGGACCAAAAGAAGACTGGTAGCTTTGAATCACACAGCATCGTCCTTGCAGCGTCTTTCAACATTCTGTTTCTCCTTTCAGTAACACCATTTTGTTGGGGTGTGTGAGCAGAGCTGTATTGACGCATCATACACTTTTCTGTGTAAAAATGAACGAGAATAGAATTCTTGAACTTTGTTCCGTTGTCAGTACGAAGCGCCTTCACTCGATTGTTAGTTTCGTTCTCAATTAATACAATGAATTTCTTAATCAAATCAGCAACTCCAGCTTTGTTGGATAGAAAGAAGACCCACGTAAACCGAGAGAAATCATCAATCATAACTAGGTAGTAAGAATTTCTGTTGATGCTGAGAACATTTACTGGTTCAAACAAATCCATATGTAGCAATTGAAGCACCTGGCTAATTGAGTTGACCTATTTTGGAAGGTGTGGTTTTCTATGATGCTTTCCTTGTGCACATGACACACACTTTTCGAATGTAATGAAGTCTTTGATAGGCAATCCACGGACCATCTCATTTTTCGCAAGACGATTCAAGTTCTTGGCATTCGCATGACCTAGTCTTCTGTGCCACAACATTGCAGTTTGTTCGGAGATCTTGGAGAAAAGGCACGTAACTTGTTCTGGAAGATTGCTATTCATATCATTGATGTAGGCATTCCCATCCCTTGTAGATTTTACGAGAATCCACTCTTCTGGGATGACGAAGCCTGGCTTGAGAATCATGCATTCCTTATCAGTGAAATACATCGAATTGCCCTTGTCACAAATCTGAGATACACTTAATAGGCTATGCTTTAGTTCGGGAGTAAAATTAACATTCTCGAAACTTAAAACCCCGTTTGTGACAGTTCCTCTTTGAGTGATCTTGCCACCTTCTCCACCCGCAAATGAGATGTATCCCCCATTAAATGATTGAATGTTATGCAATTAGGCGAGATCTCCCGTCATATGCCAGGAACAGCCGCTGTCGACGAACTAGGGTCTGACGACATTCCCCCTTAATTATCCCTGCAAAATTTGCTGGTTTAATTAGATTTGGGAACCCAGGTCATTATTTTCCTGGGTAGCCCCGATGCCTTTTCAAATTGATAATTTTTCGGATTTTTCAGAGGACACAGAAGATGAATTGGAAGCTAGTTTGGGCAACCATTGATAATTTGGTTTTCTAATAGTCCCGGGTTATTTTGAATGTTTATCAGTTTGCTTGAAGCATGTGGATTTTCTACCAGAGTTGGTTGAAGACTCACTGCTGCTTGTTGACGAAACCGACCTTGGCTTACCCATGCTTGATTTCGGCAAACTGCCTGGGACTTTGTAATGAAAAACCTTTTTATGTTTTTGAAAAATGCCCCTTTTTCTACTCCGATCATCTTTCCAATCATCATTCCTGGAATGATTTCTAGAGGACTTTCTAGTTAAAGACCTTCCTCTGAATTCTTTTTCTCCTCTTGGAAATTTGAAGTGTACAAAATACGATTTTGACAATTTCTAGCTATATGCCCACCAACTCCACAATTGAAACAAATCAGTTTGTTATTGTTATAACTTGTACTACATTGATCAGATTTGTTTTCCATCTCAACACCCTTGCTTCTCTCACAAGAACATGAATGAGAATTAGGTTGTGAGGCAAGTGAGGGTGCATTAGATGGGGAAAGTTGTGAAACTGGTGGTTCTTTAAAATTATTATCACACACATCAGAATTGTCAACTAAATTGTTCAAAGCAGAAACTTTCAAACCCTTCAAAACATTGTCATTTGAAACATCAGAAAAAATATTGTCTTTATTCAAAACTAAAACCTCAAGTTTAGACTCGATTTTATTTTCATAAACAGATCCTTCAACTTCGTGCTTTGACTGATTCAAGGATTGATCTACAGGAGAAGTAGAAATGTTTGTACTTTCTGATGGTTTTTGGTCATAAGACATTCTATGTGCTCATACAAACCCTAATGCTTGGATCTAGGTTTCTCTATTGTACATGCTTTGAATCCAAGAGTATAAACCCTAATTCTAGCATATGGAAATCAATATTAACATATAATTAGGTTTAAGATAGTACCTTGATTGTTATGTAGCAATAGCAATCCCAATTCCTCCTTGAATTGACTTTGGAATGCTTAGAGTCACAAGTGTCACTCCTCTACTGGCTTACAAACACCAAGAGCAAATGGAGAAGGTATAAAGAGAGAGGAGGGAGGTTAGAATTCGTCTCTAAGACTTCTTGGGAAGGGATACACGAATTCATGACCCTAGGGTTGTTTATATAGGTGTAGAGATAGGGTTTCAGTCATTATCCTTATCTAGTTGCTTATCCACCAAGCAACCAATAAGATAATCCTTGAATCCTTATCATACTCGAATTCTAAAGGATTTACACCTCAAATTCGTTCACCATATATATAAGATAATCCTTACCTTATTTTGTAACTATCACATAATTACAATTCAGCCCCTCTAGTTTAATTAATTACACTTGATCGCAAAATTAATTCTTAATTAATTATTGACCAATATTAATTAAACAAATATGATTTCTCCTTTAATATATTATTCTTATAACATATTAATAAATCATAATAACCTCTCTCTCTTTATTTATTTCTCCAATCAAGTTGCTTTGGTGAAGGCAACCCAAAAGGACCATGCACCATCGGGTCAAGTACATACCAAAATAGTTATGGACTTAGACACTAATCCAACAGTCTCCCACTTGGATAAGTCTAATAACTAGTCTGCGTATGACTTCGGATCCCGATCTGCAATCGTAGCTTTCCAAAGCCGCTGTCAACTCTGATCATCTTAGATACGCGTGTCCTTAGATAAGGGATCATATATTCCTCCATTCTAGATATCGTATGAGATATGATTTCAAATCATTCTCTTTGTACTATATCTCGATTCCCGATTTATGACGACTGACTAATTAAACAAATCAAATTAGCCCTAGCCCGGCCGAGCATTTACGTTTGTCATCACTAAACCATCGAGGGGCCCAAAGATATCGCTTTTATCCTACTTTGAATAAAAGGAACGGATAAACTTTGATACAATGCTTGCTTGCACTCACGCACCGAATCACACACAACAATATGTTATATAACACCAAGTTACTAGTGTGTTTACATATTATCAATGTGCAACCGATTCGCAAGATACAACTAACAGATCTCGGTTTCAAGAATATGAGATGTTATCGTCTCACCAATCACTCGTGATACAATTCATGGAGTGATCCAAGTGAGTGTGGGTTTAATCCAATGCTCAAATCATATTCATAAGCACTCATGAACGTTGCAGCAATCATTTGCTTATGTCTAATACTCTTTTAGACAATCCACACACCAATTCACGACAGTCTTCATTCATATCTACTTCCAACATATGAACGACTGTGGCCCGTTTGAATAATTCGATTATTCTTAATAAACTCAATTATTCTGGAAGTCAAAACATGCAAATGTGAAACACAAGAATAATACTAATCCCATACGGCCACAAACCTTTGAGTATAAATAAAACGCCTTTTATTTATCACCATATTGATTACTCATTATTTGTCGTTTCGGGTAATCAACTTCTTACTTGAATTACAACACTTTTCCCATGCTCCTAGCATGCACGCAATGTTACCTATGGTTCTTACTTTGTGAAATAGATCATATTGAACACATTTCCAATCATTCTCATTTCTCAACTCCAAATCCTTTTTCCATAAGTTAAAGAATATCAAATTCTTGCTACTTATTGAATATGCTAGATTCTAACATTCTATGCAACTTATCCTTTCGTAATGTCACTGCACCAAAGTCACAAAGACTATTGCCAATGATATTACAAAGTCCTCTATCGGAGATTGTTACAAGACAATTCCATAGAAGTGATGTCTCTCACTCAAAGTACATTCTTTGAACATCCTTTTGCATAGAAGTTTTTAATCTAATCATAGATTTCTCAATATTCAATTCCCAATATGGACACACTTCCATATGTTCCATATGACAACTCATTCTTAATAGAATCTTATGTATTCGTAAAGATGTCGATATGGTCCATCCAATATGGAAACATTTCCATATTTTCCAATACTATACTTCCAACTACTCACAAGCGACCAATCCTTGTCGCACTTGGATTGTCCTTTGATAGTTGTTTAGTCAAAACCAATTCTAGTCCCTTTTCCCTCTAAATGCACTCGACATTTGGAAAATTTTAGAATGGTCAAACATTAAAGCATTTGCAATCGATCCTATACTCGAAGCGTATAGGACACGACGTATAATGTTTTATTCGCTATGTTCTCAAAATTCGAATTGTGAAGAGGGATGCCGTAATCATAATCGAAATTTTAAGAACACACTATGTACCTTTAACTAAACTTATTAACATTTCTCAACCTAATCCTTTAGATTTGAAATGAAGCATAATATTCTCTCCCTTAATTATAGCAAAACAACCTATCAACTCTTACGACTTTGCAAAGTATGACTCTTGTTTTCTATAATTAATATTGCTAACCTTGCAATACTTTCCTTAATAATCATACAATCATAACATTTATGCTCCCACTATCATGATGATTATTATAAAACATAACACTTATGCTCCCACTAGCTTCGACATGTATTCATAAACATCTTAACTTTCAGAAAACAATACTTTTTGAATTTCTTAAGTTCATGTTTCTAATACTTAGTGCTTTGATAATCCTTTATCAATGCTTTTTGAACTTATACACCTTTGCCTTTGATAGTTCATATGTGTGTCTAAACAATTAAGACTAATTGCCAAACCTCACAATTCAAATTATGGAAAGGGATACCGTAACCATAATCGAATTTGAGAATGCAATTTTACAATCACTATCTTCTTAAATCTTTCTTAGTGAAAGCATTTCCTCACAATCATTTTCATGAATGAGGAAATCTTATGACACTTAGATTTGAGTGGTGTATGTGTTCCTATCCATGTGAATTTGTCAAAACCAAAGTCTACGACAAATTCAAACTCTTATGGATCGAACTTTCTTGATCTCGATTTCTTGCCTTTATGGTAGCACAGCTGCCCACCATGTCTTCCAAGTAGTTAAGCAGCTCACCCATTCCTATCAATGTACCTTTCATTGATTAAGGTGCTTTTGCCTTTTATGCGTTCAAAATGAGAACTCATAGAACTCACATGCATAATTAACTCGATTGGATTGGCACAGAATCAAAATAATGTCAACACGATAGGTTGTAAACCTCAACTCGTGTGCTAGTGATGATCGATAAGGTTTATTTGATTTGTTCTTGAAACCTTTCAAGACCATTAAGACTCCCACTGATTCCTTGACATGTAAGATTCTCTTGTCAATAAACATTTCTTGACAAACAAATATTCAAGAGTTAGTGTAGCTTTTATCAAAACTCTTCATAAATTGGTCCTAGTTGGTCTTTGTCTTATCTAAGACATCATAACTTACCACATTTAATGAATGTTTTAAACCTTCTTAATACTTTTCACTCATTGTCACAATCTTAACTCTTAGACTTGTTATTGGGACGAAGTATGATTGACTTCTTGATTTAACCATTTCTTCAATCCTTGATTTCTCTTCATGGACATACAATTGTACCAAGACTCACTTAGAGGATCAATTGAGATATGGTTCTTCATCATTAAGACCTATCATAAAGCATAAAAGGTACTCTCCCTTCTTCTTAGAATGGAGAAACTTTTATCTCTCTGCCTACTTGATTCTTGTTATTCGTTCTACTATTGATTTAACCTTTTTCAATCAATTCAGAATTACACTTAATCTTATAAGTATAATCATATTTACTAAACCTTTAGTAAATCATGACGAATATCTCGTTACTCTTATGGTGGACTTTGATCAACACACAACTTTGTGTACTCGATCTCCTAGTCCTTCACTTGACACTTTGTCAATGAATTAGTCTAATTCCCAAATACGAAATTTCTCATTCATCGTGCATCCATGTTGCATGATTCCAAGTTTCTGTCCAATTGAAACTTGGGCGATGAGAAACTCTCCCTATTTGGTAAATTCATAATATGAACCAAATCCATTATTGCTAATAATAGAAACATTTTAACAACAATTTTTCATACACGCCATTGTAGGGATAAATAAATAAAATTTAAAGTCAAAATTTATTTTATTGCGGAAAAATTTGTCCTTACAATGCAACTCATTGAAAAACTTATGCTAATACATCTTTCTTAGCAGTCTAATTCTAACTCTAAGTAGTAGCTCAAGAATCTAATCTTCGAGAAACGCGATCGAAATCCATTCCTTCACGGTTAGATTCTGCTCACTTCTTCTCTTAAGCTTCCTTTCTTTTCTTCGATCCTACAAAAACATCAATTGTAATCTTATCACATTATGTATTCAGAATCTAGAATGAAGCTTAAAAGAGTTAGTCAATGGATTTTACCTAAATTAGAGCCATACGTTTTGACTCTCCCATCTCTTAGATCTCTTAGGTAAATAAGGTAGCTTCGTCTCCAATGCCCCTTCTCTTGGCAATAAAAGCAAATCGACTCTTTCGGACATGGAACTACTTCAGACATCGCCTTTCTCTTATGATCAAACTTTTCGATCATAGCATGTCTTTCGTTGCCATTGTCTATATCCATAAAGGTCTCGAAGGTAGATTCACCAATCAACTTTGCTTTTCTATTGCGCCATATCATTGCAGATTCAGCAGCAATAAGCATATAGGTGAGATCTATAAGGGTCACGTCGTAGTTCATCATATAGTACTCTCTTACGAACTCACTATATGAGTTGGGAAGTGACTGAAGAACCCAATCAACAGCCATTTCCTCACAGACAACGCATCCCAACATTCTTAACCTATCAATGTGTGACTTCATCCCTAGGACGTGTGCACACACAGACTTTCCTTCTTTATGTTTAATTGCCAAAAGGGCTTGAGTGATCTTGAACTTTTCAAGCCTTTGAACTTGTGGGTTAGCGAGAATAATTTGAGGATGTGGAGGAAGTGAAGTATGATCTCTTGTTCCTCGATCGAATCGTGGAATATCATCTTCATGTGGAATGCTTGTTCCACGGGATTTGGGAAGACCATAGTTGTCAAACTTTGACATCTACGAAACGGGAGAAAAATGAATTCAAGTTAGTTGATAGATTGAGTCCTTAGCAAGTCACCCAAATGAGATACTAAGGCTAGGACCCAACACAATACGCTACAACCTAGAAAAGGGATGCCGTAATCTAGTTGCAGAATATTTGAAGGTAAGTGAATGACGATTCACTAATTTCCACCATGAAAAACGAAAAAGAAATTTAAGTTTTAAATCTATGAAAACTCCTAGATCCTTTGAGATACATTGAACTTTCAATGGCATGTTTATATCTCGATATGCCCCTCTTGTTTGTGACTGGGATGCCGAGGATCACAAAGCGGGTGTGAATAACCATGCAAACTACATGGTACCCTCACATGTTACAGTCACCTATTCGATGTGCCGGTAAACCACACACGCTCCACCGAACTATGACAAACATTGAGTCACCCTTTGCTACCTTTGCTTAGACCCATTTAGTGTGCCGGTTAACCACACACGCTCCACTAACGTCTTCGCAAGGGCACAAAGTGTAATTTCATTGAATTGCATCAATTCACTTTTGCCTAAGTAACTAAGATTGGGAATTTTATGAAAACATTTAGTTACTTTAGTAATTCATTATACTTATAATGGAAGGTTTCGTCCTATCCTACCCGTTCGGCTAACGACCCTCCACTAGTCAAGAGTGCGGTGGGTAAGAGTGGATACCCATTCAATCGTCATTTTATAGGCAATTTCCTTAAACACCCCTTATAGACTAGCTTCGTGAATGAGGCCTACTAACGGTAAGACTGACTTTTACTCATACATATTTATAATGTTAGACTTTTAATGTTATATATATACTATAGGGTGTATTTTATACTTTTAAAATATTAGGTGGTCTAATTTAACAATTATACTTTTAATTTAATTAAATTGTAAACCTAAACTTTTATGGATTTATTAAATCTCTTTTAATTATACACCTTAATTAATTAATAAAACCATAAGGGTGTGATTTGAACTTTTTCAAAACTATACTAGAGTTTTAGAATTTAACATTCGTAATTAAACTTTTAATCAACTTTTAAATTCCAAAACTTGAGGGCAAGTTTTGAAACATTTCAACACATTAGGGTTTAGAATTTAAATATGCATCAAAATTAAACTATTTAATCAAAATTTAAATTCCTAAACTTGAGGGAAAGTTTTGAAACCTTTTTCAAAACATTAGGGCTTTAACTATTTAAATTTCAAAACAACAAAACTTTTGGGTTCAAATTTAAACTATAAAACCTAAAGGGCTAAATATGAAACTATTTCACAAGATAATTCAAATCTAAATTACAAATAATCAAACTTTATCTAATAAAACAAGTGATTATCTAAATTTTAACAATTATCTTCTATTTAGGTAAGGATAATCACATAATAATGAAAAAATTCGGATTTTATCACAAAAACATGTTGATGGTAATTATCCAAAGGCAAAACAGGAAGAAAATCGCGAATCTGAGCTGTCAGACCCTTTGACTCGTCGAGTCTGGACCTGGACTCGTCGAGTACAGCTGACTCGGCGAGTTCACCAAGTGACTAGGCGAGTCAAACATTCAGAAACTCAAAAAAATCGATTTTCAGTGCTTATTTGGATCAAATATGCATCAATACAATAGAAACCAATGAAGGCTCTGATACCACTGATGGGTTTTGGTCATAAGACATCCTATGTGCTCATACAAACCCTAATGCTTAGATCTAGGTTTCTCTATTGTACATGCTTTGAATCCAAGACTATAAACGCTAATTCTAGCATATGGAAATCAATATTAACATATAATTAGGTTTAAGATAGTACCTTGATGGTTATGTAGCAATAACAATCCCAATTCCTCCTTGAATTGACTTTGGAATGCTTAGAGTCACAAGTGTCACTCCTCTAATGGCTTACAAACACCAAGAGCAAATCGAGAAGGTATAAAGAGAGAGGAGGGAGGTTAGAATTCGTCTCTAAGACTTCTTGGGAAGGGATACACGAATTCATGACCCTAGGGGTGTTTATATAGGTGTAGAGATAGGGTTTCAGTCATTATCCTTATCTAGTTGCTTATCCACCAAGCAACCAATAAGATAATCCTTGAATCCTTATCATACTCGAATTCTAAGGGATTTACACCTCAAATTCGTTCACCATATATACAAGATAATCCTTACCTTATTTTGTAACTATCACATTATTACAATTCAGCCCCTCTAGTTTAATTAATTACACTTGATCGCAAAATTAATTCTTAATTAATTATTGACCAATATTAATTAAACAAATATGATTTCTCCTTTAATATATTATTCTTATAACATATTAATAAATCATAATAACCTCTCTCTCTTTATTTATTTCTCCAATCAAGTTGCTTTGGTGAAGGCAACCCAAAAGGACCATGCACCATCGGGTCAAGTACATACCAAAATAGTTATGGACTTAGACACTAATCCAACAGTCTCCCACTTGGATAAGTCTAATAACTATTCTGCGTATGACTTCGGATCCCGATCTGCAATCGTAGCTTTCCAAAGCCGCTGTCAACTCTGATCATATCAGATACGCGTGTCCTTAGATAAGGGATCATATATTCCTCCATTCTAGATATCGTATGAGATATGATTTCAAATCATTCTCTTTGTACTATATCTCGATTCCCGATTTATGACGACTGACTAATTGAACAAATCAAATTAGCCCTAGCTCGGCCGAGCATTTACGTTTGTCATCACTAAACCATCGAGGGGCCCAAAGATATCGCTTTTATCCTACTTTGAATAAAAGGAACGGATAAACTTTGATACAATGCTTGCTTGCACTCACGCACCGAATCACACACAACAATATGTTTTATAACACCAAGTTACTAGTGCGTTTACATATTATCAATGTGCAACCGATTCGCAAGATACAACTCACACAACTCGGTTTCAAGAATATAAGATGTTATCGTCTCACCAATCACTCGTGATACAATTCATGGAGTGATCCAAGTGAGTGTGGGTTTAATCCAATGCTCAAATCATATTCATAAGCACTCATGAACGTTGCAGCAATCATTTGCTTATGTCTAATACTCTTTTAGACAATCCACACACCAATTCACGACAGTCTTCATTCATATCTACTTCCAACATATGAACGACTGTGGCCCGTTTGAAAAATTCGATTATTCTTAATAAACTCAATTATTCTGGAAGTCAAAACATGCAAATGTGAAACACAAGAATAATACTAATCCCATATGGCCTCAAACCTTTGAGTATAAATAAAACGCCTTTTATTTATCACCATATTGATTACTCATTATTTGTCGTTTCGGGTAATCAACTTCTTACTTGAATTACAACACTTGTCCCATGCTCCTAGCATGCACGCAATGTTTACCTATGGTTCTTACTTTGTGAAATAGATCATATTAAACACATTTCCAATCATTCTCATTTCTCAACTCCAAATCCTTTTCCATAAGTTAAAGAATATCAAATTCTTGCTACTTATTGAATATGCTAGATTCTAACATTCTATGCAAATTATCCTTTCGTAATGTCACTGCACCAAAGTCACAAAGACTATTGCCAATGATATTACAAAGTCCTCTATCAGAGATTGTTACAAGACAATTCCAAAGACGTGATGTCTCTCACTCAATGTACATTCTTTGAACATCCTTTTGCATAGAAGTTTCTAATCTAATCATAGATTTCTCATTATTCAATTCCCAATATGGACACACTTCCATATGTTCCATATGACAACTCATTCTTAATAGAATCTTATCTATTCGTAATGATGTCGATATGGTCCATCCAATATGGAAACATTTCCATATTTTCCAATACTATACTTCCAACTACTCACAAGCGACCAATCCTTGTCGAACTTGGATTGTCCTTTGATAGCTGTTTAGTCAAAACCAATTCTAGTCCCTTTTCCCTCTAAATGCACTCGACATTTGGAAAATTTTAGAATGGTCAAACATTAAAGCATTTGCAATCGATCCTATACTCGAAGCGTATGGGACACGACGTATAATGTTTTATTTGCTATGTTCTCAAAATTCGAATTGTGAAGAGGGATGTCGTAATCATAATCGAAATTTTAAGAACACACTATGTACCTTTGACTAAACTTATTAACATTTCTCAACCTAATCCTTTAGATTTGAAATGAAGCATAATATTCTCTCCCTTAATTATAGCAAAACAACCTTTCAACTCTTACGACTTTGCAAAGTATGACTCTTGTTTTGTATAATTAATATTGCTAACCTTGCAATACTTTCCTTAATAATCATACAATCATAACATTTATGCTCCAACTATCATGATGATTATTATAAAACATAACACTTATGCTCCCACTAGCTTCGACATGTATTCATAAACATCTTAACTTTCAGAAAACAATACTTTTTGAATTTCTTAAGTTCATGTTTCTAATACTTAGTGCTTTGATAATCCTTTATCAATGCTTCTTGAACTTATACACCTTTGCCTTCGATAGTTCATATGTGTGTCTAAACAATTAAGACTAATTGCCAAACCTCACAATTCAAATTATGGAAAGGGATACCGTAACCATAATCGAATTCGAGAATGCAATTTTACAATCACTATCTTCTTAAATCTTTCTTAGTGAAAGCATTTCCTCACAATCATTTTCATGAAGGAGGAAATCTTATGACACTTAGATTTGAGTGGTGTATGTGTTCCTATCCATGTGAATTTGTCAAAACCAAAGTCTACGACAAATTCAAACTCTTATGGATCGAACTTTCTTGATCTCGATTTCTTGCCTTTATGGTAGCACAGCTGCCCACCATGTCTTCCAAGTATTTAAGTAGCTCACCCTTTCCTATCAATGTACCTTTCATTGATTAAGGTGCTTTTGCCTTTTATGCGTTCAAAATGAGAACTCATAGAACTCAAATGCATAATTAACTCGATTGGATTGGCACAGAATCAAAATAATGTCAACACGATAGGTTGTAAACCTCAACTCGTGTGCTAGTGATGATCGATAAGGTTTATTTGATTTGTTCTTGAAACCTTTCAAGACCATTAAGACTCCCACTGACTCCTTGACATGTAAGATTCTCTTGTCAATAAACATTTCTTGACAAACAAATATTCAAGAGTTAGTGTAGCTTTTATCAAAACTCTTCATAAATTGGTCCTAGTTGGTCTTTGTCTTATCTAAGACATCATAACTTACCACATTTAATGAATGTTTTAAACCTTCTTAATACTTTTCACTCATTGTCACAATCTTAACTCTAAGACTTGTTATTGGGACGAAGTATGATTGACTTCTTGATTTAACCATTTCTTCAATCCTTGATTTCTCTTCATGGACATACAATTGTACCAAGACTCACTTAGAGGATCAATTGAGATATGGTTCTTAATCATTAAGACCTATCATAAAGCATAAAAGGTACTCTCCCTTCTTCATAGAATGGAGAAACTTTTATCTCTCTGCCTACTTGATTCTTGTTATTCGTTCTACTATTGATTTAACGTTTTTCAATCAATTCAGAATTACACTTAATCTTATAAGTATAATCATATTTACTAAACCTTTAGTAAATCATGACGAATATCTCGTTACTCTTATGGTGGACTTTGATCAACACACAACTTTGTGTACTCGATCCCCTAGTCCTTCACTTGACACTTTGTCAATGAATTAGTCTAATTTCCAAATACGAAATTTCTCATTCATCGTGCATCCATGTTGCATGATTCCAAGTTTCTATCCAATTGAAACTTGGGCGATGAGAAACTCTCCCTATTTGGTAAATTCATAATATGAACCAAATCCATTATTGCTAATAATAGAAACATTTTAACATCAATTTTTCATACACGCCATTGTAGGGATAAATAAATAAAATTTAAAGTCAAAATTTATTTTATTGCGGAAAATTTTGTCCTTACAATGCAACTCATTGAAAAACTTATGCTAATACATCTTTCTTAGCAGTCTAATTCTAACTCCAAGTAGTAGCTCAAGAATCTAATCTTCAAGAAACGCGATCGAAATCCATTCCTTCACGGTTAGATTCTGCTCACTTCTTCTCTTAAGCTTCCTTTCTTTTCTTCGATCCTACAAAAACATCAATTGTAATCTTATCACATTATGTATTCAGAATCTAGAATGAAGCTTAAAAGAGTTAGTCAATGGATTTTACCTAAATTAGAGCCATACGTTTCGACTCTCCCATCTCTTAGATCTCTTAGGTAAATAAGGCAGCTTCGTCTCCAATGCCCCTTCTCTTGGCAATAAAAGCAAATTGACTCTTTCGGACATGGAACTACTTCAGACATCGCCTTTCTCTTCTGATGAAACTTTTCGATCATAGCACGTCTTTCGTTGCCATTGTCTATATCCATAAAGGTCTCAAAGGTAGATTCACCAATCAACTTTGCTTTTCTATCGCGCCATATCATTGCAGATTCAGCAGCAATAAGCATATAGGTGAGATCTATAAGGGTCACGTCGTAGTTCATCATATAGTACTCTCTTACGAACTCACTATATGAGTTGGGAAGTGACTGAAGAACCCAATCAACAACCATTTCCTCACAAACAACGCATCCCAACATTCTTAACCTATCAATGTGTGACTTCATCCCTAGGACGTGTGCACACACGGACTTTCCTTCTTTATGTTTAATTTCCAAAAGGGCTTGAGTGATCTGGAACTTTTCAAGCTTTTGAACTTGTGGGTTAGGGAGAATAATTTGAGGATGTGGAGGAAGTGAAGTATGATCTCTTGTTCCTCGATCGAATCGTGGAATATCATCTTCATGTGGAATGCTTGTTCCACGGGATTTGGGAAGACCATAGTTGTCAAACTTTGACATCTACGAAACGGGAGAAAAATGAATTCAAGTTAGTTGATAGATTGAGTCCTTAGCAAGTCACCCAAATGAGATACTAAGGCTAGGACCCAACACAATACGCTACAACCTAGAAAAGGGATGCCGTAATCTAGTTGCAGAATATTTGAAGGTAAGTGAATGACGATTCACTAATTTCCACCATGAAAAACGAAAAAGAAATTTAAGTTTTAAATCTATGAAAACTCTTAGATCCTTTGAGATACATTGAACTTTCAATGGCATGTTTATATCTCGATATGCCCCTCTTGTTTGTGACTGGGATGCCGAGGATCACAAAGCGGGTGTGAATAACCATGCAAACTACATGGTGCCCTCACATGTTACAATCACCTATTCGATGTGCCGGTAAACCACACACGCTCCACCGAACTATGACAAACATTGAGTCACCCTTTGCTACCTTTGCTTAGACCCATTTAGTGTGCCGGTTAACCACACACGCTCCACTAACGTCTTTGCAAGGGCACAAAGTGTAATTTCATTGAATTGCATCAATTCACTTTTGCCTAAGTAACTAAGATTGGGAATTTTATGAAAACATTTAGTTACTTTAGTAATTCATTATACTTATAATGGAAGGTTTCGTCCTATCCTACCCGTTCGGCTAACGACCCTCCACTAGTCAAGAGTGCGGTGGGTAAGAGTGGATACCCATTCAATCGCCATTTTATAGGCAATTTCCTTAAACACCCCTTATAGACTAGCTTCGTGAATGAGGCCTACTAACGGTAAGACTGACTTTTACTCATACATATATATAATGTTAGACTTTTAATGTTATATATATAGTATAGGGTGTATTTTATACTTTTAAAATATTAGGTGGTCTAATTTAACAATTATACTTTTAATTTAATTAAATTGTAAACCTAAACTTTTATGGATTTATTAAATCTCTTTTAATTATACACCTTAATTAATTAATAAAGCCATAAGGGTGTGATTTGAACTTTTTCAAAACTATACTAGAGTTTTAGAATTTAACATTCCTAATTAAACTTTTAATCAACTTTTAAATTCCAAAACTTGAGGGCAAGTGGGAGACTATTGGAATAGTGTCTAAGGCTACAACTATATTAGGCAAATATTTGACCCGGTTGAGCATGGTCCTTTTGGGTTGCCTTCACCATAGCAACTTGACAGGATGATTTATAATGAGAGAAGGAATATTATTATTATATTATAAGAATTATATAAGGAATAATATTATTATTTTATTAATATAAGTCATAAATTAATTAGGTATTAATTTGGTGACTTAAAGAGATTAATTAAATAAAGGGGTATAAATTGTCAATTGTTTGATAGTTGCACTTTGGGCTATATATCCTTTATGGATAAGGGATGGACGATTTCTAGGGCTAAGGGTAGCCATAAAATCGTCCAAGGCTTATCATGGAAGGGATTTGGATTGCTTAGGGCTTAAGTTATCCAATTAGGGGTTAAGGGTGAAACCCTAGGAGCCTTACAAGTATAAATAGACCCCAAGGGCTAAGGGATTTCGGGACTTGTGCTTAGAGAAGAAACCCTGGCCGAATTTCTCTTCCCTCGTCTCTCTTAAATCATTTTCCTTGCTAGTTGGTGTTTGTAAGCCATTAGAGGAGTGACAATTGTGACTCTAAAGCCTCAAGGACAACAAGATCAAGCAAGTGAATCAAGGTAAACTTCTAATCTCTGATTTCATATTATTGTTATTGTATATTAGCCATTAGAAGTCTTGGATTCAATGTATGTTCAATTAGAGAAACCTAGATCCAAGCATTAGGGTTGCATGTGCACATAGGAATGTTCATATGGCTAAAACCCATCAGAGGTATCAGAGCCTAAGTTGGTTTCTATTGAATTCATACTTTGATTGCTTGTTTGTTGCTGAAACTTTTTTTTTCTCCTCTGGCTGATGAACTCGGCGAGACCCTTGGTGGTACTCGGCGAGTAGGCTCAACTCGGCGAGTCCATCTGGGTACTCGGCGACTTCGAGCGTCAGAAAAAGGAAACTTCGGGATTTCTTGTTGTTTATCTTTGAGATACTTGCCTTAATCATATTAGATCAATATAAATCCGATTTTATGATTTGTATATATATATATATATATATATATATATATATATATATATATATATATATATATATATATGAGTATATTCTTGACCTAATTGAAGATATTTATCAATTAATAAAATATTTGTTTCCTTATGTGATAATTGATTAACTATTTTATTAAATTGGTAAATTGTTTTGCAAGAAATCATTAAATAAATCAAATATGGATAATTATGGAATTAATTGTTAATTAAGATTATTTGTTATTTGATCCTCTATGTTTTTAAAAGTTTAAAACTTTCCCTCAAGTTTTGAAATTTATGTTTTGTGATTAAAAGTTTAATTTAGACAATTTAAATTTCAAACCCTAGAATTTTACAAGTTTAAAATCCAATCCTATACTAATATAATATTACAAGATTAATATATATATATATATATATATATATATATATATATATGTATAGATATATATATATATATATGTATATATATATGTATAGATATATATATATATATATATATATATATATATATATATATATATATATATATATATATATATATGTATAATTAAAATGCTACTCTTACCGTTAGTAGGCCTCATTCACGAAGCCGATCTATAAGGTGGGTATAAGGTTGCTGCCTATAAAATGGCGCTTAATGGGTGTACACTCACACCCACCGCTTGCTTGATCGGTGGATGGTCGTTAGTCGAACGGGTAGGATAGGGCAACCTCATCTCTTCATTAAAAGTATAATATAAAAGACAAAGTAACTACATGTTTTTCAAAATTTTCCCAATCTTAGTTACTTTAGGAAAAGTGAATTGATGCAATCCCATGAAATTACACTTTGCATCTTTGCTAAGAAGTTAGTGGAGCGTGTGTGGTTTACCGGCACACTAATTGGTTCTAAGCAAAGGTGGCAAAGGGTGATTCATTGTTTATCATAGTTAGGTGGAGTGTGTGTGGTTTACTGGCACATCGAATAGGTATTCGTTACAACGAAGGCACTATGTAAATTTGCATGGTAATTCACACCCACTTTGTGATCCTCGGTATCCCAGTCACAAACGAGAGGGGCATATCGAGATTTAAACATGCCATTAAAAAGTTTTCAATGTATCTCATCCAAACCTAGGAATTCTCAATACATTTAGAACTTAAAGTTATGTGGTGGAGAATTAGTGAATCGTCATTCACCTACCTTCAAATTGTTTGCATGTTAGATTACGACATCCGTTTTCTAATATGTAAACATTGTTGTTGGATCCTAGCGCTAATTTTTCTTATTGGTTGATAATTAGGGATTCATATTCTAATCTATCTTTGTCCTTTCTATTTGTAGATGTCGAACGCAAACAACGATGCTGCTAGTTCATTCACATTGATGAGCCTTTGTCAAAATGTTACGTTCGATGGGACGAACTTTAGCGAATGGATAAGATATATTCGCACGATTGCTCGCTATGAGGACAAGGAGTATGTCCTAGATGAGAAGCTCGAGAAAATCAACCTAGAAATCGCTACTCCGGCTGAAATGACTACTTTTGAAACTCACGAGCGTGATGCAACGAAGGTACATTGCATCATGATAGCCACCATGAATGCCGAATTCAAAAATTCCTATGAGGACATGTATCCGTATGAAATGCACCAAGACTTGTTGGAGAGATACCACCAGAACGCGAGGCAAAAGTGTTACGAGATTTTCACTAACATGATTTCCGCTAAAATGGGTCATGGAGAATCTCTTACCGTGCACCTGCAAAAATGCAAAGGTATGTCGATCGTCTTTGCAAGTTGAATGTTGACTTTGGGGAAGACTTGGCGATCGACATGGTGCTTCACTCTTTGCCTCCGTGTTACAATCAATTTAGGATGACCTACCACATGAACAAGGAAGAGGTCACCCTAAACAAGCTCCAAGGTCTCCTTAGGGTTGCTGAAAGCAACCTAAAGGACAAGTCTGTTGCACCCACTCCCAATCCACCCGCTGCTCCTGTTTCGACCATTGGGCAAGGAAGAGGCAAGAAGAGGAAGGCTCCGTCTAGGAGCCACCGCAAGGGAAAGTCCCGAGATGGTTCATCTTCTAGTGGGACCAAAGTTGATCTTGCTCAACCCTTTCCTAACCCTAAGGAGGCAGAGTGCCATCAATGCCATAAAATAGGGCATTAGAAGAGAAGCTGCCCAGACTACCTGCAAGCCATAAGGGAAGGAAAGATCAAGCCATCTTTTGCAGGTATTTATACAATTAAATCTAACGATTCATATCATGCTATTTCTAGGGTCCTTGATACCGGTTGAGGTTACCATATTTGTTCTGAATTGCAGGGACTAAGAAGAAATAGGGATGTGGAGCATGGAAGAATAAATCTAATCATGGGGAACAAAAGATCGTCGCCTGTAACCAAGATTGGAGTGTATTCTTTAGTGCTTAGGAATGGTTTGTCTTTATATTTGAACAATTGTTGCTATTCACTAGAAATGGCTAGAAACATGATTTCATTTCATGGTTTGTTTAGACAAGGTTTTAGATTTTCTTTTAATAATGAGAATGGTTCTATTCTTGCTTATCTAAATGGTGTCTTATATTTTGAAGTTATACCATGTAATGGAATTTATGAAACTGTTATGATTGTAGATAACTTAGGAAATGATGTTTTATTCATGGATTCTTCCAATGGTGTGGATAGAGTGTCCTTGTGGCATTGTCGTCTTGGACATGTCAACAAGAAGCGCATAGCCCAACTCCAAAAGGATGGAGTGTTGGAGTCATTCGACCTTAGGGAAGATGACACATGCGAGTCTTGTTTACTTGGAAAGATGACTAAGTCACCCTTCACAAGTACATGTGAAAGGGGTGAGGGTCTATTGGACCTAATACATACCGATGTATGTGGACCGTTTAGATCAACCACGAAGGATGGAAACTGCTTCTATGTGACTTTTACCGATGACTATAGTAGATATGGGTATATTTACTTAATCAAGCAAAAGTCCAAAACTTTTGAAAACCTCAAAGAGTTCAAAAATGAAGTGGATAATCAATTGGGCAGGAAAATCAAGATGCTTCGATCCGATCGAGGAGGAGAGTACCTAAGTCTTGAATTCCACGCTTATCTCAAGGAGTGTGGAATAGTTTCACAATTGACGCCACCCAGGACACCGCAGTTGAATGGTGTGGCAGAAAGGCATAATCGAACCTTGTTAGACATGGTTCACTCTATGATGAGTCGTGCTTCACTACCTGTCTCTTTTTGGGGGTATGCCTTATAGACTGCCGCCCATATCCTTAACCGAGTCCCTACTAAGAAGGTTGTCAAAAGACCTCACGAGATGTGGACAAGGAAAGCTCCCTCGTTGGCACATATCAAAGTTTGGGGTTGCGAGCCTTTCCTAAGACGAGATACTCACGACAAGCTCGAACCTCGTAGTGAGCGATGTATTTTCATCGGCTACCCACAGAAATCCTTTGGATCTCTCTTCTATAGACCGAAGGACAATGTTGTCTTTGTTGCGAGGAGAGGAGTTTTCCGAAAGCGAGAACTCATAAGCCAAGGAGATAGTGGGAGGCAAATCGAGATTGAAGAGATTCAATAATTGATAGATGAAGGAACCTCTACCGTTGGCACTCAACCTGAGGAGGAAACTCCGGTTGAACCGATTGACGAGTCCTTACCTCTCAGACATTCCGAAAAAGTTAGAGTTCAACCCTAGTTTTATGGTTTTTATATTACTACCGAAGGGGACACGCATATTGGTGATGGTACACTAATAAATCTAGATGAACCTAATAGCTATAAGGAAGCCATGGCAGGCCCGAAGTCTGTAAAATGGAAAGAGGCGATGGACAACGAGATCCAGTACATGTATGACAACCAAGTTTGGAATTTGGTTGATAATGTGACCGAACGTAAGATCGTAGGGTGCTAATGGATCTTCAAGAAGAAGACTGATGTGGATGGAAACGTACACACATATAAGGCGCGATTGGTTACGAAGGGCTTTACTCAAACTCCCGGAGTTGACTATGATGAGACCTTCTCACCAGTAGCTAAGATTAAGTCTATTAGAGTGATGCTAGCTATTGCTGCATTTCATGATTATGAGATTTGGCAAATGGATGTCAAAACCGCTTTCCTTAATAGGAAGTTGGCTGAGGATGTTTACATGGATCAGCCAGAAGGTTTTGTCAATCCGAAGCATCCGAATAGAGTGAGTAAGCTTGAGAAGTCCATTTATGGACTTAAGCAAGCGTCTCGTAGATGGAATCTTTGCTTCGACGAGAAAGTTAAAGAGTTTGGATTTGTACGAAGCGAAGATGAATCATGTGTATATGTCAAAGCCAGTGGGAGTATAGTAAGCTTCCTCGTTCTGTATGTCGACGACATACTACTCATAGGAAACGACGTCCCAACTCTGCAGGAGGTTAAGTCCTGGCTCGGGAAGTGCTTCGCTATGAAGGACCTCGAAGAGGCTTCCTATATTTTGGGAATAAGGATAGCGAGAGAAAGAAGTAAGAGACTAATAGGACTTAGTCAGAACACTTACTTAGATAAGGTACTAAAACGTTTTAGTATGGAAAACTCGAAGAAGGGAGAATTACCAATACAAAGTAATGCCAAGTTGAGTAAGACTCAAAGTCCGAGTACCGAAGCTGAAATAGTAGAAATGAGCCGAGTACCATACGCTTCCGCAGTTGGCTCAATCATGTATGCTATGACTTGTACTCGCCCTGATGTAGCCTTTGCTTTGAGCATGGTTAGCAGATATCAAGGGAACCCTGGCAGAGCCCATTGGATTGCGGTCAAGAATATCCTTAAGTACCTTTGGAGGACGAAGGAATGGTTCTTAGTCCTCGGAGGGAATGATGACTTGAAGGTGCGAGGGTATAGTGACGCCAGCTTTTAGACCGACAGGGACAACTACCGTTCGCAGTCGGGCTGGGTCTTTACCCTGAATGGAGGAGCAGTAACTTGGAAAAGTTCCAAGTAGGAAACTATAGCTTATTCGACGTGCGAATTAGAGTACATTGCAGCGAGCAAAGAATCGAAGGAGGCAATATGGTTAAAGAACTTCATCAGTGATCTTGGAGTTGTACCCGCCATAAAGGAGCCCATGGAGATTTTCTGTGATAATGAAGGAGCGGTTGCCTTGACCAACGAACCGAGGGATCATGGTAGATCTAGACATATCGACATAAAATATTACTTTATTAGGCATCATGTAGAAGAAGGACAACTCGTAGTGAAGAGGATATAATCAAAAGATAACCCAGCAGATCCGCTTACGAAGGGACTGAGTAGGGTTAAGCACTTGCAGCATGCTAGGAGTATTGGGCTGAAGGATGATATTAGTATAGATTAGATAGTAGTAGAAACGTGTAATAGATAAATGTAATTAACATTTGATGATTAAATAAAAGAGTATGATATATGAGTAATGTTACTGTCTTATGTTAATTGTTTAACTATTGTTTCATTTTGCATGTTTTGACTTCCAGAATAATTGAGTTTGTTAAGAAAAATCGAATTGTTCAAATTGTCCACAATCGTTCATATGTTGGAAGTAGATATGAATGAAGATTGTCATGAATTGGTGTGTAGATTTTCTAAATGGTATTAGACATAGCTAAAGTTTGCTGCAACGTTCGTGAGTGCTTATGAACTAGTTTTGAGCATTGGAACAAACCCGCGCTTGCTGGAATCACTTTATGGAATGTGATAAAAGGGGTGATCGCAAGACGATAATATCATATAGTCTTAAAACCAAGATATATGGTTTGTTATTTGTTGATTGGTTGTACATTGATACTGCGAAACCGGATCAGTAACTTGATGTTATAAAACACATTGTTGTGTATGGCTGATTAATGAATAAGTAAATGCATATAAGTCGAAGTTTATCTGTTACTTTTATCCCAAGAGGGTAAAAGCGATATCTCGGCCGCTCGATGATTTGATTTGACTTATGTGCCGTGCCCGGTCAGAACTGAATTGATGTGTTCGATTAAGTTCTATTTCAAATGAATCGGAGATCGAGAAACCAAATGCTAGACAAATTGTTCCATAGAATTGTCAGCATTATGTCTACACAGAGGACTGTACGATCCCTTATCTAAAGGACAAGATTGATTAGATCAGAATTTGACAGCGTCTTTGAGAGCTACGATTGCTAATCGGAATATACTTGTATATAGAGTTACTAGACTTATCCAAGTGGGAGACTGTTGGAATAGTATCTAAGGCTACAACTATATTAGGCAAGTATTTGACCCAGTTGAGCATGGTCCTTTTGGGTTGCCTTCACCATAGCAACTTGACAGGATGATTTATAATGAGAGAAGGAATATTATTAATATATTATAAGAATAATATAAGGAATTATATTATTATTTGATTAATATAAGTCATAAATTAATTAGGTATTAATTTGGTGACTTAAAGAGATTAATTAAATAAAGGGGTACAAACTGTCAATTGTTTGATAGTTGCACTTTGGGCTATATATCCTTTATGGATAAGGGATGGACAATTTCTAGGTCTAAGGGTAGCCATAAAATCGTCCAAGGCTTATCATGGAAGGGATTTGGATTGTTTAGGGCTTAAGTTGTCCAATTAGGGTTTAAGGGTGAAACCTTAGGAGCCTTACAAGTATAAATAGACCCGAAGGGCTAAGAGATTTCGGGACTTGTGCTTAGAGAAGAAACCCTGGCCGAATTTCTCTTCCCTCCTCTCTCTTAAATCATTCTCCTTGCTAATTGGTGTTTGTAAGCCATTAGAGGAGTGACAATTGTGACTCTCAAGCCTCAAGGACAACAAGATCAAGAAAGTGATTGAAGGTAAACTTCTAATCTCTGATTTCATATTATTGTTATTGTATATTAGCCATTAGAAGTCTTGGGTTCAATGTATGTTCAATTAGAGAAACCTAGATCCAAGCATTAGGGTTGCATGTGCACATAGGAATGTTCATATGGCTAAAACCCATCACTTTCAAGGTTAAGAAATTTTCCCTTGGATTACCAGCGGAATTTGGTCCAATGGTCAAGCAAACTACCACTCTGAAAGCCACCATCTAGGCTGCTAAGAATGTGGAGACCCATATATGAGAGAATGGCCTGGAGAGAGTGGTGGTAGGAGAGAAAAGCAAATTTGACGGATCCTTGAGGTCCAGTAAGAAGAGTAAATTCTCGAAGTCTGGCTCGAGAGGAGGAGGAGCCGAAGCAATATGGTGCGAAAAATGCAAGAAGAAGCACCAAGGGAAATGTGATGGAGGAGTCACTTGTTTCAAATGTGGAAAGCCTGGGCACTATGCCAACGAATGCACATTCACTAAGAAGGTCTGTTATGAGTGCAACGAGGATGGGCACATTTCGAGGGACTGCCCGAAGAAGAAGGAAGCAGAAAGACCCAACATTCCACCGAAGACGAAGGCAAGAGCCTTCCAGATGACGCTTAAGGCTGCGAAGGAGGTAGCAGACGTCGCTTCAGGTACCTTTCTTCTAAATGGTTTGCCTGCAAATATACTATTTGATTCCGGAGCCAACTACTCCTTTGTGTCACATAAATTTGGTGGGAAATTAGCATTGCCTATAGAAAAACTTGATAATGCCCTTATTGTAGAAGTTTCTAGTGGCAAATTTGTACCTGTTAGTGATCGTATTAGGAACATTGTCATCGACCTAAACGGAAACGAATTCCACGAGGAGCTATTACCCATAGATTTAAATGGTTTCGACATCGTTTTGGGTATGGATTGGCTTAGCGCCAACGATGGTAAGATTCAATTCCGAAAGAAGATAGTAAGGGTAAACCCACCCAAAAAAGAGTCATTTATGGTGCACGGGGACAAAGGCCGAGTAAATTCTGGAATCATCTCCCTGATGAAAGCCAGAAAATGTTTGTCCAAGGGATGTGCATCATACTTGGCATTCGTAATCGATGCTCAGAAGGAAAAGAAGGAGGTGCAGAATATATCAGTAGTGTGTGATTTTTCAGATATTTTTCCCAAAGATCTTCCCGGATTACCACCTGATAGACAAGTAGAGTTCCGAATAGACTTGTTACCAGGGACGACACCAATAGCGAAAGCACCATACCGATTAGCACCGACAGAGATGAAGAAGCTTATGACGCAACTTCAAGAGCTGTTGGACAACAGTTTCATTCGACATAGTTCATCACCCTGGGGAGCTCCGGTGTTATTCGTGAAAAAGAAAAACAGAAGCATGAGGATGTGTATAGACTATCGAGAGCTGAACAAGGAAACGGTGAAGAACAAGTATCTATTGCCAAGGATTGATGACCTATTCGATCAGCTACAAGGTCCGAGTTACTTTTCAAAGATTGATCTTAGGTCAGGATATCGTCAGCTGAAGGTGAGAGAGCAGGATAGTGAGAAGAATGCATTCAGAACTAGATATGGACACTACGAGTTCTTGGTTATGTCATTTGGACTAACCAATGATCCTGCATCATTCATGGATTTAATGAACAGGGTTTGTAAACCATTCCTTGATAAATCCATCATAGTATTCAATGAAGACATCCTGATTTACTCAAGAAGTCAGGAGGAGCATGGCAGACACTTGCGAGAAGTCTTAGAAGTACTGAAGCAGGAGAAACTTTACGCTACGTTCTCCAAATGCGATTTTTGGATACGAGAAGTCCAGTTCTTGGGTCATGTGGTTAACCAAGAAAGTATAATGGTTGACCCAGCAAAGATCGAAGCAGTAATGAAGTGGGAACGACCAAAAAGTCCCACAGAGATTCGAAGCTTTCTGGGATTAGCCAGATATTACCAACGATTTATCCTAGGCTTTTCATCGATAGCTGCTCCATTAACTGCTTTGACCCCAAAAGAAGCTAATTATACGTGGAGTGAGAAACATGAAGAAGCATTCGAGAAGTTAAAGAAGAAGTTATCTGAAGCACTGATTCTTTCTCTACCCGATGGAGTTGAAGACTTCGCGGTCTATAATGACGCATCTAGAGTCGGGTTGGGTTGTGTTGTAACCCAAAGAGAAAAGGTGATAGCATACGCATCTCAAAAATTGAAAGAGCACGAAAAGAACTACCCCACTCACGAGTTGGAGTTGGCGACGGTAGTATTTTCTCTAAAGATACGGAGGCATTACTTCTACGGCACGAAGTGCAAGTTGTTCACTGATCATAAGAGTCTCCAGTATCTCTTTAATCAGAAGGAGTTAAACATGAGGCAACGACGCTGGCTAGAAATACTCAAGGACTACGACTATGAGATAATTTACCACCTGGGTAAAGAAAATGTTGTTGCTGATGCTCTCAGCCGGAAAGTCAATCTTGAAAGAAAAAGGCCAAGAGCGTTGAGGATAGAAGTTGTCTTGACATTTGTGGAAAGTATTAGGAAAGCTCAAGAAGAAGCTTTAGAGAAGAATGACTGAAAGGAAGAACGTTTGGGCAAACCGTTAGTGTTAGGTACAAACCGTCAAGGACTGAAGGTATTCCAAGATCGGATTCGGGTGCCAAAGATGGGCGGAATAAGAGATCCTCTGGTGGAAGAAGCACACAAGACCATGTACTCGATTCATCCCGATAACTCTAAAATGTATAGCGACCTAAAACCCTACTACTGGTGGCCTACGATGAAACTCGATGTTGCGAAGTATGTGGCCCAGTGCGTGACTTGTGCAAGAGTTAAGGCACACCATCAGAAACCATATGGGAGTTTGGAACCTTTGTCTATACCCATAGGTAAACGCGAAGACATCACCATCGATTTAGTGACTAAACTGCCCAGGACAAAGAACGGTCACGACATGATTTGGTAGTCGTGGATCTTTTCACCAAGAGTGCACACTTCATAGCAGTCAACGAGAAGTGGTCTATGGATAAGCTCACAAATGCGTACATGAAGGAAATTGCAAGACTTCACAGTGTTCCTCTAACAGTTGTGTCAGATCGTGATAGTCATTTCACGTCAAGGTTCTGGAGAAGTCTATAGGAGGAGTAAGGTACGAAGTTGTGTTTGAGTATGGCTTACCATCTGCAGACTGATGGTCAGAGTGAAAGAACGATTCAGACACTAGAAGATATGCTGAGAGCACATACTCGATTTCCAGGGGAGCTAGGATGAGCACTTACCTCTGGTAGAATTTTTCTACAACAATAGTTCCCACTCGAGCATCAAGATGGCATCCTATCAAGCGTTGTATGGACAGAAGTGTCGTACGTCTTCTTGTTGACTTGAAGCTATAGAAAAGAAGTTTATGGGCCCCGAGATAGTCCATGAGACTACTGAAAAGTTAAAGGTGATTAGGGAGAGAATGTTAGCAGCTCAGGATCGTCAGAAGAGCTATGCTGACAAGAAAAGACGACCGACGACCTTCGAAGTTGGGGATTCGTTTTTGCTTAAAGTCTCACTATGGAAGGGACTTATACGATTCAGGAAACGAGGAAAGCTGAGTCCAAGGTTTATTGGACCATTTAAAGTTCTTCAGAAGATTGGGAACCAAGCTTACAAGCTGGAATTACTCGAAGAACTCGATGGTATTCACAACACATTTCATGTGTGTTAGTTGAGGAAATTCATAGGAGAAGTTCCCGACATAATTCCAATATTGAGGTTAAGAATGGATGAGAATAAGAGGCTAGTCGAAGAGCCCGATGCAATTATTGACCGTAAGACTAAGAAGTTAGGACGAAAGATGGTCGACTTAGAGCTAGTCCGATGGAAACATTCAAATGAGCTGAATCTCACTTGGGAAACAGAGAGTTACATGATGAGTCGCTATCCACATCTATTTGCTGATGCATGATTCCGGGACGGAATCATCCTATGGGGGAGAGAATCGTAACGCCCAGGTTTTAGGGCTAAGCATTTTTGGGCGATGTAATAGTCTAGGTCAACTATTGTAACTCTTTTTGATGTAATAAAAATGAAATATTTGAATTCTTTGTGAATTATGTGTATTTGTGTGCTTATTACTTAATTATAAAGATATAATTAATAAAGAATAAAAATAAGTGTCAAAATTAAAGTGAGATACAAGTCCTATATTTTTACATAATGCTGTAGTGGTCGAAACAAGGATTCCAAGGATATAAAGAATGCCGAAATCTGATTTATAACGAAGAAGTTATGACCCGTCGAATTTTCGCGACGGAACTGGCACGACACCGGGAAGCGTAAAAAGTGAATTTATGATAGAATACTTTTTAGCCCTAGTAATCTAAACCAAAGTCGTAGAGTATGTTAAACCGAGAAAATCTGACTTCGTATGATGAACTTAGGATTTTTCAAAGTTTCGGCTTAGGAGTGTACAGCCTGAAACTCGAATTTTAGTTTAAGTGGTTTTTGGCTTACCCGACCTAAATAAGAGTTGAAGATCTCATTAGTAGCAACTCAATGGTAAAAAGACAGACGAAAACGGACTCCGTATGAAGGAGTTACGAATTCTTCATGGTCATTTAGTAGTTTAATCTCCGCCTACTGTTAAATTTAAGACCGGTCAAGAATTAGCCGATGGACCCTAAATGAAAGTTGTAGATCTTGTTTGTACCTACGTGTGGATACAAAGAACGTCAAAAATGGAGTTTGTATGTGAAAGTTATGAATTTTTGAAAATCGGCTGATTTCCACCCTGTGTGCGATGCCATGTGTCAGCACCAGGCTGTGCCTGGTTGTACCCAGCTGGCTACGACGTGGGCATCAAATGGCCATGACGTGGGAGCCTCTTTATTCTCCTATAAATAGAGATGCCCCTCACCTTTATTCCTCACACCTTAACCCTTCATTCCTCTCTCTATACTCTCTCGGTAAGCCCTGAAACCCCCCGAAAAGCCTAGGGAACCCCCTAGCACGAGGCGGAAGCCCTGGAGTGCCCGATGGCCCCAAGAAGAAGAGCCTTTCGGCTCGGAAATGCTGCCCCAGCGAAGCCCGGTTTTGAGAAAAACCAGCTGTAAGTGAGCTACGCCTAACCTATCTTTAGTATAGCTTATGTTTTAATATAATAATTTTATTAGGACCTTATAATAAGTACTTGGGCTATTATTATGGGTTTTACAAGTATTGTTTAACACTTATATAATATTAATAATAACTAGACTATTAATTAGTCTCGGTGAATATTAGACTAAACCCTAGTGGTAATGATACTAGGTTTTGCCGAAGGAAAATTGTGTTAAGAGAAACGAAGTGTTGTCCAAGTGCCGAGTCACCACCTTCTCAGGTGAGTGCATGGTCCCTTTCATGTTACACATAGATATGAAGTATTTTCTATAAACTACGTGCTATGTGTGCATATTATCTGTATACTTGCTATCTATGTTGGATGAACACTTTTATACAAGTTTTATATGAGTTAATCTATATATGTATTTTATATCTTCAAAAATGTTGGGGAAAAACATGGGTAGATGTATTATACGATGTGTGATAAAATGATGGGAGGCCTCGATGTTGTTGTTGTTGATTCTGTCATCTAGCGGAGTATGGATGACCACCACGAACTCTTCTAGACAGTCCAGTGGAACTCTAACAGGCTCGCACCCTGTAGGTGTTTGTGAACGATTTTTTCACTGGTGTACTCCATCCCCCTCATGGTTGCCTTTAGGACATTGATTGCTGAGGAACCCCCTTAGCAGTAGTGTCCATCCCGATGATGATCCTTAGGCTAGGTCCCTTATGATAGGTGTTTAGGGACGTAAAGTGAGGATAATAGGAACTGGTAAGCCGGTTATTGTTGATTGATGAAATTAATAAACTTATTTATTGTGGGTTGAAAACACTATGTGCTCACCAGGCTCACAAGCCTATCCTACTCAGTTTCATGTATTATAGGTAGTGGTGCTCGAGCATAGATGTGATTTTTTGGATGAGGGATTACGGATATAGGCCTGTAGATATGAAATAATGTAGTAAGGATTATATTGTACTGTTTGTGCTCTTGATATGTATCGAACATTACATCCCAAGTCTTTTAATGAAATGCCTTTCTTTGGAAATGCTTTTGATAAATCTTTATCATATTCTTTTTAGGACAAATTTCGTAACACTTTTATTTAAAATGTTACTCTGATTTTCAAACAAAGCATAAACAAATTGGTCTTTTCTGGCCGTGATTTTAGGGAAATCACAAAATCTGCTCAACCAGTCCATGCCTACGATGACACAGACATCCCCAATCGCAATCGGAACCAAATCAATCAGAAACTCCACTCCGAAGATCTCAAGTACAAATCCCCGAATCACATTGGTGGCATACACCACGCGATCATCAGCTATGGAAACTCGCAGTGGTCGACTCAACGACTCTCGACGAATACTGATGTGTTGACTAAAGGCTAATGACACAAAAGATTGGCTCGCACCCGAGTCAAATAACACCAAGACAGGCACAAAACACACAAGGAAAGTACATACACATACCATAATATAAACACAAAATCTCAAACATCATAGTAAATACATGAAAGAATACATACCAGCCACAACATCGGGCGCTGTGCGGACCTCCTTCACGGTCAACTGGAAGGCTATCCCTCGTGCCTTCAGTGCCTTAACCTTCACTGGATGACTCTCGGTAGCTTGAATGCCAGCAGGGGTAAATCCCTGTGATGCTCCCTGTGCTGATCCCCACAATTGCGGACACTTGGCCTTCCGGTGTCCGGTTTGGTTGTAGTGAAAACAAAATGCAAATCCCTTGGGGCAATCCTTGGCCATATGCCCCTCTTTGACACACTTGTAGCAAGACCCTACTCTACACACTCCCTCATGACCCTTGCCGCACTTGACACAAGTACAGCCCTTCTGGTTCCCTGATCTCGAATCGGCGGGCTTGGCCCGCTTGGCTGCCGGCTGGGACTGGGCCGGTCGCTAATCTCTCCCCTGAGACTCCGCCTCCTCCCTGTTCTGAGTCTCCAGCTCTATCTCCCTCTTCCAAGCATTTTCCTGGAGCTCGGAAAATTTCTAGTATGACAAGTTCTCCACGAAGTCTCATATGTATCTCCTCAAAATACACAAGTACCGACTCATACGTGCTTGCTCGGTAGACACGTGCTCAGGGCAGAACATCGCCCTCTCATGGAACATCCTGGCGATCACCGTAATAGACTCAGTACCCTGCCTGAGGGTTAGAAACTCCTGGGCTAAACGTTCCTTCTCCAGGGAACATACTCATCATGAAACATAGCAGTGAACCTCTCCCAGGTCACCGCAGCAAGCTCAGCAGACGAAAAGTGCGCCAACACAAACATCCACCAGTCCGTCGCTCGCAAGCGAAGCTGGTTCAGCACGAACCAAACCCTCAAATGCTCTGTACATGAACCCGTATAGAAGCATCCTTCAATATCGGAAACCCATCACATCTTAGCAATTGGATCCTATGTCCCATCAAACTCTGGTGGCTTCGTGTTGTTGAACTCCCGGAACAGCAACGAATCACCACCCTGAGGTATGGCAGCAGCAACAGCTGGGGTAGCTGCAGCGGCTGCAACCTCAGTAACCGCTACGTATCTCTCATCGAAAGTCTCAATCAACGTGGTCTTAATAGACCCGAACATCTCCGGAATCTCTACACAGATAGCCATAGTGACCTCCTCATGGATCATCTGGCGGAGCTCCTCATCACTCACCCCACTGATCTCTAGTCTGTGGTGTGTCCCAACCATGATGTCTCTAAAATACAACATAAAAATATAAGAGATTCTCACGAGCATACTCGCACTCGATAACTCAACCCTACTTGATCTCTAGTACCCTAAGGATTCTTACTTGGACTACATGCTGATCCGGTGTCTTCAGTAGCATGGGCCCAATACTACCGTCCACACTGCATCAATATTAACCCAAAATCCCCCTCCTAGGATCCCAAATCCCAAGTACATTACTCTCACTATGCATAGTCTACTCTCTACCAGATCTCTCATAAGCTTCTCGCTGCTATCTACTCACTCTCAAGCATCTCCTAGGAGCAAAACCCCTAATCTAAGGCATCAAAAATCAGGCCACTCTAGTCCTAATAAGAATACCTAGCCTACTCTAGCATGCATAACATATGATCTCCTATCTCATAACACATAATATAAGGGTATTTTGGGAAATCACCATTCGGGCACAGGCTGATCGTACACACTGCTCTGCTCTGCTCTTTTCAAAACCTTTTTACTCTTTTAGAAAATTTTTGTTTTACTTCGAGAAATTCCTCAAATCTTCAGTTTGAGTTCAAATGTGCTCGAAGGTGCATCCGAATCCCTTAAACCAAGGCTCTGATACCAACTTGTAACAACGTAAATTTCAAAACAATTTTTCACTTTTAAAATTTATAATTTTAATTCATAAACATTCTCATATCTCATTGTATCACATATCAAATCCATAAAAACACATCCCAAGATCAGAATGTATAAAAACTCCAATAGTGTGTACTGATCATACCGGCGCCTTCCCGCGATCCTCACTGGTACCTGAAACACATAACACAAAACACTGTAAGCATAAATGATTAGTGAGTTCCCCAAAATACCACATTTAACACATAATAGCCACTCGAGGCTATAACTCTATGAGCCCTCTGGATCTAACTCTATGGACCCTCTTGTCCTAACTCTATGAACTATGACATTCACACAACATAAATCACATAGAAATAATGTTGTGCAACACATCACATAAATATCATACAAGATACTCTATCACATAACTCTAATTACCACTCAAGGTAAAGCATAGTGAGAAGACTCACCCCGGATAACTCGGTAAACCTCGAACTCTGAAATTCTGCACTAGCCTCCGCCTAATCACATAATAATTACTCTAATTAATATAACTTCTAAAGGCTAGGCTAACTCCTCACTATATGTTCTCTAAGAAGGGTAAGAGGCCATTCTACGCCTCTAATTGCTCATAAGTCCAAACATTGACTAAACCCTAAAAGTCAACGAAGTCAACGGTCAAACTTGGACCAGACTCGTCGATTGCACTCAGGAACCTCGATGAGTCCACACTAGTGCTTTGAATCCTTCTAATCCTCACTTGGCACAACGAGTCCACTCTCCACTCACCGAGTTACTCAATAACAAATCGCGGGGCAACCCCGACTCGACTCGTCGAGTCCACTCATGAACTCGGCGAGTTGCTCCCATGACAATACCCATCTGACCTTCTGAGGTCAGATATGCTTCCCTAATCTATAGATCTGACTTCCCCATAACCAATAACCATGTAAAGGTCGAATCTTGCTACACATGCATTGCACCCAAGTCTTATTTTGGTGAAATTCCTTCTAACATGGCAACCTAGTCTCTTTTCCTCCATAAACCAACATAAAGCAAAATGGGGAAGGCTCCTTGGACCTCTATGGGTCCAGATATGAGCTCTAACATAGCAAAGGACCATAAACTCCACTTATCAAACTCTAATAAGGCTATAGAAAACCCTGGATCATGGATCTTAACACAAACTAGAAAGGAAGTTCGATTTGATACCTCAAAAGTGTAGATCTGAACTTAAAAACCTTGGATCCACAGCTCCTTTGACCTCCTCTTGCTGGAAACAACTTCTCCTTTGCTAACTCACACCAAAATTGATCAATATAGCCTTATCTCTGTCTCAACTCGCTCAAGCTCTCAAGGGGCACTCTCTCTGGACAGGTAGCTGCACAAGAGGTCTATAAGGTTCTTTAAATAGGGCACATGCACAGGGATTTAAGGTTTCAGTCGTCAGCACAAACTCGTCGAGTCCACCCTTACCGACTCGTCGAGTCCCCTCATTTATCATTCAACAATACACGATCCTACTCCACGAGTCCAGGCGTCAACTCGTCGAGTCCCTCTCTTAACTCCAAAAATAAATGATAAAATATAATACCTGGAAATCCGGATGTTACAGAATGTGATATACATTCAAATAGAATATAACTATAATTTGTACAAACTAACGTTAACAATCATCTGTAACTTGCGATCTATATTATTTTGAAAGAATGTAATGTTTCATTATTTATGATGTCATTCTATAAGAATCAAGACCAATAACAAGAATAGAAACCAATTTTATTCTGATAGAATTGGTTACGGTAATTCACAGCTTAAGGTGATAAGGAATTCAAGATTCTATTCGGAAAAAATCAGTATTTGAAATTCCAATATAGCAGGATGATTGACATTAAGATGCATTAAAAAAACTAACAATCTAAATAGAAAAAAAAACTATGAAATTGAAATAGCAGGATACATAAAACGGTCAACATATATACTTATTTGTTGGTTAAAAAACTGATGATTGTGTTTCGAAAGCAAAATCAAAAAGCAATTTGATTAAAATTTCATAGATGAGGGTTCATTTTAATTAATAAAGTTTGCAAAGTAAATGAGTCACACAGGAGGGTATACCTCCTGTGTTCGGTTTCTCAGAGAATAAAAACTGTAAAAAAATATCCAAATAAAATAATTCAATCACAAATTTGCATCAAATTCTTAATTCAAAAGTTGTACCAGATTGAGGATAACATCAGACGTCAATTTAGAAGTTTGGAAAGAACATTCCCATGTTGTTTTCCATCAAAATATCACAAAAGTTTTGATCTGGAGGGACTTGCTCCATGGATTTCAAATATAAGCTTATCTAGATGATATTCTGGAAGCACTACACAACAACCCTGTTCATCAAAGATGTACATCAATAATTCACAGAATGAAACTAAAAACATCAAGAATAAATGATCATCATACTTCATTTCAAATGCAAATAACAACAAAAATTAAAAAAATTAAGTTGTTCTTTTCAAAATATTTACTTGGTGCTACGATTTTGGACCAAAGACCATTGAATGGTAAAACGATGATATTTGGTTGAAGCTTGTAGCCATGAGAATTTTAATTTCTTTGAAATAGTCGATACTTACTGAAGAATAAGACTGATAAAGGATCACATCAAATCATGGAGGCAACGTGACCTACGTTAGGGTTTTTAGATTTGTTCAAAATTTGAATCCAGGAGGATGATACTAGTTGGCTATGAAGGCAATCGGTTGATCGAATCATTAGATGAACGGTGTGCAGATCTTGTATCATGATCTGTGTGGCATTCAGTTCCGATACATTTTATTATCTCTTCCTGATAAAAAAATGTACACAATATTTGTTGATAAAGAGTCGCGGATTCTTGAACAAAGCGAGAATCAATGAAGGAGAAGAGGAGTATTCATCAAATAGGGCTGGAGACGATGAGGATTGAGGATTGTCGATGATTTTAAGATTAGGTTACAAATTTTTGAGGCCAAATGCTTGAAGATAAAGAGGGGAGAAGACTAGGTTTTAGGAAGTGCATGAATTACCATAATTAAACATGCAAAGATTACTATTGTAACACTAGTCAAAATAGGTCAATAGACAATCACATGTGATTATGCCAATCATGTAATGTGATTATGTTAACCTAGTAAGGTGGTAAGAATGTTATGTAGTTCATGATAAATTCTAATACAAATATGAACTTTCTTTATGATACAACTCAAAGTATACGTCCATACGATTCCAAAAATATAGAGAACATCTAAATCTGACTTCGCATGAAGAAGTTATGATAACCGAACACTATAAATCTCTATATAAAGAGAAATTTAAAATAGACTTAGAATTAGCTATTTAACTCTAAAATATAGTTGTAGTACTCATAAATACCTACGCGTGCATATAAAGAACGTAAAAAACGGAGTTCATATGCAAAAGTTATGGCCTTCCGAAGATTTAGTTTTTAAAAACCCTGAGAGGATAGGATCCAAAATTCACGACGTGAGTTTTATGACACTCACGACGTGAGGAGTCATTATGTCATAATTCAGAATCTAGAAGCTGCGAGAGGATAGGATCCAAAATTCACGATGTGAGCTTTATGACACTCATGACGTGAGGAGTCATGGCCACCTTCCGAAGCTAGGGACGTAAATGGCAAGTCTACGGAGTGAATCATGCAGACTCACGGCGTGAGTGTCATAAAATCTTACAATAAATAGCAAGATCAACCCCAACCATTCTTACACCTGATCTCCTTTCTCCTCTCTCATTTGCTGAAGCCCTCTTGCATCGCGAGCCCCGACGACCTCGTACGTTGACCGTTTCTGCTTAGATTACATAAAATCACGTTACTAAGGTGAGTTTCATGGCCCCACTTTCTAATATTTCGAGGGAAAATGCATGCTAGTCATTGTATATATGTTATTATTATGTCTATATGATAGTATATTAGTATCAACATAGATAGTTATAATAAACGGGATATAGTTATTTCGTATCTGAAAATATACAATTATCGTAACGTTGTTAACATGTTATTGTTATAGTAATATATTAATGTAGATCTTGAGTTATACTTAGGATTCTATATATATATTTTGTGTGTGATATAGTTCCGAAGTTATATTCGGAAGTTTTATATGTTAAGTTATATAGTATGTTGCAATTAAGAGTTTTATGTCAAGATAAAAGTACATATGTTATATGTTGTTATTATTAGTTTTATCTCAAGATAAAACTGGATATGTTGTTATTGTTATTTTTATGTCAAGATAAAACTAGAAACGTTATATGTTGTTATTATTGGTTTTAGGTCAAGATAAAACCTGGTTTTTACTTCAAGATATAGCTGTTATACTGCCTAAATATTATGAAGTTAGGAGTAATGTTTAAAAGCAAAGTATAGTAACTTAAGGTTTTAGACATGAAGATGCCTTTGTTGTTAGCGCTATAGGAATCTGTCAAAGTCTACATGAGTAATTGTATTCATCAATTAAGATTGGGGATCTTAGCGGAAATCCTCTGAACTGTAACCGTTAATGCCGTGTGAGCGAGGAAGTCGCGTATAATTAGTGTACGGGCTGACCACCCCACTTGTGACTGTTAGCTACAGTCAACCAAAGACAAGTGATGAACTATCCTTTTATTTGTTATTGTTCCGGCGTCGATGAAGCGTACGGTGTTGTTTCTCATGTTAAATCATGAGTGTATTTGTTCTCATGGTAAATCATGAGTGTATTGTTCTATCAGAGGTATTATGTCATAGCAGTGGTTACAGGCTCATGGTAGCAAATTCTTAGAAACATTATACCTTTTTGTATACAAGTATTAATGTTAAGTATAAGTCTTCCCCTACTTATACCTTATGATTAAGAAATGTTTAGGTATAAACTTAAAAAGCGGGTATGTATTCGAATAGGAGAAGTTTTACTAGTATCTTTCTTTAAGAAGTATGTCATAGTCGGATATTATGTAATAAATACTAGGAAAAACAATAATGTAACTTTCAATCATGAATAAAGGTATGTATTTTCTTTAGGTATTGTTCAATGTATGTTATATAACTGTGATACAAAAAAGGACGTTACACTACCCGGTGTTTTCGCCAACGGCCGGCGTGTGACAGATTGGTCTCAGAGCTATTAACTATAGTGAACTAGTACTTTCTTAGGAAAGCACGTCTATAGTTTAGGGCTTACTCTATTAGGTTTAGATATATCTCTTAGCCTACGATAAAAAGTATTATAAATTATACTACTGAAGGACTACTTACGCGAGCGGTGACATGGATAGACATGTCGATTTGGGTTGCTGGATTTCAGAACGGCTATATGCTAAAATGATCCTGCCCTTTCGACAGTCCTGACTGGCCGGAGCCTTATCAGATAGATCTGAAGTAACAAACAATCGTAAAAGCGTGAATACAGTAAATAAGAATATAGAGTCATACATAAAGACTCAGACCCACAATGAGAATACACCTTAATACCCGGAATGCTTTTGATCTCAAGGATTTAGATTAAATATTCCAACTAAAGTTTATATGTGCATAGATCCTATCATAACTAGGTGTAGGCGTGCAACTACATTTTATTATGATCAGATCATATGAACTATTTAATTTGGGAGAAATATTTGATAGACTAAACTCTTGGTGATCCAAAATGTATAGGAATTCGACATGGCACATTCACGAGAATGGATAATCATTGAGGATACGAATGAAGAAGAGAAAGTCTCATTTCCCAGGATGGTAGGCGGTCCTTACTACCCTATAAATCCAACCACCTTTCATCCATTACCTTCTGATGATGGAGCACCTTTACCTTCCAAAGAATGGGAAGAGAGTGAACCAATAGAAGAAAGTGAACCAATGGAGGAGACAGTATCGGTGGCATCATCTCTACCACCACTAAACACTCTTTATCGTCCAGTTCCAAGAGGAGCAAAGATGAAACGAACAACACGTAAATCCATACCAATATGGAAAAACATTAAGAAGAATCAGAAAACGACATCTTCAAGAGGTCATAGAGTTCAAGATGAACCTGCACGGATAGCCCAAACCGTCGATAGGTGGGTAGCAGAAGAAAGAGCTGCTAAGATGTATGAGACTGGTCAATCATTTCGACCACATCCCCCACATTCTTCCGAAGTTGGGTCATCACTTGGGTTTCTGTTAGATAAGCTAAAACTAGTGGTTGTGTAAATACAGAAAATCAGACTAGTTAAGGCAAGAAGAGTAAAAGTTTATAGCAAGGATGTAGAAAACCGTGCAAATTTTGTAATGTTTATAGAATGTTTTCTCCTATATGCCTAAATAAACTGATGTAACCACTGGTAATAATATGAAGCATATGTTATAGTAATCATTATGTTGTCTATTATGTTTTACGCTGTGAATAATAACTAGAGTATTTAGTACTCGTGTATTAAATGATCAACAAAACTCATAAATGTTTTTTTTTAATTATTTTTAATAGGAACTAAAACAAAATGCCTGGAAGGAGTAATCGGCTAAACCATAACCGACCATCAGCACCACAACAACAACCATAACCACTACCAGAAATAAACCCCTCAATAAGTACAGTGCAACTGGAAGAAATCATAGCTCAAAGAATTTGTTTGAATCTATCTAATGTCACAAGAGATGGAGTTAGAAATGAAGGCCATGTAGGGACCGCTAGAACATGTACCTACAAAGATTTTATGAATTGTAGGCCAAAAATCTTTCATGGAAATGAAGGGGTAGTTAATTTGACGAGGTGGATAGAAAAGACAGCGTCCGTCTTTCAAATAAGCTTTTGTCCAGACAATTGTGAAGTACAATTTGCAGCATGTACTTTTGTTGATGCAACACTTACATGGTGGAATAGCCATGTCAATACAACGGGGATTGATACCGCAAATTCCATGAAATGGGAAGAGCTAAAAATAATGCTAGTAGAGGAGTATTGTCCTAGGGAGGAAATACATAAGCTGGAACAAGTATTGTGGACCCTAACCATGAAGGGTTCAAAGATAAAAGCTTATACTGCTAGGTTCAATGACCTTGCAGTAATGTGTCCAACACTTGTAACTCCTGAATTAAAGAAGATTGAGCGATATATATGAGGTTTAGTATCGCAAATCAAAGGCATGGTGATCGCATCAAAGCCTATGACTTATGACAACACCAAGAGGATAGCTCATCAGCTAACCCTCACAAATATCCAAGGAACAAAAGTGGTCTCAAAGGCCGAGTCTCCCAAAGCTAGAACAAACAAGTGCAAGTTTAATAAGAAGAATCCCAAACAATCATCTGAGAAAAGATAAGAAGTGACAACCAACTACGCAGCCACAATAGCAGTACCTACTCAACCAAAGTCTGCATGGTGCAACCACTGGAACCGTCATCACCCAGGTGACTGTTTTGTTTGCACGAAATGCAAAAAGAAGGGGCACAGTGCTAGTTACTGCAGGAGCACAACACTTGCAACAGTCAATCAGCAAACAAATACTAGAACAGGTCGTGGCGAAGAAAGAAAGTGTTATGAGTGTGGAGAAGTTGGACATATCAAGAAAGAATGTCCAAAGTTAAGGAGTCAAGGAGGCATAGGACGTGGCAGGGCATTTGTGATTAGAAGCGGAGAGGCTATCCAGGACCCTTCAGTTGTATCTGGTACGTTTCTCATAGATAATTTATACGCTAGCATACTCTTCGACTCTGGAGCAGATCGAAGTTTTATAACTCCGACATTTAGAAAATTGTTAAGTCATAAGTCTAGAAAATTAAAAGAAATCTACGAAGTAGAAATCTCTAACGGAAAATTTGAGAAAACATATGAAACCCTAGAAAATTGTCTGTTAACTCTTATTAAGTACCTTTTTCACGTCAACCTCATGTCAATGCCTATCGGTAGTTTTGATGTCATAATGGCATGGATTGGTTATCTTCACACCGCGCCGAAATTTTATGTCATGAGAAAGCCATACGACTACCCTTACCAAACGACGAAGCCCTGATTATCTATGGTGATAAATCTGGGAAGAACCTCAAAGTCATTTCTTATTCAAAGACCCAGAGATATCTACATTAGAAATGTAGCGCATTCTTAGCCCACATTGTAGATAAGAGAAGAAAGATAAAAGAAATCAAGGACATACCTCAACTATGTGATTTCCCTGATGTGTTTCCTGAAGATCTACCTGGAATACCTCCCGTTCGACAAGTTGAGTTTCGAATCGACTTAATTACAGGAGCAACACCAGTAGCGAAATCTCCTTATCGGTTGGCTCCATCCAAAATGCAAGAAATATCTAGCAAACTACAATAACTTCTTGACAAAGGCTTTATCAGACCAAGTTTTTGTTGGAATAGTGACTAAGGCTGTAACTATATTTGGCAAGTATTTGACCCGGTTGAGCATGGTGCTTTTGGCTTGCCTTCACCATAGCAACTTGACAGGATGATTTATTATGAGAGAAAAAATATTATTAATATATTATGACAATAATATAAGGAATAATAATATTGTTATTTGATTAATATAAGTCATAAGTTAATTAGGAATTAATTTGGTGACTTAAAGAGGTTAATTGAATAAAAGGGCATAAACTGTCAAATGTGTGATAGTTGTATTTTAGGCTATGAATCTCTAAGGATAAGAGGGTGGACGATTTTAGGGTTTAGAGAAACCTAGAAATCGTCCAAGGCCTAGTCCATAGAGATTATTGGATTGCTTAGGGCCTAAGTTATTCAATTAGGGTTTAACGTGTAACCCTAGTAGCCAATAGTATATATAGACCCTTAGGGTGGAGGAAATCGGCACTCTTGCATCCCAATAAACCCTAGAACCGATTTTCTCACCCTCCTCTCTCTCTATTATCATCCTCTTGCTAGTTGGTGTTTGTAAGCCATTAGAGGAGTGACAATTGTGACTCTAAGCTCCAAAGACAAGAAGATTCAAGCAAGCAATTCAAGGTATTCCTTTAGATCTGATTTCATATGTTATGATTTGAATGTTTACACTAGATCTATCAATATAAGTCTTGGATACATTGCATGTTCAATTAGAGAAACCTAGATCCAAGCATTAGGGTTTGCATGTGAACATAGGAATGCTCTTATGGCTCAAACCCATCAGTGGTATCAGAGCCTTGATTGGTTTCTATTGAATTGATGCATTAATTGATTGCTTGTTGATTGCCAAATTCGATTTTTGTCCCTCTGCCTGATGAACCCGGCAAGTTCCATAGTGGTCTCGGCAAGTAGGCCTCAACTCGGCGAGTCCATTATGGTACTCAGCGAGTTCGAGCGTCAGAAGGAGCTAGTTTCGGGATTTCTTGCTGTTTTTCTTAAGGAAACCTGCCTTAACCTTTATGGGTCAATAAAATTCAAATTTTAACATATATGTGAGTATATTCTTGACCTAACAAAAGATATTTACCAATTAGTTGAATAATAATTTCCTTATATGATATTAATTGAATATGTTAATTAAATTGGTAAATTGTTTTGCAAGAAACATTTAAATAAATCAAATATGGATAATTATGAGATTAAATGGTTAATTTAAATTATTTGTTATTTGATCCCTTATGTTTTGAAAAGTTTAAAACTTGTCCTCAAGTTTTGAAATTTAAGTTTTGTGATTAAAAGTTTAATTTACACAATTTAAATTTCAAACCCTAGAATTTTACAAGTTTAAAATTCAACCCTATACTACTATATGATTACAAGCTTAATATATATATATATATATATATATATATATATATATATATATATATATATATATATATATATATATATATATGTATAATTAAAATGTTAGTCTTACCATTAGTAGACCTCATTCACGAAGTCGGTCTATAAGGTGGGTATAAGGTTGCTGCCTATAAAATGGCGCTTAATGGGTGTACACTCACACCCACCGCTTTCTTGATCGGTGGAGGGTCGTTAGCCGAAGGGGTAGGATAGAGCAATACTATCTCCTCATTAAAAGTATAATATTGAAATAGAAAGTAACTACATGTTTTTCAAATTCCTAATCCTAGTTACTTTAGGAAAAGTGAATTGATGCAAACCCATGAAATTACACTTTGCACCCTTGCTAAGAAGTTAGTGGAGCGTGTGTGGTTTACCGGCACACTAATTGGTTCTAAGAAAAGGTGGCAAAGGGTGATTCATTGTTTATCATAGTTCGGTAGAGCGTGTGTAGTTTACCGGCACATCGAATAGGTGATTGTAACAATGAAGGCACCATGTAGATTTGATTGGTTATTCACACCCACTTTGTGATCCTCGGCATCCCAACCACAAACGAGAGGGACATCTCGAGATTTAAACGTGCCATTGAAAAGTTCAATGAATCGTCATTCACTTACCTTCAAATTGTTTGCATGTTGGATTACGGCATCCCTTTTCTAATATGTAAATAATGTTGTTGGATCCTAGCACTAATTTTTCATATTGGGTGATAATTAGGGATTCAATTCTAATCAAAACTTTGTCTTTTCTACTTGTAGATGTCGAACGCAAACAATGTTGCTGCTAGCTCGTTCATGTTAATGCGCCTTTGCCAAAAGGTGACTTTCGATGGAACGAAATTTAGCGAATGGATAAGATACATTCGCACGATTGCTCGCTACGAGGACAAGGAGTATGTCCTTGATGAGAAGCTCGAAAAGATCAATCCATAAATCGCTACTTCGGCTGAAATGACTGCTTTTGAGACTCATGAGTATGATGCAACGAAGGTTCATTGCATCATGATACCCACAATGAACGCCGAATTCCAAAAGTCCTATGAGGACATGTATCCGTACGAGATGCATCAAGACTTATTGGAGAGATACCATCAAAACACGAGGCCGGAACGTTATGAGATCTTCGCTAACATGATCACTACTAAAATGGGTAATGGAGAATCTCTAATCGTTCACTTGCAAAAGATGCAAAGGTATGTCGATCGTCTTCGCAAGTTGAATGTCGACTTTGGGGAAGACTTGGCTATCGACAAGGTCCTTCACTCCTTGCCTCCATGTTACAACAAATTTAGGATGACCTACCACATGAACAAGGAAGACGTCACCCTAAGCAAGCTTCAAGGGCTCCTAAGGGTTGCTGAGAGCAACCTTAAGGACAAGTCTGTTGCACAAACTCCCAATCCATCCACTGCTCCTGTTTTGGCTATAGGGCAGGGAAGGGGAAAAAAGAGGAAGGCTCCATCAAAGAGCCACCGCAAGGGAAAGTCCCGAGATGGTTCTTCTTCTAGTGGGACCAAGGTTGATCCTGCTAAACCCAACCCTAACCCAAAGGAGGCAGAGTGCCACCATTGCCACAAAATAGGGCATTGGAAGAGAAGCTGCCCAGAATATTTGCAAGCCATCAAGGATGGAAAGATCAAGCAGTCTTTCGTAGGTATTTACACAATTAAATCTAATGATTCATCTCATGCTATTTCTTGGGTTCTTGATACCGGGTGTGGTTACCACATTTGTTCTGAACTGTAGGTACTAAGAAGAAATAGGGATGTGGAGCATGGAAGAATAAATCTAATCATGGGAAACAGAAGATCGTCGCCTGTCACCAAGATTGGAGTGTATTCTTTAGTGCTTAGTAATGGATTAAGTTTAGATTTAAATAATTGTTGCTACTCGCCAGATATGGCAAGAAACATCATTTCTTTTCATGGTTTGTTTAGACAAGGATTTAGATATTTGTTTAATAATGAAAATGGTTCGATTTATGCTTATCTAAATGGTGTTTTATATTTTGAAGCAATGCCTTGCAATGGAATTTATGAGACTGTTATGATTGCAGATCACTTAGGAAATGATGTTTTATGCATGGATTCTTCCAATGGTATGGATAAAGCATGTTTGTGGCACTGTCGTCTTGGACATGTCAACAAGAAGCGCATAGCGCAACTCCAAAAGGATGGAGTGCTGGAGTCATTCGACCTTAGGGAAGATGACACATGTGAATCTTGTTTGCTTGGAAAGATGACCAACTCACCCTTCACTGGTACTTGTGAGAGGGGTGAGGGTTTATTGGATCTCATACATACCGATGTATGTGGACCCTTTAGATCCACCACAAAGGATGCGAACCGCTTCTATGTGACTTTCACCGATGATTATAGTAGATATGGGTATATTTACTTAATCAAGCTCAAGTTAGAAACATTTGAAAAGTTCAAAGAATTCAAACATGAAGTGGAGAATCAATTGGGCAGGAAAATCAAGATGCTTCGATCCGATCAAGGAGGAGAGTACCGAAGTCTTGAATTCCACGACTATCTCAAAGAATGCGGAATAGTTTCGCAATTGACGCCACCTCAGACACCGCAGTTGAATGGTGTGGCAGAAAGGCGTAATAGATCCTTGTTAGACATGGTTCGTTCTATGATGAGTCATGCTTCACTACCTATCTCATTCTGGGGGTATGCCTTAGAGACTGCCTCCCATATACTTAACCGAGTCCCTACTAAGAAGGTTGCCAAAACACCTCACGAGATGTAAAAGGGAAAGCTCCCTCGTTTGCACATATCAAGGTTTCGGGTTGCGAGGCTTTCGTAAGATGAAATACTTGTTGGGTTTTGAGCATTCTAACACTCCTAAGTGTACATGCAACCCTAAATACCTTGGATCTATGTTTTCTCTATTATACATGCAAATAAGATATTCCAAGGTATTATCCTAATCTAGCATACAAAACAATAACTATAGCAAGATAGAATACATACCTCTTGATGTAGTAAGTCTTCATGAAGCTTGAGTGCTTAGTGCCCCAAGTGTGACACCTCAAATGGAATCACAATCATCAAAACACTTAGAATGATTTGAGAGAATTCTACACTCTTCAAAATCGGCTAGCCCTTTCTTCACTATCTCTAGTGGCCGATTTTTCCTCAATAATAAGATGCTTATATAGTTATACAATTAGTGAAAACCCTAATTGTCATGACTTTCCATTTCCTCGGATCCATGGGTTCAAATACACCATGGAGCATCCATGGACCATCCTATGGGTTTTAGCCCAACTTGATTATCCATGGAGCATTAGCCCACTATACAAGTATGGATGATTTACACAATCAACCCATATATTTAATTAGTCTTCTTTTGATCACTTAATTAATCCTAGATTAATTCTTGATCAATACTAATTAAATAATCTTATTATTCTTATTATTAATATACTAGAACTTATAATATATTAATAACCATAAGTGTCTTATTTCTCTCATTCAAGTGCATGATGGTATGCAACCCAAATGGACCATGCCGGGTCGGGTCAAGTCTTACCAAATATAGTTATGGACTTAGACATTAATCCAACAGTCTCCCACTTGGATAAGTCTAAAACTATTATTGCGTATGACTTCAGGAACCAACTGGCAATCATAGCTCTCAAAAGCTTCTGTCGATCTCTGACCTTGTCGATGAACTCTGACCTTTGTCAGTGACTTGTCCATTAGATAAGGGATCATATATTCCTCCATTCTAGATATCATATGGACTGAGACATGGATTATAATCATTCTCTCTGTCCATCTGTTGTTTCCCGATTTCTGATTTATGACGACTGACTAATTGAACAAATCAAATCAGTCCTGGCCCGGCCGAGCACTTCCATTTGTCATCATCAAATCATCGAGGGGCCCACAGATATCGCTTTTATCCCGAAGGTAAAAGGAACGGATAAACTTCGACTCATATGGCTTGTTCTACTACTTGTTGAATCATACACAAAGGCACGTTTTATAGCACCGAGTTACCAAATGCGTTTTCGTGCTATCAATGTACTATCAACTCATAGTAACAACTCATATCTCTAGGTTTGAAGAATATAAGATATTATCGTCTCATGATCACTCGTGATAAAATCCATGAAGTGATTCCAATGAGCGAAGGTTGAATCCAATACTCAGAACTTATGAGCACTCATGATTGTTGTAGCATTGTCCAACACCTTAGACCTCTACAACCCATCATGACAGTCTTAATTCATATCTACTTCCAACATATGACCGACTGTGGATGGTTTGAATAACTTAGTCATTCCGGAAGAATAACCTAGTTTATTCGGGAAGTCAAAACATGCAAAGTGAAACACAATAATAATTGAATCTAATATGGTATCAACCCTTTGAACATAAATAAAACACCTTTTATTTATCACCATATGATTACACATTATTCATTGTATACTGTTTCAGCTATCAACTTTATTCTTGAATTTAAAACAATAGTTGTCCCATGCTCCAAGCATGTACACTATGTTTTCTTAAACACTAGTCATGCCACACACCAAGTATGCATACTATGTTTGTCTATGATCTTTACTTTGTGAACTAGATCAATTGAACATAACTTCAATGATTCTCTTTTCACACTCCCAAATCCTTACTGCAAATGCAAGAATTCCAAATTCATGCCATTTACTGAAATCTGTTAGATTCTAAACTTATATGCATTGATCCTCTTGTAACGATTATGCACAAAGTCAGAAAGACTTGCCAAAAATCATTACAGAGTATTCCAAGGAGATCAACTCCTTGGAAACATCCTTCTTGCATTAAGTTTCCTAATCTTAAACAGATTGAAAATTCTAACTTTGAAACATTTCCAGATTCCATTTTGACTATCACTTCTGAACAAGAGTTGCCTCCTTACAGATTATGTCAATATGGTCCTTCTAGAATTATCACTATACTTCCAACTGTCCTTGAGCAACCAATCTTTGGTAAACTTTAGATTGTCCTCGACAATTGTTTAATCCTTTTAGTCATATCCAGTTCTATACCTTTTCCCTTCTTAATGCCCTAGGCATTTGGAAAATTTTAGAACGGATGAATATAGCACATGTAATCGATCCTATATCCGAAGCATATGGGACACGATTCATGATGTCTCACATAAAGACTAAACCAGTCTTTTGCTATAATATTTCCATTTCAATTTGCCAAGTTCTCATAATTCAGATTATGAATAGGGATGCCGTAATCATAATCGAATTTTAGAACGCAAATAATGGACCCGTATACAGAATTTCCTTATGTTGAGCCATTCCAACATGAAATTCATATATATCCTTGACTAAATGATTAAAACCTCACGATCTAAGCTTATAGATTTGAGATGAAGCATAATTTCCTCTCCCTTAATTATAGCAAAACAACTCTTTCCCAATTGAAACTTTTTGTTTTCTATAATTAACATTGCTAACTTGCAATACTTATCATAATTATCATGCTCCCACTAACATGACGATTATTAGCATAACACTTATGCTCCCACTAGCTTTGACATGTACTCAGAAATCAGCTGGGCTTCTAGAAATCAATACTTCATTGACTTTCTTACCAAAGTTCAGATTTCTGATGCTAGATTGTTTTGATAAAGTTGTATCAAAATCATACACCTTCCCTTAGATAGCACACTTGTGAGTCTAAACAATTATGAAGAGGTATGCCGTAATCATAATGGTTAGACCTTTTTGCCACTTCTCACAAGTCCAGGTTAGTGTGTCGGTTAACCACACGCGCTCCACTAACGACTTTGAGAATGCAAATATCACAATTGCTATCTAGATAAAATCTACTTAGTGAAAGTGTTTCCTCACCATCATTTTCATGAATCGGAGAGAAACCTTATGACACTTAGATTTATATGGTGTATGTGTTCTTATCCATGTGAATTGTCAAAACCATAATCACAAGACAAAGATAATGACAAATCCAAACTCATATGGACCGAACTCAATCTTAACTTCTTGCCACCTGGCAGCTCAAGGGCCTGCCATTGCTTCCAAGTTGTTGTGCAACAAATTGAGAACTCTAAGAACTCATATGCAAAACCAACTTTAACTGGAATGGGCACAGAATATGTCAACACAATAGATTATAAACCTCAAATTGTGTGCTAGAGAAGAACTTTAGGTTTTATTCTTGATTAGTTCTTGAGACTTTCAAGACCTTTAAGACTCCCACTGTCCTCTTGACCTATAAGACTCCCTTGTCAAATATCCAAGAGATAGTGAGGATTCTAATCAAGACAAACACTTCACACAATTGGCCTAAGTTGGTCTTTGTTTTATCCAAAACATCACAACTTACCAATTTCAAATGTACAAGAGTAGAAAACTTTTACTCTTACATTTGAAAAGTGTTTTAAACCTTCTTTTGAGACATGTCACTCAAGTTACAATCTTGGAGTATGACTCTAAGACTTGTATTGGAACGAAGTATGACTCATCTTCTTGATTTAACCACTTCAACAATTCAAGTTCCTCTTATTAGTCATAAGAATGCACTAAGATTTCCTTAGAGAACTAATTGTGATATGGTTTCTTAATCATTAAGATGATCACAAAACTGATACTAAAGTACTCTCCCATCTTTTCAGATATGAGAAACTTTTATCCTTCTGCCTAATTTGATTCTTCTTATTCGCGCTGCCATACATTGGAACCTTTTCCAATGTCTCAGAGTTACACTTAAGCTTGTAAGTATAATCATATTTACTGAGCTTTAGTAAACTATGACGAATAGTGTTATAAATCTTTTGTGGTGGACTTAATCAGTGCACAAGAATGTGTACTCGATCCCTTAGTCCTTTACTTGACTCACACATCCATGTGGCCGAGTAATTAGTCTTAATTTTCCAAAACTTGAAAGTTCTCATTCATCATGCTATACAACTTGCATGATTCCAAGTTCCGGTCCAATTGAAACTTGGGTGATGAGAATCTTTCCTTATTTGGTAAATCTAGACATTACCCCAAATGAAATAATCAATTTCATATTTCCACTCTTGCTCTTAATGGAATCATATAAGCAACATTTTTTCCTCAAAAGCCATTGTAAGGATATTTTAAAATAAATAAAATCAAAATAATTTTCTTTTATTTTAAAACTTTGCGGAAAAACTTATCCTTACAATCCATATGAAAACTTGTTGTTATCTATTCCTAAGCAATATCTCATAACTCCTAAGAAGTTGCTCAAGAATCCGATTTTTCAAACTATGCGATAGAAATCCATCTATGCGATCAGATTCAGCATATTCTTCCTTTAAGTTTCTTCACTTTCCTTTGATTCTTAAACCATCACCATGCGACCCGGTCACATCATGTATCAAGAATCTCAGAATAGAAACTTAACAGAGTTAGATAGTGGATTTTACCTGAAGTAGAGTCAAACTTATTGACTTTAACATCCTTAGGTAAATTTGGCAGCTTCGCAACCAATGCCCCTTTCTTTGGCAATATAAACATATGGACCCTTTGATAAAGGTGCACGAGACTATCACAGACTTAGCTTTTCTCTTTACCATTTGGTCAACCGAGTTGACTATGGCCGATCCCTTTCCATTGGGAAGAGAATGCTTTACTGGATATCCAATGTCATCATTGTCAATGTCCATAAAGTTTTAGGAAGTTGATCTTAGCAAATAGATAAGATCATTAAGGGTCTTGTCATAGTCTTTTTCATAGGTGTTCCAAAAGAACTCACTATGTGACTTAGAAAGTAGTTGAACCACCAACTTTCTCAAGACTTTGACACCCAACTCTCCCGGCTTGTCAATATGTGACTACATCTCCAAGATGTGACCACACCTAGACCTTGCCTTGCCAATAGGGCTTGAGTGACCTTAAACTTTTCAAGAACTTGTGGGTTAGGGAGAATAATTGGAGGAGGAGAAAGAAGTATGATATCCATGGGACATCATCTTCATTAGGAAACCTTGTTTCAAGAGATTTGGGTAGATCATAAGTGTCTAAACCAGACATCTTTTGGGAGATATTCAAGATAGTTGATCTTAAGTCCTTAATATGACACCCAATATGAAATATTAAGGCTAGGACCCAACAAACTATTTTATAACTTAGAAGAGGTATGCCGTAATCCAAGCTATAAAATATTTGAAGGTAGGTGAATGACGATTCACCAATTTCCACCAAGATAAACGAAATGTATTATTAGGTTTTAATTGGTTTTGAAACTCCTAGATCTTTGAGATTCATTGAACTTTTCAAAGGCATGTTTCAATCTCGAGTGTGCCCTTCAGGTTTTGTGACTGGGATGCCGAGGATCACAAAACAAGGTGTGAAGTAACCATGCAAATCACTTGGTACCCTTAATAAATTACCCCTCAATCGATGTGCCGGTTAACCACACACGCTCCATCGATACTATGATAAATATTAAGTCACCCTTTACCTTACCTTGTTAAGTCCAAGTTAGTGTGCCGGTTAACCACACACGCTCCACTAACGACTTAGACAAAGTGTAAAGTGTAATTTCATGGATTAGCACCTTATTCACATTTTTCCTAAGTAACTAAGATTGGGTATTATTAAGAGTTTAGTTACTTAGTATTATCATTAATACTTTTAATGAAGGGAGAATTCTAGTCCTGTCAAACCCGTTCGGCTAACGACCCTCCACCAGTCAAGCAAGCGGTGGGTGAGAGTGGACACCCATTAAGTTGCCATTTTATAGGCAACAACCTTATACCCACCTTATAGACCGGCTTCGTGAATGAGGCGTACTAGCGGTAAGACTGACTTTACTCTTATACATATATATATTATTAACTTATAATATTATAAAGTATAAGGGTTGAATTTTAACTTTTAAAATTCTAAGGGCTAACTTGGAATTAAAGTATTCATAAGTGAAAACTTTACAAATTCCAAAACTTGAGGGCAAGTTTTGAAACTATTCAAAACTAATTAATTCCATAACTTATGTGTTTAAAGTAGTTTTAATCCAAAAACTCTTCAAGTTCCATAACTTGAGGACAAGTTATGGAAGACTTTAAACTAATAAAAGAATTAACTTTTCTTTATTTTATAACTTATGGAATTAATTAAGGTTACACCTTTTTTTTTATTTTATTTTATTTTATTAAATGAAGAGACTCTTGGTCCTCCATAACTTGAGGACAAGTTATGGAGTCATAAAACCATTTAATTAGAACTAGACTCTTCATTTTTGTAACCTTTGCCAATTTTTATGAGTTTTATGATTCTTAAATGTGACTTTTCATATAACTTGAGGACAAGTTACAAAAACACATTTTAGAATCAATTCTTAGATTAATTTGGATTTACACCAACTTTTGTAACTCCAAAAAAAAAAACTTTGAATCAATTTTTTTTTAAAACCTTTTCATATCCACAACTTATGGAGGTTTCAAAAAAATAAAACTCTTTAGATCAAACTTTTAAAACTAATAAAATAATCATATTATTTTATCTTTTATTAAATTTGACCTAATTCAACTCATAAAGCAAATTATTCAAATTTTACAAATAATTAGTTTTTCACAAGAACAAGTAATTATCTTAAAATTTGACAAACTTCATGTTTTTTTTCTTTTTTTTTCAACTTTGAAAATAAAATATTTGCATCAATATAACAGAAAACAACCCGTGGCTCTGATACCACTGTTGGGTTTTGAGCATTCTAACACTCCTAAGTGTACATGCAACCCTAAATACCTTGGATCTATGTTTTCTCTATTATACATGCAAATAAGATATTCCAAGGTATTATCCTAATCTAGCATACAAAACAATAACTATAGCAAGATAGAATACATACCTCTTGATGTAGTAAGTCTTCATGAAGCTTGAGTGCTTAGTGCCCCAAGTGTGACACCTCAAATGGAATCACAATCATCAAAACACTTAGAATGATTTGAGAGAATTCTACACTCTTCAAAATCGGCTAGCCCTTTCTTCACTATCTCTAGTGGCCGATTTTTCCTCAATAATAAGATGCTTATATAGTTATACAATTAGTGAAAACCCTAATTGTCATGACTTTCCATTTCCTCGGATCCATGGGTTCAAATACACCATGGAGCATCCATGGACCATCCTATGGGTTTTAGCCCAACTTGATTATCCATGGAGCATTAGCCCACTATACAAGTATGGATGATTTACACAATCAACCCATATATTTAATTAGTCTTCTTTTGATCACTTAATTAATCCTAGATTAATTCTTGATCAATACTAATTAAATAATCTTATTATTCTTATTATTAATATACTAGAACTTATAATATATTAATAACCATAAGTGTCTTATTTCTCTCATTCAAGTGCATGATGGTATGCAACCCAAATGGACCATGCCGGGTCGGGTCAAGTCTTACCAAATATAGTTATGGACTTAGACATTAATCCAACAATACTCACGACAAGCTCGAACCTCGTAGTGGGCGATGTATTTTCATCGGCTACCTGCAGAAATCCTTTGGATATATCTTCTATAGACCAAATGACAATGTTGTCTTCGTTGCGAGGAGAGGGGTTTTCCGAGAGTGAGAACTCATAAGCCAAGGAGACAGTGGTCGGCAGATCGAACTTGAAGAGATTCAAGAATCGAGTGATGAAGGAACCTCTACCGCTGGCGCTCAACCCGAGGAGGAAACTCCGGTTGAACCAATTAACGAGTCCTTACCTCTTAGACGTTCCGAAAGAGTTAGAGTTCAACCTCAGTTTTATGGTTTTCATATTACTACCGAAGAGGACACGTATATTAAGGATGGTACACTAATAAATCTAGATGAACCTAATAGCTATAAGGAAGCCATGGTAGGCCCGAAGTTTGTTAAATGGAAAGAGGCAATGGACAGCGAGATTCAATCCATGTATGACAAACAAGTTTGGAATTTGGTTGACAATGTGCCCGAACGTAAGACCGTTGGGTGTAAATGGATCTTCAAGAAGAAGACCAACGTGGATGGGAATGTACACACATAAAAGGCATGATTGGTTGCGAAGGGCTTTACTCAAACTCCCGGAGTTGACTATGATGAGACCTTCTCACCAGTTGCGAAAATAAAGTCTATTAGGGTGATGCTAGCCATAGCCGCTTTTCATGATTATGAGATATGGAAAATGGATGTCAAGACTGCTTTCCTTAATGGGAAGTTGGCTGAGGATGTTTACATGGCTCAGCAAAGAGGGATTTGTCAATACAAAGCATCCAAATAGAGTGTGCAAGCTTGGGAAGTCCATTTATGGGCTTAAGCAAGCGTCTCGCAGATGGAATCTTTGCTTTAATGAGAAACTCAAAGAGTTTGGATTTGTACGAAGCGAAGATGAATCATATGTATATTTCAAAGCCAGTGGGAGTATAGTCAGCTTCCTCGTTTTGTATGTCGATGACATACTGCTCATAGGAAACGACGTCCCGACACTGCAGGAGGTTAAGTCCTGGCTCGGGAAGTGCTCCGCTATGAAGGACCTCGGATAGGCTTCCTATATCTTGGGAATAAGGATAGTGAGAGAATGAAGTAAGAGACGAATAGGACTTAGTCAGAACACTTACTTAGATAAAGTACTGAAACGTTTTAGTATGGAGAATTCGAAGAAGAGTGAATTACCGATACAAAGTAATGCCAAGTTGAGTAAGACTCAAAGTCTGAGTACCGAAGCCGAGATAGCAGAGATGAGCCGAGTACCCTTACGCTTCCGCAGTTGGCTCAATCATGTATGCTATGACTTGTACTCGCCCTGATCTAGCCTTTTCTTTAAACGTGTTAGTAGATATCAAGGGAACCCTTGCAGAGCCCATTGGATTGCGGTCAAGAATATCCTTAAGTACTTTCGGAGGACCAAGGAATGGTTTTAATCCTCGGAGGGAGTGATGACTTAAAGGTGCGAGGGTATAGTGATGCCAACTTTCAGACCGACAGGGACAACTACCTTTCGCAGTCGGGCTGGGTCTTACCCTTAATGGAGGAGCAGTAACTTGGAAAAGTTCCAAGAAGGAAACCGTAGCTGATTCAAAGTGCGAATCAGAGTACATTGCAGCAAGCGAAGCATCGAAGGAGGCAATATGGTTGAAGAACTTCATTGGTGATCTTGGAGTTGTACCTGCCATAAAGGAGCCTATGGAAATTTTCTGTGATAATGAAGGAGCGGTTGCCTTGACCAAGGAACCGAGGGATCATGGTAGGTCTCATCATATCGACAGAAAATATCACTTGTTTAGACATCGAGTAGAAGAAGGACATCTCGTGGTTAAGAGGATATCATCAGAAGATAACCCAGCAGATCCGCTTACGAAGGGACTGAGTAGGGTTAAGCACATACAACATGCTAGGAGTATTGGGCTGAAGGATGACATTAGTTTAGATTAGATAGTTTTAGAAACTTATAATAGATAAATGTAATTGACATTTGATGATTAAATAAAGGAGTATTATTTATGAGTAAAGTTACTGTATTGTGTTAATTGTTTAACTATTGTTTCATTTTGCATGTTTTGACTTCCTAAATAATTAAGTTATTAAGAATAATCGAATTATTCAAATGGTCCACAATCGTTCATATGTTGCAAGTAGATATGAAAGAAGATTGTCATGAATTGGTATGTAGATTGTCTGAATGGTATTGGACATAGCAAGAGGTTGCTACAACGTTCATGAGTTCCTATGAACTAGTTTTGAGCATTGGAACAAACCCGTGTCTCCTGGAATCACTTTACGGTATATATATATATATATATATATATATATATATATATATATATATATATATATATATATATATATATATATATATACATACATATATATTATAAGTGATCGCAAGATGATAATATCATATGGTCTTAAAACCTAGATATATGGTTTGTTATTTGTTAATTGGTTGTACATTAATGATGCGAAACCGCATCAGTAAATTGATGTTATAAAACGCATTGTTGAGTATGATTGATTGGAGAATAAGTAAATGCATATAAGTCGAAGTTTATATGTTACTTTTATCCTAAGAGGGTAAAAGCGATATCTCGGCCACTCGATGATTTGATTTGACTTATGTGCCAGGCCCAGTCAGAACTAAATTTGTGTGTTCAATTGAGTTCTATGTCGAATAAATCTAAGATCGAGAAACTAAATGATGGCCTGTGATTGTGTCCGCATGATATCTGAACAGAGGACTGTACGATCCGTTATCTGAAGGACAGGACTGATAAGATCAGAGTTTGACAGCATCTTTGAGAGCTACGATTGCTAATCAGATTATGCTTGTGTATATAGTTACCGGACTTATCCATGTGGGAGATTGTTGGAATAGTGTCTAAGGCTGTAACTATATTTGGCAAGTATTTGACCCGGTTGAGCAAGGTCCTTTTGGGTTCCCTTCACCATAGCAACTTGACAGGATGATTTATTATGAAAGGAGAAATATTATTAATATATTATGAGAATAATATAAGGAATAATAATATTGTTATTTGATTAATATAAGTCATAAATTAATTAGGAATTAATTTGGTGACTTAAAGAGGTTAATTGAATAAAAGGGCATAAACTGTCAAATGTGTGATAGTTGTATTTTAGGCTATGAATCTCTATGGATAAGAGGGTGGATGATTTTAGGGTTTGGAGAAACCTAGAAATCGTCCAAGGCCTAGTCCATAGGGATTATTGGATTGCTTAGGGCCTAAGTTATTCAATTAGGGTTTAAGGTGTAACCCTAGTAGCCAATAGTATATATATAGACCCTTAGGGTGGAGGAAATCGGCACTCCTGCATCCCAAGAAACCCTAGAGCCGATTTTCTCACCCTCCTCTCTCTCTATTATCGTCCTCTTGCTAGTTGGTGTTTGTAAGCCATTAGAGGAGTGACAATTGTGACTCTAAGCTCCAAAGATAAGAAGATTCAAGCAAGCAATTCAAGGTATTCCTTTAGATCTAATTTCATATGTTATGATTTGAATGTTTACACTAGATCTATCAATATAAGTCTTGGATACATTGCATGTTCAATTAGAGAAACCTAGATCCAAGCATTAGGGTTTGCATGTGCACATAGGAAAGTTCTTATGGCTCAAACCCTTCAGTTTTTCACCTTGGGGAGCACCAATCTTGTTTGTCAAGAAGAAGGACGGATCCTTTCGAATGTGTATTGATTATTGGGAGCTGAACAAGCTAACGATCAAAAATCGTTATCCGCTTCCAAGAATTGATGATTTATTCGATCAACTGCAAGGATCTAGCTACTACTCAAAGATAGATCTTAGATCAGGATACCATCAACTTAGGGCACACGAAGATGACATTCCAAAAACAGCATTTAGAACTCGTTATGGTCATTATGAGTTCTTAGTTATGTCTTTTGGATTGACCAACGCCCCAGCAGTATTCATGGATCTCAAGAATCGCGTTTTCAAACCGTACTTAGATAAATTTGTGACCGTATTTATCGATGATATATTGATATATTCACGAACCAAGGAAAAACATGGTCAACACCTGCAATAATCTTAGAACTACTAAGAAAAGAAAAGTTGTATGCTAAATTCTCCAAATGTGAGTTTTGGATTAGAGAATTACAATTTTTAGGTCATGTAGTTAGCAACGAAGGAATTCATGTTGACCCATCCAAAGTTGAAGCAGTCAGGAATTGGGAAGCACCAAAGATGCCAACAGAGGTGCGTCAATTCCTAGGACTTGCAGGCTATTACCGCAGATTCATATAGAATTTCTCCAAAGTAGCCAAGCCACTTACAACACTAACCCAGAAGGATACGAAGTTCAACTGGGAAGACAAACAAGAAGCTACTTTTCAGAAACTAAAGAAAATGTTTTGTAGCGCACCAATCCTATCCCTTCTAGAGGGGACAGAAGATTTCGTTGTATACTGCGACGCATCAAATCAAGGATTGGGATGTGTGTTGATGCAAAGAGGAAAAGTTATCGCCTAAGCATCACGACAACTTAAGGTGCACGAGAATAATTACACTACCCATGATCTTGAATTGGGAGTTGTAGTTTTTGCACTAAAAATCTGGAGACATTACCTATACAGTACTAAGTGTACTATTTTTACCGACCACAAGAGTCTCCATCACATCTTCGACCAAAAAGATCTTAATATGAGACAACGAAGATGGGTCAAATTGTTGAATGATTACGAATGTGAGATTCGTTATCATCCCGGAAAGGAAAACGTGGTAGTAAATGCCTTAAGCAGGAAAGAATATATTAAAACCCGACGGGTACGAGCATTAACTATAACTATCCATTCTAACTTTACTGCACAAATTAGAGAAGCTCAACTTGAGGCTCTAAAAGAAGAAAACATCAAGAACGAAGCTTTGCGAGGAATGGAAAAACAACTTATACAAAAAGATGATGGAACGCGACACTTTATGAACCGAATTTGACGCCTAAGTTCGGTGGAATCACAGACTTGGTCTTAGAAGAAGCCCAGAAGTCCAGATAATCCGTGCATCCAGGCTGAAACCAAATGTACTTGGATTTAAAAGTACATTACTGGTGGCCAAACATGAAGGCAGAAATTGCTACTTATGTGAGCAATTGTTTGACGTGTTCTAGAATGAAGGCAGAACATCAAAAGCCTTCACGTTTACTTCAACAACCAGAAATACCAGAATGGAATTGGGAGCAGATTTCAATGGACTTCATCACTAAGTTACATAAAACTCCTAGTGGGTTCGACACTATTTGGGTAATAGTCGATATATTGACTAAGTCCGCCCATTTCTTACCAATTAAGGAGAACGACAAGATGGACAAGCTAACTAGAGTTCATCTTATGGAAATTGTTAGATTGCATGGAGTTCCAAGTTTTATTATTTCGGACCAAGATAGTAGATTCACTTCACGATTTTGGCAATCTCTACAAAAATCCTTAGGAACACGTCTAGACATGAGTACAGCTAACCATCCACATACTGATGGTCAGAGTGAGAGAACCGTTCAGACTTTGGAAGATATGCTACGAGCCTGTGTAATAGACTTTGGAAATGCGTAGGATACTCATTTACCATTAATTGAGTTTTCCTACAACAATAGTCATCACACCAGCATCAAGGCTGCACCGTTTGATGCTCTTTATGGACGAAAATGTCGTTCCCCAGTATGTTGGCCAGAAGTTGGAGATACGCAGATGGCCAGAGAACATATCGGCGATACCTTACGTACTGGACCAGAAATAATCCATGAGACAACTAAAAATATCATGCAAATTAAGGATCGATTAAAGGTTGCACGTGATCGTCAAAAGAGCTATGCTGACGTAAGACGTAAACCTTTTGAATTCCAAGTTGGAGATAAATTAATGTTGAAGGACACTCCTTGGAAAGGTATAATTTGATTCGGTAAGCGAGGAAAACTAAATCCACGATATATAGGACCTTTTGAAATTCTAACTAGAATTGGTTCTGTCGCATACCAACTCAAGTTGCCTCAAGAGCTAAGTAATATACACGATGTTTTTCATGTACCAAATCTCAAAATACGTCTATCCGATGACATCTTGTGGTATCTCTCGACGAGATACAAGTCAATACCAAACTCAACTTTGTATAAGAACCTGTCGAGAACATGGATCGAGAAGTCAAAAGATAAAAGCGAAGTCGTATTCCCATTGTGAACGTTTGATGGAACTCTTTGCGAGGACCTAAATTTACTTGGGAACGTGAAGAACAGATGAAAGAAAAATACCCCCAACTGTTTGACAAAACCCTAACCACAAGATAAATTTCAGGACAAAATTGTTCTAATGGGGGGAGAATGTAAGACTAGTCAAAATAGTTCAATAGACAATCATATGTGATTATGCCAATCATGCAATGTGATTATGTTAACCTAGTAATGTGGTAAGAATGTTATGTAGTTCATGAAAAATTCTAATACAAATATGAACTTTCTTTATGATACAACCCAAAGTATACGTCCACACGATTCCAAAAATATAGAGAACGTCTGAATCTGACTTCGCATGAATAAGTTATGATAACCGAACACTATAAATCTCTATAATAAGAGAAATTTAAAATATACTTATAATTAGCTATTTAAGTCTAAAAGAGAGCTGTAGTACTCGTAAATACCTACGCGTGCATATAAAGAAAGTCAAAAACGGAGTTCGTATGCAAAAGTTATGGCCTTCCGAAGATTTAGTATTTAAAAACCCTAAACTAGCTAACTCACGATGTGAGTTTTATGACACTCACGACGTGAGGAGTCATTCTGTCATAATTCGGAATCTAGAAGCTGCGAGAGGATAGAATCCAAAATTCACAACGTGAGCTTTATGACACTCACGACGTGAGCAGTCGTGGCCACCTTCTGAAGCTAGGGACGCAAATGGCAAGTCTACGGAGTGAATCAGGCAGACTCACGACGTGAGCCGTATGACACTCACGACGTAACTGTCATAAAATCTTACTATAAATAGCAAGATCGACCCCATCCATTCTTACACCTGATCTCCTTTCTCCTCTCTCATTTGCTGAAGCCCTCTTGCATCCCGAGCCAAGACGAGCTCACACACTGACCGTTTCTGCTTAGATTACATAAAATCACGTTACTAAGGTGAGTTTCACCGCCCCAATTTCTAATATTTCGGGGGAAAACGCATGCTAGTCATTGTATATATGTTATTATTATGTCTATATGATAGTATATTAGTATCAACATAGATAGTTATAATAACCGGGATATAGTTATTTCGTATCTGAAAATGTACAACTATCGTAACATTGTTAACATGTTATTGTTATAGTAGTATATTAATGTAGATCATGAGTTATACTTAGGATTCTGTATATATTTTGTGTGCGATATAGTTCCGAAGTTATAATCGGAAGTTTGATATGTTAAGTTATATAGTATGTTGCAATTAATAGTTTTATGACATGATAAAAGTAGATATGTTATATGTTGTTATTATTAGTTTTATGTCAAGATAAAACTGGATATGTTGTTATTGTTATTTTTATGTCAAGATAAAACTAGAAACGTTATATGTTGTTATTATTGGTTTTACGTCAAGATAAAACCTGGTTTTTACTTCAAGATATAGCTGTTATACTGCCTAAATATTATGAAGTTAGGAGTAATGTTTAAAAGCATAGTCTAGTAACGTAAGGTTTTAGACATGAAGATGCTTTTGTTGTTAACGCTATAGGAAGCCGTCAAAGTCTACATGAGTAATTGTATTCATCAACTAAGATTAGGGATCTTAGTGGAAATCCTCTGAACTGTAACCGTTAATCCCATGTGAGCGAGGAAGTCGTGTATAATTAGTATATGGGCTGACCACCCCACTTGTGACTGTTAGCTACATTCAACCAAAAACAAGTGATGAATTATCATTTTATTTGTTATTGTACAGGCGTCAATGAAGCGTATGGTGTTGTTTCTCATGGTAAATCATGACTGTATTGTTCTATCAGAGGTATTATGTCATAGCAGCGGTTACAGGCTCATGGTAGCGAATTGTTAAAAACATTATTCCTTGTCATATACACGTATTAATGTTAAGTATAAGTTTTCCCTTACTTATACCTTAAGATTAAGAAATGTTTAGGTATAACACTTAATTGATAAGTATAAAATTATACCTAATGTTGGAGAGTCAAAATGATACTTTCAAAACTATGCTTTTGAATGTGTAAAAATGTATTATTTTATGGAGTCAAAACCTGTGGACTCACCAACTTTATGTTGACGTATTTTAAAATGCATGTGTTTTCAGGAACTTGAAAAACGGGTATGTATTCGAACAGGAGAAGTTTTACTAGTATCTTTCTGTTCTTTAAGAAGTATGTCATAGTCGGATATTATGTAATAAATACTAGGAGAAACAATAATGTAACTTTCAATCATCAATAAAGGTATTTATTTTATTTAAGTATTGTTCAATGTATGTTATATAACTGTGATACGAAAAATGACGTTACACTACCCGGTGTTTCCACCGACGGCCGGGGTGTGACAACTATAATACCCTTAACTGATTTATTTAATTTTTTTATAATTTCCTCAATTCTCGTTGGTGCACACATGCACACAATAGTGGCTACAAACATTCGAAACTAACTCTCCCTGTCTTTCTCTCTTTCTCTCTCTCTCTCTCTCTCTATATATATATATATATATATATATATACATTTGAGACCACCTATATTTTGTGAGCCACGGGGACCAAATCTTTTCCTTTGATCAAAACTAATATTGTGGCTCATAAAAAGCGTGATTAACACTAATTAATCTAATTGATTAGTTAATTAGTGGTAGATTAGTCTCTAGGTTAAAATTAAGATGATCAAATATAATGTTAATGTCATTTACTTCAACAAGAAATCATCTAATTCAATTCTTCTACCAAGATATTTACTAGATCAATATTCCTTGTTCTCCAGTTCAATCTGATCGATCTTCTGTCTCCTTAATTCGTCCATTCTTCATTTTCTACATCCCCAATTGATAATCTGATTGATTGAGGTTCATGTTCATCTATCAACACCAACAACTAATTACAATATTGTTATCGATTTTAGCTCTATGATCATCAATTTCATCCAAGCTAGAGGTTCAAGTGTTCAGACGATTTCTACTAATCTTCATCTTCAAAAATTACTATCGATCTTTCAAACTGTAAACCATTCATCAATATTGGTAATCGATCATCAACTGATATGAATTTCCATCTGATTGATGATTTGAGTTATTTGATTTCAGTCAATGATTATCAATTTCATGCTTTTGGTTTTTTCTGCTATTGAAGAGAAGCAAGCAAAAACAACGTATCTTCGAGTTATATTGTCCTCATTCTTTAAAATCAATGAGGTATGTACTATTATTGTTATTGAGCTAATTCTCATACATTATACATGTACTCTAGCTGTTTGATGAAAGTCATGAATGAATAAAGAGTCTGATGTAGAGTCAAATATATCATTCCTTCCTTTCCACCCTTAAACATTGTTACTATTTAATGATATTGACCCCAAATTCCAAGATGACTTTTTATTAACTTAGTGATGACTGGTTTACTTCTTCTTTTTGTCAGTGAGTGAAGGACATATAATTGTTTATCGATGCAAATGTTCACCGCACATGTTGGAAGAAGCATATCATCCATATCTTGCCACAATTAATTAATGATGAGAACTTCAAGAAGTATATTGACATGTTGGTTTCAATGGTGCTTGTTCCATAAAGAGTTAAAATGACTAAGTAGTTTATGGATGATGAGGACTTGGTTCATCTTTGGAATCGAAATCTATAATGAGGATGTTGGTTTAATTTACTCCATACACTCTCCTTATTTCTTTCTTGATGAAATTGTTCTCCATATTTGTGCAACTTTAAACATAGTTATTGCATTAGATATGTATCCCAATACCCAACAGGTCTCTTTCACACTGTAAAGTGGTACATACAGTTATGAAATTAACTAAAACATTCATGTTTTCTGTCGTTACAAATTTTTAGGTAAGCCTTGAATGGAATTGTAGACAATGTGGCAATAAAATAATTTCTTGGAGAGTTTCATTTTATGTAGTGGGATGTTGTAAATTTGTTTATATTTTGCTTTGTTTGGTTTCAAGTGATGTATTTGAGGTAATTTAATAAAATGATAACACTATATTCTAAGTTTTATTTTTACATTGGTATTTACAAATAAATTGTGCATTATTTTAATATCTTAGATATGTATTGTTATATTCTAGTTCGATATTTGATGTTCATATAATCATTTTGTATTACATTCTATTTAGAATGTTCTACAGATACAGACAACCTATAACATTATTCTATAAGATTTGTAACTTGAATATAGACAACCTAATTAAATTATTCTTATAGAATGTTATGTAAATTCAGAATATTACGTATAATATTAGAATATTATGTAATATAAGTTCATTTTATATGTTATAACACAATTTAGAATATTACACTTTAATATCAAAATATTCCATACATCATAATTTTAGAATACTACCCTTAAATTTCATAATATTACATATAATTTGCTAATATTGCATATTAAAAACACATTATAAAAATATTGAATATTTTGAATAGCTAGATTAATATCATATCATTGAATATTAAAAAAGCCAAAGTTTAATTAGGCATTATTGTATTAGAATATTTTGTTTATAACTTACAATGTCATAGAATATTATTCTATTAAAATATTCTACATATAGATTATAAAAACATACAACATATAATATTATTCTATTAGAATATTATACACACACACACACACACACATATATATATATATATATATATATATATATATATATATACTATTTTCATTTAATAAATCTACTTATTCAAAGGATAACCTATAACATTATTCTATTAGAATACTATATATATAAATACATGTACATATATATATATATATATATATATATATATATATATATATATATATATATATATGTATGTATTAAATGTATGAAAACTGATAACATATAACATAATTGTATTAGAATATTCTATATATACATATTATTTTCATGCAAATAAATGAACTTATTTAAAAAAGCCTAGAACTTTATTTTATTATATTATAAACATTATACATCATAAACTAGAACATTCTAATGATTTTAAACAACATACACTCTACTTATAAACGTTACCTTGAATAGTGACTTAAATTCTAAAAAAATACATAGACATTAATTGATGATAACAAGCAACACATAAAATTATTCTATTAGAATTTTATACATATACTTATTATTATATAAAACATACAATATTATTCTTATAAAATATTTTACATAGAGAATTTAATTTTAAACTCTTGTAACATGTGAAAGATATTACTACCATTACACGACATAAACTATTAATTCTAAAAAAGACATAAACATCAATTAACGATAACGAACAACACATGAAATTATCATATTAGAATATTATAAATATAGTTATTATAACATAAAACGTACAATATTATTCTGATAGAATATTTTACATAAAGACTTTACTTTTAAACTCGTCTAATATCTGAAAGATTACATGTATTATCATTTAAAACATAACTATTGTTCAACCACAATATTGTTTTATTATATATTCACCAATCTTCAAACCTTCAAACCATAACTATTGTTTACCAAACATTCAACAATACATGTTATTCAAATACAGAAAACATAGCCAATATTCAAAGAGAAAAGGCTCTAAATTCATTAACCATTAGATTCCTGCAAATATTTTATCAGTTAGATCAAGAATCTTCATTTCACTGCATCGCTTCCTGCACCAAGTTAAGATGCTTTAGTTGGTTAGATTTTGCAAATTCCTTAGCTTCTTTAATTAGTTTAGGTGATCAGTCAATTTGGCTGCATGATGAAAAGTAGAATCAATGTAAACAAATATTTACCAGAACAAAATACCTAGAATATACAAACTACAGTCAAGTAGTAACAAAAATCAAACGTTTTGTAACATTTTATGAATTTCATTCACCACCACACATCTCCAAACTTCCATCAATTCTATTTTTGGATACCGTATGCTTTCTTTTTCAATCGATCTCTTCCCTTCATTATGTACCAAGTTTCTTAATCAAGATTTTCAAATACATCAAAACATATATCATAACTTTATTAACACAAAAAAACTAAAACAGATGCATCATTTCATAACCAAATAAAAATAAAATATAAAAATATGTACATTCTAAGAATAATCAATATAGTGAAAAGAAGAGTATAACACTTAATAATATGTTAACTTAGAGTATTTATATCAAATATCCATATACATTAATGTGTTTAATGTTTTACCTTGCCCTTTATTTCTTATTCTGATAATGATCAATCAATTGAATGATCATTGTTTTCTTAGTTTTAATATCAACAACATATTTTGCTCTTGATTTAGTCATTCTTGTCACTTGATCTGCATAAAAACATACATCATGCTTCTTTTAAAACAAAATACTAGAATATCCACACTAAATACCATAAATCAAAATAATATGTGAATTTGTCTATTAAATACTTGACAAAAAACTGGAATATTGCTATTATAAAGCGTAAACTACATTCTAATAATAATCAACATCATAGACTCTCCAAATAAAATATAAAGAACTTTTCTTTGAATTGTACATTAAGTTATGTTAAAATAAAATCTAGAATATTATAATATTAAAATTATTAATCATATACTTCATTTCAATAATAATAAATATCATACATTCTCCTAATAAAGTATAAAGAACAATTCTTTGAATAATACATCAAGTTGTGATAAAAGAAAATATAGAATGTTAGAATGTGCTACATAAAGACATTAACTTTACACATTAAAGTCATAAGTGTATGAATTAGCTCTGAGACACATTAGAATGTGCCACAGAAACGTCACCCGGGTCACTCCAAACACTCGATATGGAGTGTTTTCGCCTCTTGGAATGTTTAAGTGTATCTAATTAGTGAATTTAAATCTAATTAGATATATTTTTGTATTATTTAATATTACATAGAAACCTCGCTCGTATTCAAGCCTCGATTCGACGTTTAGCATCCCATTCGACACATTCAGCGTTCGGTGAGTTCATACCCCTACCCTTTTTCAATGGTTTTTAAATGTTTTCAGGGGGGAATACAAGCAAAAGTACAAGAATATCTTGTACTTAAATACATTATTTCATTTAAATGGTTTTATAATTCCTACCGTTTTAAGAATTGAAAACCTATTAACAAACTGTTTTAACTTGTAGAGTGTTTGTTCAAACCGATTTTCAATTCTTATTATATATTGTTATGTTGTACATTTCACAATTGATTGTTCACACTTATAATGATATAGATCACAAAACATTTGTACTGTCTGTAATAAAACACCTAGGCTCGAGTGTAAAAGACAGACACCATTAGAAAACATAAAACATTTGTAATGTCCTTAATAAAACACCTAGGCTCGAGTGTAAAGGACATGCACCATTAGAACTTAGTTAGTCATAGATACTACTTCCCTTAGGCACGAGAAGTAATGAGTAATCTTAAGATTCGAGACACGTCCTCTGTAACACTTCCTTGGCACGAGAAAGTGGAGGACTAACCCTGTAACTAGAATCTCCAGGAGGGAGAATGTGACTTGAGTGTATAGATCTATACGGGACTGACAGTCCTGCACTTGGCTGCTAGCTACAGCCGAACCGAAAGGTTCAAGGGTGACGAAAGTCATAAAAAGGATACTGGCCCTGGCCCGAGTCATATCTAGTCTGAAGTATGGTTAAGGACTCGCAATCAAGATTAGGAATACTTTGCACTTAATTATTAGTTTTATGTACGTAATAAAACTAATGTACATTTAAGGATAATCAGAGTTTCAGGAGACAATTCACACACACACATAAGTAGGAAAATATAGGATTTTCCTGGGTAACAGTAGTATGTAACCAGAAACAGGTAACAATTTAGATATCTAAACTTTACAATTCACAAGAACAATCATGGTATTCAATCTATATTTTCATGTATATCAAACTATCTTTTATCTAGTACGGGATGTTAGTCCCATGGTTTTCAAACTACTTTCCATCCACAATTCACGTATATCAAATTATTTTATATCTAATTCGGGATAGTAATCCCATGATTCTCAATATATAGTTTTGTGTATTAAACTATACTCTATGATATTCAATCGGTCTTGTATTTAAGAAATATGGGATTTTCTTGGTTAACCACTTTTTCAGGAAACTAAAGGAACTCGTTCTTTTCACAAAACAAACCGCTTATGAACTCACCAGCTTTATGCTGATTTTTAAGCTGCTTGTATTCTCAGGTTCTCCTTAGACAGGTATCCCACGTTCTTTTGCAGAAGACAAAGCATATGGAGTCACATCTTTCTTTTGATTAACTTATGTATCTATAAAACTTCTATTACTCTACTTTTGAACAAATGTAATAAAAACTATGTAATGTAATGCTTTGTGTTTTACTTCGCTTACTATGTACATTGGTTATGATATTCCCATGAAGTCACCTCCGCCCCGAGACGTTTCCGCCTTCGGTTTCGGGGTGTGACAATTTTACTCATATTTTAATTTGTAACATCCCAAAAACACAACCCAAAACTTTTTTGTTTGAAAACATTACTAAACCATAATACCAAATATCAAAACATAAAAACCATGAATCACGTATCTTAAAATGTTATAATAAATTTATCCAATCGAAACTAGTGTCAAGGTCATATCAAAATATCAGAGTCTAACTCCCAGGCTAAACAGTGGTGTGTACCATGCCATCATCCTGAGCCCTTCCCTTTGCTAGCTGAAGTACATGAAACCAAAACTGAAACTGTAAGCATGAAGCTTAGTGAGCTCCGCCAAACTACCCCGTACCATACAATAATATAATAAGCACATACTGGGCCTTGCCCACTGCATCAGACCGAAGTCCGGAACTAACCAGGGCCTTGCCTACTACATCGGACCGAGTCCGAAACTGCATCGGACGATATCTGGAACTGACTAGGGCCTTACCCACTTCATCAGACTGAAGTCCATAACTGGCTAGGGCCTTGCCCACTGCATCAGAGCGAAGTCCGGAACTGACTAGGGCCTCACCCACTGCATCAGACCGAAGTCCGGCACTGACTGAACACAGCATAACATAATCATAGCATGTAACATAAGCACATATACTGCATACTGCATCAGACTATAGACCGGAACACATAAAACATAACATGGTTGTATCACAAAGACATCAAGCATACTGAACTACTGCATCAAACTACAGTCCGGAACTACTGCTATCTAAACGGGCCAGCATTGTGGCCATAGACCCGTTGCTACTGGAAGGAAAAATCACCTTCATAAGGCTGTCTGCTAAAATGCTGATCGGGAACTATCTAACTGCTGCTCTGGTAACTCCCCAACTACAATTCCCAAAAGACACTTAATCAAAAACTGATAACTAATCTTAGGGTAAAATGACTATTTTACCCCTGGTCAAAGTCAACAACCTGTTGAACTGACTCACCGAGTTGGGCCGTCGACTCGTTGAGTCCCTGTCTTTCCTTCTGTTTCCTTACCCGACTCTACTCACCAAGTTTATCCACAATTCGACGAGTTTCCCTTCCTTATTCACATCATGCCAACCTTCATCCGAGTCGCCGAGTTGTATCATCAAATCGTCGAGTTTACCTTCAACATAATAACACCTCCAGTCTATGACTCGCCGATTTGTATGACCAACTTGTCGAGTCTGTTCTTATGGGTAAAGAGATTACCTTGGACTCATCGAGTCAGGGCGTAGACTCGCCAAGTCCCTCTACACTCAGATCGATGTATTAAATCACTAAATCCTCTCACTACTATTGAACCGGGGATCTAAGACTCTCGAACTGACTCGCAGTGTAAGAAGAACGACTCGTCGAGTCCTTGGCATGCAGTTTCTATTCACTCGATTCGAATCAGCTTTATTGCATCCAATTCATAGATATGAGTTTCTAGGACTATCTGAACACGTAAAGTTGCTAACATTATGTTTATTTATGTTGAAATGAACTAATAACACTAAAACTCAGCTATTATGGGGGTTATTTGACTAAAACAAGACCATGGCTGTCAAAAGGTGACCTTCTTGAGCTCCTGGAGCTCAAGAGAGGCTAGATCCGAGATATGGCTCGATTACAAAGCTTCATCACTAGGGATTTGGGGTTTTTGAGCTCAAAACCATCTATTTGGGGACAAACTAGATCTAGTAGTACAATAATCAAGATGAAAGCTTTATTACCAGTAAGGATGGCCAAAGAGGAGTATAATCGGGATCTACTTCTTCTTCCTGGAGTTCTTCTAAATTCCCCTTCTTCTTCTTGCTCAACAATGCACCAAAAATTCCTTCACAAGGGCAAAGATCACTCACACACACTTCAAGGAGGCTAAGGTTGCAGGAATAAGTCTTTGAGAAGTGAAGAAGGCTGGTTTGGGCTATAATGATGTTTGAAAAGGTTACACACCCTGAAAATTAGGGCTTCATCCAGACTGGCGGACTCGCTGAGTTAGGAATATGCACTCGTTGAGTCGCCGCGCCAACTTCACGTGCTAACTCGCTGCCACTCGATGAGTTAGGGCTACTGACTCGTCGAGTAGCTTCCAAAATAAGAAGAAAACTAATGTTTTAAATGCGTACCAGGAATGGGGTGTTACAACTCTCCCCCACTTAACTTAGACTTCGTCCACGAAGTCTACTGCTACTGAATCAAAAAATAACTCTGGGTAATGCTCCCTCATCTCCTCCTCGGTTTCCTATGTCCACTCTGAACCCTTTTGGTGCTGCCACTGCACCTTCACTAGCTGACCACCTTGTTCCTCAAGGTCGTAGTCTTTCGATCCAGGATCGCAACGGGTCTCTTGATGTAATTTCCTTATTGGGCCTAATGGACCAATATGCTTCCAGTTTGACCATTTTGGGCTTAGGATCGTTAAATGGGCCCTAATTGGATCCACTTTCATGAAACTTAACATTTTGGGCCATGATGTATCCAAAAATGAATTGATTCATCTTAATGGACCTTATTGGGCCATAATTAATCTAATAGGCTTTAATGGGCCATCAGAACCATTCTTTTATACTAGTTGGGCCCTGAGCCATCCCAAAAACTCAATGGGACGAAATACATTTATTGGGCTTCACAAAATCGAGCAAAACCAAGAGTGGGACAAACTAATCCAACTTCATCCATCTGAAGCCCAAATTATCAGCCCAATGAAGAAAAGAAAAAGAAAAGTAAAGGAAAAATGTGGATTGGTGGGAGTAAGACACCTGATAATTATTTAATGGGTATCCCTGCAAGAGTGCATGTATCTATGCATGCGTCACATCCTTATCTCTCTCTTCCCTCTTCTTCTCCTTGTCTTCAGCCGAAAACCCATCACACACACCCACACTCTTCCAAATTCTATCAAACACTCACAAGAACACTCTTACATTTTCTCTCTAATTTTCGAGAATTTCAACATCTTCAAGAAGAGTTTCATCATCAAAAATCATCAATTATTGGTAAGTCCTACCACACTAAAGTTGTATAACTTCATTCTCATGTTAGATCACTCATACTAAGTTCGAGATCCACCCTAGAAAGCTTTCTAGGGCCGAAAATAGCATCTAACTCTTCCATTTCTTTCTTCAAACCCAAAAAAAAGCAAATGTGAGTTCATACCGCACTATTTTTGGTTATCACATGTTTTATGGGGGAGAATACAAGTAAAATGTGTAGATCTATGTGTTTTTGTGTGCTATGTGTGATTTTTGGGTAAAAATTGTAAAATTTGCGAAAAGTTTGGACTTTAAATGAAAATCCTTTACAAATGGAACTGTAACTGCCAAAGAATAAATTTTGGGCTAAAAACATTATTTAAATAAGTCTATGGGCCAAAAATGTCTACAAAATAGTTTAAGGGCCTAAAATGTCATTTTTTATAAAAAGGGACTAAGATTGTCATTTTTATTAAAGAAGGGCTGAATAGGTCAAACCAATATTTTTGAGTCAATTACTTTATTACTAAGATATTTGGGTCAAAATATCAAGTTATAACTTATGAAAATAGAATTAATAATATACATATATTTTCAAATATCGTTATAAACAATCGACAAGCTTTGTGCCTTTGCGATTTAATAATTGTTCAATCAAACTTCCAACAATTATACTATACATAAAACAAGTAAATATTCAAATTGTTGGGCTTGAAGATTCTAATCATGCTTATTGGGCCTTCATGGCCCATTAACATGACTTTTGGGCCAAAAAATAATATTAAATGTTTATTGAGCATCCTGTGACCCAATTACATCCTTAAAGGATGCTCAATGGCTTTTACATGCTATTGGGCCTCAGTGGCTGTGACAACCCGAAATTTTTTATCCTGTACAGTCAAGCACTTCATTGAAAGGTAAACTCATTTCTGCTATCATTTAACACAATTTGGAGTCTGTTTGAGCGTGTTGAGCCTGGTACACTTAAGGGATAAGTGTTGGAGTTTATCTGTTGAAGTTATAGCTCAAAAAACCAGCCTTAAACACCTTTACAAGGAGTTCACGGCCACCACATGGTAGTTTACGGCCGTACACTCCATGTGGGCCGTAAACCCCACCCTTATATGACGATATGTGGCCATTAGTTCATTTCCTTCTTTCCCTTTGCTGATTTCCGCCCAAATCCACTCAAGTATCATCCTGATCTTCATCCCCGATCTTCAAAACACGTAAGTTTATTGTCCTAACTAGTTGATATCTTAATTAATCTAGTGATCTTACACGATTCCATCCGTGAAATCATTCCAGAAGTATTGATCTTCAAGTGTTCTTAGTTTCACCAAAACACCAAGTACACACACATGTGTGTTCTTAGCCAAAAACGACCATTCAAGCTCCTAGATCGTAAGTACTCTTGTTCTAACTCGTTGTACACTAGGTTTAACATGTTTAGAGCCTAGAAATCATAAAGAAACACATAATCCAAAGATTTTACGGCCAAGACATGTTCTTGGGCCATAAACCCCTATAAGTGTGGCAAAATGCATCCTAACCCCTTACTAAGCCTTGGAACTTAGTCTAGAACCATACACCATTGAACTAGGGCCTTCAAGAAACGAAATGGTACTTCATACCATGAGTTTACGACCGTAAACTCATGCGGAAGTGGTCCCCAGGACATAAACTCAAGATAAAGTCATTCTTGGACCTTAAACTCACCTAGCCTCTTGTTTAAGCCTTGGAATACTTAAACACTTATGTAACACCTGGTATGTTTTCCTCAGTAGAAGTATTTTTCTCTGGGACTCGACGAGTTGGAGGATCAAGTCGTTGAGTAGGGACGTGGCTGTGGGCATTTTAAGTGACCGACTCGATGAGTCGTGAGACTAGCTTGGCGAGTAGGTGCTGAATAAGTGAAACCCTAAATCTGAGGGTTTCCACCCTATATAAATAACTTAACTCAGCCTACCTTGTCCCTAACACTCTCTTGAAAGCTTCATATCGAACCCTAGCTGCTTGTGTGTGAGTTGAGGCCATTTTTGGTGTTCTTGTGTGGATTGTAAAGCTTGGAAGGAAGAAAGGAGCTTGGAAATCGAGTTGGGGCTTGTAGATCTGGAGATCTTTCTTCATTTTCAGTAGCTTCAAGGTATAATACCCCTTTCTTGACTCATCTATGTGTTTATTCATCTTTAACTTGGGATCTTTATGGATTTCTAAGTCATTTTTTGGATTTGAAAGTGTTGAGTGGGTTTTGACTTCAGATATGGGCCTTAAGAGGGGTCTCATGGCATATAGGTGCCAACTTTGGGGCTATGAGAGGCCCATGCACATTGTAGGAAACTTTATATGGATTTTTGAGCTGAAAACCCCATGCATGTGCATGAAGTTTGGAACTTTACGTATAAAATGGACATTAGGAGGCAGATCTATGGTTTTGGTGTGTTAGACCTCATTTAAATCGACTATATGGAATGGGTCAAGGTTAGACTCGGCGAGTTGTTCTTGGCACTCGACGAGCCAGTGACCATTGTGCACCAAACCATTTTCTGTGAATGGGTAAGTGTTAGGAAGGAAGTCCCTTTTCGGTTTAGACGTGAAAAGGGACCTGGGAGCCATGGGACTCGACGAGTGTATGAGCAGACTCGGTGAGTCCATTGCAATCTCCCAACCTTTGAAGATGGAATCGAAAAGTTGTTCATACAACTCGGCGAGTGATAGATTGGTCAAGTGCTTAAGTTGGAGATGAACTCGATGAGTTCAAGAAGGAACTCGAAGAGTCGGATGAAGATGGTCCCGATGTTATGATTGAAGGACAACCCGTCGAGTTTTTTATAGACTCGACGAGTGGAGCTGGGGTTTTGTGTGGGATTAGAGAAGCATGGACTCGACAAGTTGGTAGGCCAACTCAGCGAGTCAGGTCAACTGGATGTTGACTTTGACCAATGTTGACTTTGACTGAACTTGGACTGACCCTATTTAGGGTTATATGTGATGTGTGTTGACTTGAAGGTTGTTGTGTAGGGATCAAGAAGTCGTAGGGAGTTGACTTTTGTGCCGAGGATAGTTCAGACACTGCACGAAATTAAGGTGGGTTACCTTTAAGTAGGGGTGGGTCTAAGGCCACAATGTCGACCCACCAAAAAGGGGTATTTAGAAGATAATGGTCTTTGTGATAATTATCTTGGTCTGGTTATGTGTTGGTTATGAGGTTCATCTGGGTAGTATGTTATGTGTATGGTAGGGATTAGTTTCCCTGACAGTGGTCCTTAGGACCCAAGGCTAGGTTACTACCCAGATATGCCTGACTGTATGCTTATATCTGTTGGTTGTATGCTAGTAGTAGGGGGTGAAATAGTCCCCAATTACCGATTGAAAGATACCGATGTTGATTACCGGTTGAAAGATGCTAATGATGGTTACAGGTTGAATGATACCGATGAAGGTTACCGGTTGAAAGATACCGATGAAGGTTACTGGCTGAAAGATACCGACGATATTGCATGGTGTGTGGTATGATGGGGGAACTCATTAAGCTTTGTGCATACAATTTTGGTTTTGGTTTTAGGTACCTCTTCGTCGAAGGGGAGAGAGCCGACGATGTAGCAGCACATCATACACACACACATGTTTCCGCAAGAAGTTTTTTTTGGACTGAACTCTGATTTTCAATACTTATGATGTTATGGTTTGAAATAAAACATTATTATTTTGTAATGGATGTTTTATTGAGAATGTTTTGGCAAAATGTTTGTTAAATGCGTTAATTCAAAAATGAAATTTTTGGCCTTGAAAATTGGGTCGTTACAAGTTGGTATCAGAGCCCTGATTTGAGGGATTCGGACACACCCTCGGGGATGTCTGGACTCAAACCGAGGGACTAAAAATCTTTCATGGAAAAATGGTTTTCTAAAGTCTAAGCTGAGGAATTTTAAGAAAGACAAAGTGTGTGATGCGTGCGACCGACTGGGCTCAAGTAAGTTTTCCCAAAGATACCCATACTTGTTATGTTATGTTATATGGTTTTGATTCAGAGAACTGCATGCTAGAATAGGACTAAGGATCTAGGAGGATGTCGTGTGTGCCTGATATATGATTATGAGAATTGCATGCTAGGTAGGGCTAAGGATCTGGTAAGGATGCCTCATGTGCCTGTTGTATAAGCTATATGCTAGGACTGTTTAGTCAGCAGTAGGATGGACTGTGTAGGTTATGCTTGATTTGGTTACATAAGGCACAAATGTTGCTTGCTTTGTGCTATGGGGGTTCTGACCAGCTTCAACTAACTTAGGGGAGGTGGTGGGGACTCCTAGTGCAGATGATGGTGGAGAGTAGGGCGGAGAGTGCCCTAGGGAAGCCTAGGATGAGGTCAGTGGAAAGGGTATCGGTAAAAGGGACTTGGTGAGTCAAAGCAATTCTTGAGGAAAGTACGGATAGATGTGGAAGGTAGTATGGGCACGTACTACTGAAAGCAGAGGATCCGTACTCGAACCAAAGAGGGCCTAAATGGAACCAGGAAACTTGGAAAGTGTGTGTGACCCCCAGAAAGTATATGTGACCCTGACATTCATATGATTATTGTTTCAGAATGGTTGTCACGCGACATGGAGCAGGAGGTTCAGGATCCGAGTCAGGATCAGGCTCGGGGGCAGGATCCGAGCATGTGGATGATGGGTTACGCGAGTTCATTACGTCCGAGATCATGAGGGGTATCCTTGATGCGATGTCGGTTATCTTCGGGTCGATCAAGGAGGGGATCATTGAGCTAATGAAGGATCTCCTCAGGGCGTTCCGGAGTGACACGACGACTAGCCAGTCAGGACCACGCACACTGTCCTCTAAGGACTACAGAGGGAGTGGTGTGCCAGATTTCAACGAGGCGAAGGACCCCATTGCTGCCAGACGATGGATTGCGGACATTGAGTCTGCACAGCTGACCAGCTTCTGCCCGGAGGGTTCGAAGGTATGATTTGCAACAGGGTGTTTGAGAGACCGGGCTAGGGACTGGTGGGAATCGGTTGGTGACTCTCTGGGAGCCTCGGCTATTGAGGCTATAACATGGTCAGATTTTGTGACCCGGTTCAAAGCAGAGTTTGTGCCAGCTGTAGAGCTTCAACATCTGATTAGGGAATTCTTGGATATGAGACAGACTACGGAGACTAGGGCGGAGATTATCGCCAAGTTCCAGGAGAGTGCTTTGTCGGTGCCCCAGTATGCGGGTGATGAGGACCTAAAGAGGACCCGCTACCATGAACTGCTACGAGCTGACATCCGGGAGAATGTTAGTTTTTCAGCTTGCCCTACCCTCGATTCGATGATTGCTAGGGCTAGGGAGAGGGAGATTTGTTTGGAGCACATCTGGAGGAGGAAAACAGAGGAGGGGCAGACAGCGGGGGCTTTAGGGAAGAATCCCAACGGATTCGATGGTAGGCCGAAAGGCCAGTCAGGGCGGGACCGCTGTGGAAAATTCGGCCGGTCACAGGAGGGAGCTTGTCGCACTCGGCCAGGTTCAGGCTGCTATAAGTCCGGTAAGGTTGGGCATTTTGGAAATGATTGTACTGCCCTACTCCGACGATACAGATGACAACCCAGATTTGCTTTCATTGCAATCAGAAGGGCCATAAAAAGGCCAATTGCTCTAGATTGGCAGCAGCAGCAGCGCTGACAGTTGCACCGACTACAGCGACAGGACGGGTTGTGGATGGCCGGAGGTCAAGTTGGAGGCTCTAGTGGTTCAGATCGGAGCGTTTTAGCTGACAGCCGAGGAGACACACGCTGCACCCGATGTGGTGACGGGTATGGTTTCTTATCCTTATGCTTTTATAGTATGATGCTATGATTTTGATATATCATGTGCCTTGTTTAGGATCGTTCCATGTGAACGGAATCCTAGTTCTGGTGTTGTTTGATACTGGTGCCACCTGATCATTTGTCTCCCTTGCGCTTAGCAAAAAGTTTCCGAAGTCTTCAGGCATGTTGGATTTCCCTCTAGAGGTTGAGATTGCGGACGACCGGTCGGTACGAGCATCGGAGGTCTATCGGGACTGTGTTTTGAGGCTGTTCGAGTAGCGTTACCTGGTGGACCTGGTTTCTATTCCGTTGAGGGGGAACAAGGTGATTACATGCATGGATTGTGTAAAAACGTAATTTTCAAAACAAAAATTTCATTTTGTCAAAACCATTTTCACATAAAATATTTTGTAAAATATCCAACAATAGTTATCAAAACATATCGTATCCCAAGATCACAAAAATCAAATCCTCTCTCTAGTGTGTACGAGTCACGCCGACACCTTTCCACGGTCCTCGCTAGTACCTGAAACATATAACACAACAATGGTAAGCATAAATGCTTAGTGAGTTCCCCAAAATACCCTTACAAAGATACGCTTTTCCAGGCCATACTCTACACGAACTTCCGGTCCATGTGTCTCAGGGGACTTCTATCCCAGTCCCAGTAGACCTTCCGGTCCTACTCGTATCGGCCTTCAGGTTCATGACTCCCTGACCTTCCGGTCCACGTCATAATGCCTTCCGGCCATATCATACATAGCATACATATCACATACATAACGCATACTGAACATGCAACACATAGCATACAAAACATGCAACTCATAGCATACACGACCTTCCGGTCACACATAGGTACCTTTCTAGGTACAGTATACTGAGAAGACTCACCTCGTATAATGTCTAGAATCTCACGTGCTCGATATCTCTGAATCTTGAAACAACGACATAGCCCCACCTAATCACAACAAATAATCATTCTAATTATTATCGGCTTCCAAGGCTATGCTACATTCTTTTCCATTATTCCACAGAAGGGTAAATGACCATTTCACCCCTCCCTGACTTGAAAGTCCACATGTTGACCAAAACACTAAAAGTCAAAAAAAGTCAACAACAAGCAGTACGCGGGGCGTACCCTTGTATTCCAGAAACGGGGTACGCGACCCACTATGCGGCGCATACTGGGATTCTGCCCAACGTAGATCCCAGTTTCTTACTTTCCCATTCTAATGTCTTAAACGATTAAGACATAAGCCCATATTCCAGATTTGGCCATTTTAATACTTCTTAATCCATAAAGTCGAAACCTTTATGTGTAACATACACATTCTAAAATTGTGTATTGTTATTATAAAAAGTAAATAAAATTGAGTGTTGAGTTCTAACAGATAGTTTTTACTAGAAATGAAGTAAAACTATGTTTAGAATCACTCATAAAATATTGCAAGTCTTATGAGATTCCAATTAATAGCCAAATAATGAAAATTTAGCGAAAATATAAAATTTGAAATAAGTAAAATTTTATTATTGAAAGTTGTAGATAATCTTGTTAGAAACATTTAGGCGAAAACCTCGTCAAAATCTGAGTTATAACGAAGAAGTTATGACCAATCGAAGATCCGCGATAAAACCGGCACGACGCCGAATGACGTAAAAAGTGAGTTTTTGATAAACTACTTTTTAGCCTTAGTAATCTAAATGAAAGTTGTATTATTCGTTAAACCGAGAAGTTCGATAAAAACAACGCCAATATCTGACTTGGTATGGGGAAGTTATGATTTTTTGAAGTTTCAGCTTAGCAGTAGACAGCTAAAAACTCGAATTTTAGATCAAGTCATTTTTAGCCGACACAACCTAAACAAGAATTGAAGGTCTCATCATTTGTAGTACAACGGTAAAATGTCTGATGAAAACGGATGTCGGATGAAGAATTTATGAATTTTTAATGGATTATCCTGTACGGGTCTGTTAAAAATAATAATAATAAAAATTAAACTCAAAATTTGCCGACAAAGTCTAAACGAAAGTTGTAGAGCATAATTTTAGCTACGCGTGCATATAAAGAACGTCAAAAACGGAGCTCGTATGCAAAAGTTATGGATTTTACAAGATTTGACACATTTTTTATTTAATTTTCGCATGAATAGTGTTGATCCACGTGGCAATTTCTGATTGGACCGCAACCTCGCTGGAACCTTCTGATTGGTCCGATGTCGTGTCCGCCTTGTTTCCGACATCGTGACTCACCCTCGCCCGGATCCGAGGCGTGTCGCGATGAGTCGTCCGAAGCTGCTTAGTCACCCGGTGCCTCCTCGCATCCGAAGACGCCTGTTGCGTCCGAAGCGAACCACCTAGAGCCCTCGCATGCGCGCCATCTGGTCCTCTCGCGAGCTGCCATCTGTCTCGCTGACTCCTCCTTCTGATCAGCGAACCCTCCATTTGTGTCGCGATGAGTCGTCCGAAGTTGCTTAGTCACCCGGTAACTCCTTCTTCTGATCAGCGAACCCTGCGAGCCTTGCCGAGGAATTTTAGAAAATTGCAATTTTTGGCCCCCTTTTCCATATTTTGACGATTTTGACATCCCCCAAAGCCCCGGTGTCAATTTTAACACCCAAAACACGCCCCGAAGTGTCATGAAGCCCGAAAAATTTATCTTTTCGGTTTTGAAGCTCTACCTTTTTAGAGTCTGGTTTTTTTAGCTAATTCTCCCGGTTTTCAACAAATAAAGCCGTAGTTGGAGCCGATATGCTGCTCAAATTACTATTTTAACACCCGATTATTTTAAGGTGAGTTCAATATATAGGAACAATTGTATGTTATGTGTTATATGTGCTATGTGCTTTTCAGTGTTATTATTCTGAGTTATTTTCCCGTGTTATTTTTATTCGCTATTTTTAATAGCAAAGTTATACCTTCGACCATGTGATCAGTAAAAGGACTTAGATTCACGGTGGTACTGGTATGTAGCCTCTGGCCATGTAAAACATGTCTCGTAAGTGAATGACTTCTATTCTATGGCATTGGCAGAAGGTTAGATAGGAATGGTATGTAGCCTCTGACCATGTAGAGGATGACTCCGTAAGAGAATGAACTCTATTCTATGGTATTGGCAAATGGTTAGACATGGCTATAAGCCTGAAATCTACCAAAATGTTAATCAGAAATTATATGTCTTCTGTGCCATTTGGTCCAAAGCTTTATTGATGCATATCAAGTATTGAAATCATTATGACTCATTGATCGTAAATCATTGAATCAAATCTTGAGTTGATATTGAAAGCCTGGCATATGATACGCATATGCTATTGTTGTACTTGTTCCCTTTTGCTTCTGTCATATTGATATATATATATATATATATATATATATATATATATATATATATAAGGCATAAGATTATATTGTATCTATTTATTGAATTCACTAAGCGTTATCGCTTATCCCTCTCAATATTTAACAATTGCAGGTGATGAGTATCCAATATAGTTTTATAATGCTGAAAGATTTAGAATAGTTAATACTATTTCTATGTATTTTAATGTTCATGTATGTATATGAATAGTAGATTCCTGGGTAGATATGAAATGTAATAAAACTTAGTCGGTTTGTATCCAATCCTTTGTAATCACTTTGTCAATATAAAATATTGTTTTATAAATATGCATGTAGCATGTTTTGAGGAAGTAACTTAAAGAATAATGTTGGGATAGTATGAAAGTTTGGGTCTTTCATAAATACGAAAGTTGGGGTCTTTCATTAAGCCTTTGCCTGGCTATAAAGGTTCCCCACACCTTCTAACACCTTTCCTTTCTCCACCAAAAGTCTAGATCTCATGCATAGCTGAACATTCATGTCCAAGATTGCATTTTTATGAACATACAACTCATATAGTCCTGGAATATGATAGATCTAGGCCAATGGAGACTATTTGCTCATAAAGTCTCCATCTTGGGACCAAAAACACTATAAATTGGTCCAAGAGGCACACCACACAAAGGCAAGATCTAAACTTTTTACCTCAGGAAGAAGCTCCAATCTTTGTAGTCCTCAGATCCACACTTGGCCACCAACTTCTAGCCTGCACAATGGTCTCCTCTTCTCTTTCACCACCTTGAAATGGCACTTTGAAGCTTAGAACACCCACACCCAAGCTAAAAATGAAGGAAATGCTCTCTTAGGGTTTCTTTCTAAAAGATGGTGGCTGAGGGACAAGACCATCTCATTCCTTTTATAGCCCTCAAGTCATATTAGGGTTTTGAGTCTAGGCCGGTTACGCCCGGCGTAACCTTAGGTACGCCCCGCGTACCCGGATGGAATCACATACAAAATAAGCACGTGAGTACGCGCAGCGTACTCCTTGTACGCCGAACGTACTCACAAGCTTAACACTCAGCACAAAGGACCCAATATGACAACTTGGAAAAGATGATGGGTTAAATGGTTGAACCTGAATTTCGGGCTGTTATAATTCTCCCCCACTAGAACCAGACTTCGTCCCCGAAGTATTATACCGAAAACAACTACAGATGCTGCTGTCGCATCTCCGACTCGGACTCCCACGTCAGCTCGGACCCCTTCCGATGCTGCCACTGAACCTGCACCAATGGCACATGCTTGTTCCTCAAAACCTTGATCTTCCGATCCCGAATTGTGATTGGTCTCTCGGCATAATTTAGGCCCGCATCCACCTGAATATCCTCCAGAGGCACTACCGCCGACTCGTCGGCTATACACTTCCTCAACTAAGACACGTGGAAGGTATCATGAATCTTGCACAACTCCGCATGTAGCTCCAGACGATATGCTACTCTGCCTACTCTCGCAATCACTCTAAACTGCCCAATATACCGGGGCCCCAGCTTGCCCCTCTTCCTGAATCGGATCACTCATTTACAAGGAGATACCTTCAGGAGCACGAAATCACCAATCTGGAACTCGAACTCAGACCGTCGCCTATCCGCATAAGTCTTCTGGCGACTCTGAGCGGTCAACAACCTCTATCGGACTTGCTGAATCTGCTCTATCGTCTGAAGCACAATCTTCGTACTACCCATCACACATTGCCCTACTTCTCCCCAGCATATGGGGGTCCGACACCTCCTCCCATACAACAGCTCAAAAGGTGGCATACCAATGCTCGAGTGATAACTGTTGTTGTAGGAAATCTCAACCAAGGGCAAATACGTGTCCCAACTCCCTCCGAAATCCAATACACGTGCCCGAAGCATATCCTCGAGCGTTTGAATCGTCCGCTCACTCTGCCCGTCAGTCTGTGGGTGGTATGCGGTACTGAAATGCAGCCTCGTACCCAACTCCTCGTAAAACTTCTTCCAAAACGTGGAAGTAAATCACACATCTCGATCTAAAACAAATGAGATCGGAACTCCATGACGCGATACCACCTCCCTCACATACAACTCTGCCAGCCTCTCCGTAGAAGAGCTCTCACTGATAGCAAGAAAGTAAGCACTCTTCGTCACCATGTCCACAGTCACCCAAATTGCATCGACACCCCTCGCGGTCCTTGGCAATTTGGTGATGAAATCCATGGTAATCTGTTCCCATTTCCACTCGGGAATCTCTAATGGCTGCAGCTTACCATGTGGACGCTGGTGTTCGGCCTTAACCCTGCTACAGGTCAAGCATCTCTCTACAAACAATGCGACATCCCTCTTCATACAGAGCCACCAATATTCCTTTTTCAGGTCCAAATACATCTTAGTGGCCCCGAGATGGATCGAGAATTTCGATCGATGAGCCTCTGCCAACAAAATGGTACACGTTCCGCCCATGGACGGTACCCATATCCGACCCTGAAAAGTCATAAGCCCCTAGCTATCGGTAACAAATTCTGATACCAGCCCGACAACTCGCTCTCTTTTCTTGCTTTCTGGCCTTACAGCCTCAGCCTGGGCCCCACGGATAGCATCCAACACCGGGGTCATCGCTGTCACTCTCAAACAAACATCCCGCAATGGGGTGCGGTCTGTCCTTCGGCTCAGTGCATCGGCTACAACATTAGCCTTGCTCGGGTGGTATAGGATCTCACAATCATAATCCTTGATCATGTCCAACCACCTCCTCTGGCGCATATTCAGGTTGGCCTGATCCATCAAATACTTCAAGCTCTTGTGGTCCGTGTATATCGTACACCAAACCCCATACATATAATGTTGCCAGATGTTGAGGGTAAACACTATCGCTCCCAGTTCCAAATCATGAGTGGGATATCTCGACTCATGAGGCTTAAGCTGCCTCGATGCATACGCTATCACATGCCCCCTCTGCATAAGCACCGCTCCCAATTCGGATATCGATGCATCACAATATAACATAAAATCCTCCATCCCTTCCGGAAGGGCTAATACTGGGGCCTCGCATAATTTCTGGCGAAGTGTCTCGAACGAGGTCTGCTGCTCCGGACTCCAGGAAAACGCAGCACCCTTCCGGGTCAACTTGGTGAGTGGCACATCGATCTTGTAGAAATCCTTAATAAATCTCAAATAATAGCCAGCCAATCCCGAAAAGCTCCTGATCTCGGTTGGTGATCTCGGCACCTCCCACCTCATGACTACCTCAATCTTGGCCGGATCGACCAATATCCCATTCTGGTTGACAAGGTGTCCTAGGAACTGGACCTCTCATAACCAGAAATCGCACTTGGAGAAGTTGGCATAAAGCCTCTCCGATCTCAGAACTCTGAGGATCTCCCTCAAATGCTCCTCATGCTGCTCTCTAGATCTCCAATACGCCAAAATGTCGTCGATGAACACGATCACTGAGCGATCCAACGTCGGTCTGCACACTCTATTCATGAGATCTATGAACACCGCCGGTGTGTTGGTGAGTCCGAAGGGCATCACCACGAACTCATAATGCCCATAACGAGCCCAGAATGTTGTCTTCTGGACGTCCTCCTCCCGCACCCTCACCTGATGATACCCAAACCTCAAATTCATCTTGGAGAACCAAGATGCTCCCTGCAACTTATCAAACAAATCATCGATCCTCGGCAATGGGTAACGGTTCTTGACTGTTAGCTTGTTCAACTCCCGGTAATCAATGCACATCCGGTGTGAACCATCCTTCTTCTTGACAAAAAGAATAGGCGCTCCCCATGGCGAACTGCTCGGGCGAATAAACCCCTTCCCCAGCAGCTCCTGGAGCTGCGAGGATAACTCCTGCATCTCTGGAGGTGCAAGGCGATAAGGCGCCTTGGCTATAGGCGCATCTGCCGGAACCAATTCAATACCGAACTCTGCTTGCCTCTCCGGAGGCACACCCGACAACTCCTCTGGAAACACATCCGGAAACTCACGCACGATCGAGACCTCATCAACTGACCTCGGTCTCACTGAATCAACCCTCGCATCCATCACATATGTCACAAATCACTTACAGCCCTGCTGTAGACTCTGTCTTGCTCTGGCGGCCGAGCAAAATGCTGAACCCGTATGTGTACCCTCGCCGTACACCGTAAGGACTCCCCCACTAGGGTCTCGAATTGTCACCAATTGACACTCACAGTCTATCACAGCTTTATATCAGCTTAACCAATCCATACCCACTATAACACACACGTCCCCCATCGCAATCGAAACCAGATCTATTGGAAACTCCACACCGAAGATCTCAAGAACACATCCTCGAATCACATCTGAAGCATACACTGCTCGCTCATCACCTATAGAAACTTGCAGAGGTCGATCCAACGCCTCTCGAAGAATACTAATGTGCTGACTAAATGCCAAGGAAACAAATGACCGACTCGCACCTGAGTCAAATAATACCAAATCAGGTACAGAACTCACAAGAAAAGTTCGTACGCATATCATCATATAAGCACAATATCACAAAAAAAAATACAGAATACATACCAGCCACAACATCGGGCGCTGCGCAGACCTCCTCCGCAGTCAACTGAAAAGCTCTCCCACGAGCCTTCGGAGCCTCGGCCTTCACCGGCCGAACCTCGGTAACCCTGGCAGCAGGCGCAGATCCCTGTGTTGATCCCTAGTGTAGCTGAAGGCACTCGACCTTCCGATGGCCGGTCTGGTTGCAATGGAAGCAAACCATAAATCCCTTGGGGCAATCCCTGGCGATATGCCCCTCCTTGCCACATTTGTAGCAAGCACCTGATCGATAGGCCCCCTCGTGACCCTTGCCGCACTTCCCGCAAGTGCGGCCCTTCTAGACTCTACTCCTCGAATCAGTGGACTTGGTCCGCTTGGTTGCTGGCTGAGACTGAGCCGGCCGCCGATCCATCCTCTGAGACTCAGCCTCGTCTCTGGCCTGAGTCTCCAACTCAGTATCCCTCTTCCGGGCATTTGCCTAGAGCTCAACAAATGTACGGTATGTCGAATTCAACACGAAATCCCGAATGTCCTTCCTTAGAACACCCAAATACTGGCTCATCTGTGCCTGCTCAGGGCAGAACATCACCCTCTCATGAAACTTCTGGGTGACCACAGTAACCGAATCATTACCCTAGGGTCAAGAACTCCTGAACCGGCCGTTCACTCTCCATCGGGGGAACATACTTGTCTCTGAACATGGTGGTGAACCTCTCCCAGGTCACCGCTCAAATCTCTGCAAGAGTGAAGTTCGTTGTCACGAACTTCCACCAATCCTTCGCTCCCAAGCGAAGCTGGTTCAAAGCGAACCATATCCTCAAATGCTCCGGACATGAACAGGTATAGAAGCATCCCTCAATGTCAGCAATCCATCTCATTGCAGCGATCGGATCCTGCGTCCCATCAAACTCGGGTGGCTTCGTGTTGCTGAACTCCCGGAAGAACGAGTCACCTCCTTGAGGTCTGGCAGTAGCCACAGCTGTTGTAGCTGCAGCGGCTGCGGCCACAATCACCGCAGCGTACCACTCATCAAAAGTCTCCAACAGTGTGGTCTTGATAGACCCAAACATCTCTGGAATCTCGGCCTTGATCGCCGCAGCCACCTCATTGTGGATCATCTGACGAAGCTCATCGTCACTCACACCACTCGCCTCAGGTCTGTGGCGTGTCCCAACCATGATGCCTCTGAAATACAACAAAATTTATCAGAGACTCGATCGAGCATAATCATACTCGATGACGCAACCCTAGTCGTCCTCCATTGTCCAAAAGATTCTTACATGGAATGCCCACTGATCCGGTGTCTTCAGTAGTACGGGCCAAATACTACTGACCACACCGCATCAGTATTCACTCCAAGTCCTCCTCCTTGGATCCTGGATTACGAGTACTCTACTCTCATGAGCTCCTAACTGCAATCTACTCGCTCTCAAAGCATCTCAGCAGCAGAAATCTCCTACGCTAAGGCATCACAAATCAGGCCATTCTAGTCCTAATATGTAAACCTAGCCTACTCTAGCATGCATAATGTAGCATAACATATATTATAACACATAATGTGAGGCTACTTTTTGGAATTCACCATCCGAGCGCTGGCTGATCGTACACACGGCTCTGCTCTGGTTTTCTCAAAACCTCTTGTAAAGAAAATTAATGCTTTTATCATTCGAAAATTTTTTCAAATCCTAGGTTTGAGTTTAGTTACACCCGAAGGTGCATCCGAATCCCTCAAACCAAGGCTCTGATACCAACTTCTAACAACGTAATTTTCAAAACAAAAATTTCATTTTGTCACAACCATTTTCACATAAAATATTTTGTAAAATATCCGACAATAGTTATCAAAACATATCGTATCCCAAGATCACAAAAATCAAATCCTCTCTCTAGTGTGTACGAGTCATGTCGGCGCCTTTCCACGGTCCTCTCTAGTACCTGAAACACATAACACAACAATTGTAATCATAAATGCTTAGTGAGTTCCCCAAAATACCCTTACAAACATACGCCTTTCCAAGCCATACTCTACACGACCTTCCGGTCCATGTGTCTCAGGGGACTTCCGTCCCAGTCCCAATAGACCTTCCGGTCCTACTCGTATCGTTCTTCCAATTCATGACTCCCTGACCTTCCGGTCCACGTCATAATGCCTTCCGGCCCATATCATACATAGCATACATATCACATACATAACGCATACAGAACATGCAATGCATAGCATACAAAACATACAACTCATAGCATACAAGACCTTCTGGTCACACATAGGTACCTTTCCAAGTACAGTATAGTGATAAGACTCACCTTGTATGATGTCTAGAATCTCACGTGCTCGATATCTTTGAATCTCGAATCAACGACCTAGCCCCACCTAATCACAACAAATAATCATTCTAATTATTATCGGCTTCCAAGGCTATGCTACATTCTTTTCCACTATTCCACAAAAGGGTAAAAGACCATTTCACCCCTCCCTGACTCGAAAGTCCACATGTTGACCAAAACCCTAAAAGTCAACAAAAGTCAACAGCAAGCAGTACGTGGGGCGTATCAGCTCTTGTACGCGGGACGTACCCTTGCATTCTAGAAACAGGGGACGCGACCCACTACGCGGCGCGTACTGGGATTACGCCAAGCATACATCCCAGTTTCTTACATTCCCATTCTAATGTGTTAAACGATTAAGACATAACCCCATATTCTAGATCTGGCCATTTTAATACTTCTTAATCCATAAAGTCGAATCCTTTAAGCCTTTGCACGGCTATAAAGGTTCCCCACACCTTCTAACACCTTTCCTTTCTTCACCAAAAGTCTAGATCTCATGCATGGCTCAACATTCACGTCCAAGATTGCATTTTTATGAACATACAACTCATATAGTCCTAGAATATGATAGATCTAGGCCAATGGAGACTATTTTATCATACAGTCTCCATCTTGGGACCAAAAACCCTAGAAATTGGTCCAAGAGGCACACCACACAAACTACAAGGCAAGATGTGAACTTTTTACCTCAGGAAGAAGCTCCAACATTTGTAGTCCTCAGATCCACACTTGTCCACCAACTTCTAGCCTCCACAATGGTCTCCTCTTCTCTTTCACCACCTTGAAATGGCAGTTTGAAGCTTAGAATACTCAAAGCCAAGCTAAAAACGAAGGAAATGCTCTCTTAGGGTTTCTTTCTGAAAGATGGTGGCTGAGGGACAAGACCATCTCCTTCCTTTTATAGCCCTCAAGTCATATTAGGGTTTTGAGTCTAGGCCGGTTACGCCCGACGTAGCCTTAGGTACGCCCCGCGTACCCGGATGCAACCGCGTACAAAATAAGCGCGCGAGTACGCGCAGCGTACTCCTTGTTTGCCCAACGTACTCACAAGCTTAACACTCAACACAAAGGGCCCAATATGACAACTTGGAAAAGATGAAGGGTTAAATGGTTGAACCTGAATTTCGGGCTGTTACATATTGGTTGAGCCCCAGTGGGGCAGTGATAGATTGCGCGCATCAGCTGGTTCGGATAAGAATCCCAAGTGGGGGAGAGTTGGTAGTTCAGGGTGAGAGGCCGCAACAAGGACCAACGGTATGTTCAACAACAAGAGCTAGGCATTACCTTCAGCAAGGTTGCGCAGGATATGTCGGTTATGTTATGGACACCCGGGAGGCGCGTAAGGCGACGGTGGGCGATGTGCCCGTGGTGCGTGAGTTTATGGACGTATTCCCCGAGGAGTTGCCTGGGATACCTTCGGAGAGGCAGGTGGAATTCGGGATCGACCTAGTCCCTAGTGCGGCTCCGATAGCCAAGGCACCGTATCGGCTGGCTCCTCCTGAGATGCAGGAGTTGTCTATACAGATGTAGGAGCTGTTAGAAAAAGGATTCATTAGACCGAGTAGTTCTCCCTGGGGAGCCCCGATTCTATTTGTGAAGAAGAAGGACGAGTCGCATCGGATGTGTATAGATTATTGGGAGCTAAACAAGGTAATGGTGAAGAACTGTTACCCACTCCCGAGGATTGATGACCTCTTTGACCAGTTTCAGGGAGTATCTTGGTTTTCCAAGATTGATCTGCGTTCATGATACCATCAGATGAGGGTCAGAGAGGAGGATGTGCAGAAGACTGCCTTTCGGACGTGCTATAGTCACTACGAGTTTATAGTGATGCCCTTCGGGCTCACCAATGCTCTTGCCGCGTTGATGGACCTCATGAACCGCGTGTGTAGAGCAATGTTAGACCGGTCTGTGATAGTGTTTTTTGATGACGTCTTGGTTTACTCCAAGACGCAAGAGGAGCACGAGGAGCATCTACAGGAGGTTATGGAGACTTTGAGGAGGGAGAACTTGTATGCTAAGTTCTCCAAGTGTGAGTTCTGGTTGCACGAGATGCAATTCCTTGGGCACCTCGTCAACCATGATGGGATTTCAGTGGATCCGGCCAAAGTGGAGGTCGTGATGAGATGGGAAGTTCCGAAGTCTCCATCTGAGATTCGAAGTTTCCTCGGATTAGCCGGCTACTATCGGAGAATCATCCAGGATTTCTCCAAGATAGCCGTATCCCTGAACAGGCTAACAAGGAAAGTCGTGGTCTTTCATTGGGAGCCTGAGCTGCAGGCCGCATTCGAGACTCTGAGACAGAGATTGTGCGCGTCGCTAATCTTAGCCCTGCCAGAGGGCATGGGGGATTTTGTTGTATATTGCGATGCGTCCATCTCATGTTTGGGCATAGTTATGATGCAGAGAGGGCATGTCATCGCCTACGCGTCGAGGCAACTGAAGCCTCACGAAACGAATTACCCGACGCATGATTTGGAGCTGGGGGGCTGTTGTGTTCACCCTCAAGATTTGGTGTTATTACCTCTATGGGGTTCGCTGTACTATCTATACGGACCACAAGAGTTTGAGGTACCTTATGGAGCAATCGAATCTGAGCACGAGGCAACGTCAATGGATGGACGTGGTAAAGGACTACGATTGCGAGATCGTTTAACACCCGGGGAAGGCCAATGTTGTGGCTGACGCACTTAGCTGAAAGGCAGCGCCGATCAGGGATGTCTGTATGAGAATGCCGGTGGTGACTCTGCTGTTGGACCGGATTCGGGAGGCCCAGCAGGAGGCCATGAAGGAGGAACATCGGAAGAGTAAGCGGGTTGTGGGTCAGGCTTCCTCCTTTGACTATGACAGTCGGGGGTTGTTGACTCTACACCGTAGGGTGTGGGTCCCATATCATGGGGGTGTGCGCTAGGTATTGATGGAAGAGGCGCACAAATCTTGATTCTCCATTCACCTCGGGGCAACGAAGATGTATAGGGATCTTCGTCTAGACTATTGGTGGCCCTGCATGAAGCGGGATGTGGCATGGTACATAGAGCGGTGCTTGACCTACAGGAAGGTCGAGGCCGAGCATCAGGGACCTCATGGCAGGATGCATCCGTTGGATATTCCGCTGTGGAAATAGGAAGACATCACGATGGATTTTATGACAAAGCTTCCCAGGACCGTGCGGGGAGCAGATTCGATATGGGTCATCGTCGATCGATTGACCAAGAGCTCCCATTTTATCCCGATTCAGGAGAGTATTACAGCCGAAAAGTTGGCCAACATTTATAACAGGAAGGTGGTGGCGCGGAACGGGGTGATAGTATCGGTGATTTCAGACAAAGACGTTCGGTTTACTTCCAGGTTCTGGAAGAAGTTCCATGATGAGCTGGGAACTCATCTGCATCTTAGCACCGCTTTTCACCCGCAAACTGATGGACAGAGTGAGCGAACCATCCGGACCTTGGAGGATATGTTGCGGGCGTGTGTCTTAGACTTCGGAGGTAGTTGGGATACTTACCTTCCTTTGGCTGAGTTCTCGTACAACAACAACTATGATGCGAGTATTGACCTTCCTCCCTTCGAGATGTTGTACGGGAGGAAGTGCAGCACCCTGATATGTTGGGGTGAGGTTGGTCAAAGGGTTATTGGGAGTACCAAAATGGTACTCAAGACTACAGAGAGGATCCAGCAGGTCCGGAGCAGGCTCCAGACTACTCAGAGTCGGTAGAAAAGTTATGCCGACAAGTGCCGATCAGACATGGAATTCCAAGTCGGGGATATGGTTCTCCTGAAGGTGTAAGTTTGGAAAGGTGTCATCCGATTCAGGAAGCGGGGCAAGCTGGGCCCTAGGTATATCAGACCATTCAGGGTTATAGCCCGAGTGGTCAAGGTTATGTATAGGCTGGATCTGCCAGCCGAACTTAGTCAGATTCATAGCACTTTTCACGTCTCCCAGTTACAGAAATGTTTGGTGGACGAATCAGAGGTGGTACCCTTGGAGGATATTCAGGTTGATGACAACCTGAACTTTATCGAGAGACCGGTGGTGATTCTTGACAGTAAGTCAAAGGATCTGCGGAACAAGAGGTTGGATCTGGTAAAGGTTCAGTGGCACCATCGAAAGGGCTTGGAATGGACCTGGGAGCCGGAGCACGAAATCAGGGAGCATTACCCAGAGCTTTTTCAAGATCAGGCGGCAGACTTCAAGGACGAAGTTTAATATAAGTGGGGGAGATTTGTAACACCTGGTATTTTTTCCTCAGTATATGTATTTTTCACTACGACTTGACGAGTTGGAGGATCAACTCGTCGAGTAGGGACGTGGCTGCGGAGATTTTAAGTGATCAACGCGACGAGTCGGGAGACTGACTCAAAGTGTAGGTGTTGGATAAGTGAGACCCTAAATCTGAGGGTTTGCACCCTATATAAACAACATAACTCAGCCTCCCTTGTCCCTAACACTCTCTTGAAAGCTTCATATCGAACCCTAGATGCTTGTGTGTGAGTTGCGGCCATTTTTGGTGTTCTTGTCCTGATTGTAAAGCTTGGAAGGAAGAAAGGAGCTTGGAAATCGAGTTAGGGCTTGTAGATCCAGAGATCTTTCTTCATTTTCAGCAGCTTCAAGCTATAATGCCCCTGTCTTGGCTCATCAATGTGTTTATTCATCTTTAACTTTGGATCTCTATGAATTTCTAAGTCATTTTTTGGATTTGGAAGTGTTGAGTGGGTTTTGACTTCAGATCTAGGCCTTAAGAGGGGTCTCATCGCATAAAGGTGCCAACTTTAGGGCCATGAGAGCCCCATGCACATTGTAGGACACTTTATATGGTTTTTTGAGCTAAAAACCCCATGCATGTGCATCAACTTTGGAACTTTACATATAAAATGTACATTAGGAGGCCAGATCTATGGTTTTGGTGTGTTAGACCTCATTTAAATCGACTGTATGAAAGTGGTCAAGGTTGGACTCGGCGAGTTGTTCTTGGAACTCGACGAGTTGGTGACCATTATGCACAAAACCCTTTTCTATGAATGGAAAAATGTTAGGAAGGAAGTCCCTTGTGGGTTTAGACGTGAAAAGGGACCTTGGAGCCATGGGACTCGGCGAGTGGTATGAGCAGACTCGGCGAGTCCATAGCAATCTCCCAATCTTTGAAGATGGACTCGACGTGTTGTTCAAACAACTCGGCGAGTCATAGACTGGACAGGTTCTTAAGGTGGAGATGAACTCGACGAGTTCCAGAAGGAACTCGGCGAGTCGGATGAAGATGGTCCCAATGTTAAGATTGAAGGACTACCCGTCAAGTTTTTGCTAGACTCGATGAGTGGAGTCGGGGTTTTGTGTGGGATTAGATAAGCATGGACTCGACGAGTTGGTAGGCCAACTCGGCGAGTCAGGTCAACTGAATGTTGACTTTGGCTGAACTTGCACTGACCCTGTTTAGAGTTGTATGTGTGTTGACTTGAAGGTTGTCGTGTAGGGATTGAGGAGTCGTAGGGACTCAACTTGTACACCGAGTATAGTTCAGACACTACACGAAATTGAGGTATGTTACCTTTCAGTAGGGTGGGTCTAAAGCCACAATGCTGGCCCACCAAAAAGGGGTATTTAGAAGATAATGGTATTTGCGATAATTATCTTGGTCTGGTTATGAGTTTGTTATGAGGTTTATCTGTGTAGTATAGTATGTGTATGGTAGGGATTAGTTTCGCTGACAGTGGTCCTTAGGACCCAAGGGTAGGTCAGTACACGAATATGCCTAACTGTATGCTTATATATGTTGATTGTATGGTAGTAGTAGGGATAAAATAGTCCCCATTTACTGGTTGAAAGATACCGATGTTGATTACCAGTTGAAAGATACCGATGAAGGTTACCGGTGGAAAGATACTGATGAAGGTTATCGGTTGAAAGATACTGATGAAGGTTACCGGTTGAAAGATACTAATGAAGGTTACCGGTTGAAAGATACTGACGATATTGTATGGTATGTGGTATGATGGGGGAACTCACTAAGCCTTGTGCTTAAAGTTTTGGTTTTGGTTTTAGGTACCTCTTCGTCGAAGGGGAAAGAGCCGGCGGTGTAGCAGCGCATCACACACACACATGTTTCCGCGAGAAGTTTTTTTGGGACTATACTCTGATTTTCAATACTTATGATGTTATGGTTTGAAATACAACATTATGATTTTGTAATGGATCTTTTATTGACAATGTTTTGATAAAATGTTTGTTAAATGCGTTAATTCAAATATGAAAATTTTGGCCTTGAAAATTGGGTCGTTACAACTTAAGACATCATAGCTTTAAGCCTCAATAGGAGACCCATTTGAGAGTTTACGGTAAGGAGTAAACTCCCATGGCCTTAAACTCCAATAAGTATGGTCCATTGACCATAAACTCACTTACAATGCCTTGCACTCCTTTGTTGCAACCCAATGGCCTCCTAACACTTTAACCAAAGTGTCTTCCGTGCCTTAGAATGTTGATACTTGTCTAATTAGTGTTATAATCACTAGTTGTATAAATACATATGTCTTTATATGTTATTAGGAGAATTGTGTGTGATTAAGTCTTCACTTGACACCAAGCACTTGTCTGACACTTCCATACGATCCATTCACTACAGGTGAGTTCATACCCCTTAATTAACCTTTTAAATGTTTTTAAATGTTTATAAACGCATTTAGGGGGGGGGGAATACAATTTAAAACATGCTAGTTATTATATCAATCACATGTGATTAATAACTAGCATACAAATGGATTTACTACACGTTTAGCTGTTTTACCAAACATATTATTTCAATTGACTTCTCAAACGTTTTTACATGTTAAAACTATTTATCAAACTGTCTTACAGACTGTATGTTTCCTTTCAAACTCTGTTACAATTGTGTTTCAAACAAAGGTTTTCCTTATACTTAAAACTGTCTTATCAAACAAACTACTTTCAAATCGTTTTATAAACTGACATCAAGTCATTAGTATAGTGTCAAATGCATGCCCAGATATGTATAGTTATATAAGTAATGGTTAAAGGACTTAGGACAGCTAGCTCACTTTATTTCCTTTTCCTCGTTGGGATGTGGCCTTAGGGCATCGGTTACTCGTCCGAATGTAGTCTAAATATTAGTTGTATATCTTGTATACATATATAGACATAAAAGTTCCATCAGTCAGTGCGGTACCTTTGGGTAGCAAAGGCATACTTTCGGTTATACACGTACATTAATAGTAACTATAATAGGTTTAGTTAGGAGATACTACTTACTATTCCAAGTAAAAGGAATCACACAAGAGTCAGTTCATTCATGAGTCTATACTAATACATTACATACTATATGAAGAGATACATTTACATAGATACGTTTAAATAAATACATTTACATAGATACGTTTACAGAGATACGTTTACAGAGATACATTTACATAGATACGTTTACATGAATACGTTTACATAAATACGTTTACATAGATACGTTTACATAGATACTATTACATAGAATCTATTACATACGTTTGGGGACTTACCATTCCACACCCAAGGCTGTTAGCTATAATAGGAAAAATGCTCATCGACGGGTGTCTATAGTTGTACTGTTCTGTGAGTTAGCACGCCGTGAATATCCTAATACTAAAGGATACAATTTTATTTAATATATTATTTTCCTTCTTACCTTTACTTTGTGAGACATTCATATGAACGATGAGGTAGAATAAATTTGATATTGATAGACTATATTCCTTATTACCTTTATATTGTGAAACATACACATAAACGACGAGGTAGACTATAGTTTTATAATAATATTTATACAGGGGAAAAACCTTCACTTTTTTACAGAGATGCCTACTTTCAAAACAGTCGGGTCTTGGTAGAAGGCTACTTTCAAAACAGTCGGGTCTTGGTAGAAGGCTACATTCAAAACAGTCGGGTCTTGGTAGAAGGCTACTTTGAAAACAGTTGGGTCTTGGTAGAAGACTACTTTTTATACTAGTAGGAAATATGGGATTTTCTAGGGTTGTCAAAGGGTTGTCAAACACTTTAAATTACTAACAAACATGTTCATCGATACAAACTTTTCTTCAAACATTTACAAGTCTTTCTTTATAGTTTTACAAATCGAAGACACATTAATACTTATGAATTCACCAATTTTATTGCTGATACTCGCTTTCAAAATAACTTATATTCTCAGGTCACAAATAGACAGGTACGACGACCAGGTTTTGTTAAGACGGAGCAGTCAAGACTCGTCTTTTATCTTCAACATTCATTATGTTGTTTTTGTTGAGTTTTGAGCCTTCTAACACTTCCTAAGTGTACATGCAACCCTAATAGCCTAGCACCTCAAGTGTAATGCCTCAAATACTTCACACAACACCAAATGTAAAGTATAAACTTGAGAGAATACTCTAACACACTCAAAATCGGCCAAGCCCTCTTGTTTTTCTAGTGTAGCCGATTTTGGGGAGAGACATGGTCCTTATATAGTGTGTTGCATTAGGGAAAACCCTAATGTAACATGACTCTTCATTTCTCAATCCATGGGTTAACTCCATGGAGCATCCTATTGGTGGAACCCAACTTGATAATCCATGGAGCCTTTTAGCCCACTATATAAGATATGGAAGATTTACATAATCTACCCATATATTTAACTAGTTATTCTGTTGATCACTTAATTAATTCTAAATTATTTCTTGATTAAAACTAATTAAATAATATTATCAATATATTAGAACTTATAATATATTAATAAACCATATATGTTATTTCTCTTATTTAAGTTTATCCAATTGCATGGTGCCATGCAACCCAAATGGACCATGCCAGGTCGGGTCAAGTATTTACCAGAAATAGTTATGGACTTAGACACCTTATCCAATAGTCTCCCACTTGGATAAGTCTAATAACCATAACTGCAATACATCAGGAACCGATCGGCAATCGTAGCTCTTTCAATGTCTCTCGGAACAGAGATGATGTTGATACGCCATATTAGATAAGTGATCATATAATCCTATGTTCTAGATATCAGCCGGACAAATACATGGAACAATGTCTTACTTATTGTCCAGCAGTTTGTTTCCCGATTTCCGATTTGTTTGACAAAGATCTTAATTGTCACATCAACTTAGTTCTGACCGGGCCCGGTACATAGGTCAAAACAAAATCATCGAGGGGCCCAGATATCATCTTCTAATCCAAGAAGGAACATATAAACTTCGACCCACATGTTTGTTCTACCACTCATTGAATTACACACAAAAGCACGTTTTATAACATCGAGTTAGCAATACGTTTTCGTACAATCAATGCATAACCAACTCGTAAGTAACAAATCATATCTCTAGGTTTGAAGACTTATATGATATTACAGTCTCACGATCACTCGAGATAAAATTCCATGAAGTGATTCCAGTGAGCGTGGGTTGATTCCAATACTCAGAACTTATGAGCACTCATGAAGTGTTGTCTTATATCCTGACACCTACAACCAACTTCATGACAGTCTTACTTCATATCTACTTCCAACATATGACTGACTGTGGAAAGTTTGAATAATACGTGAAACCACAACATACTATTCTGGAAGTCAAAACATGCAAAAGAAATTATAATAAATGATTGACAAACGATATTAACACTTTACTCATAAATAAACACCACTTTTATTCATCATCAAATGTCAATTACACTTTACAAATTTCATAATTTATCTAACTACTAAAACTTATATTATCGTTCAGCCCTATGCTCCGAGCATGCTGGAGATGCTTAACCCTACTCAGTCCCTTCGTGACGGGATTTGCTGGGTTCTGATCCGATGATACCCTCTTTGCCACGAGGATTCCTTCTTCTATGCGATGTCTGATAAAATGATATTTTCTGTCGATGTGTGTGGATCACCCGTGATCCCTTGGTTCTTTGGCTAAGACAACAACACTTTCACTATCATAGAAAATTTCCATGGGCTCTTTTATAGCTGGTACAACTCCAAGGTCTCCAATGAATTTCTTTAGCCATATTGCCTCCTTTGCTGCCTCGCTCGCTGCTATATACTCTGTTTTACTCAATCTGGCATTACTCTAGATGGGTAACTCTCCTTTCTTGGTGTTCTGCATGCTGAATCTCTTCACCACCTTGTCCAAGTATGTACTTTGACTATGTCCAATTAGTCTTTTACTCCGGTTTTTCTAAATCCTTATCCCTAGAATATAGGCAGCTTCTCCTAGGTCCTTCATAGAGAAACACTTCCCAAGCCAGGACTTAACTTCCTGCAGAGTTGGGATGTCATTTCCTATGAGTAGTATGTCATCCACATACAATACCAAAAAAGCTAACTATAATCCCACTAGCCTTGACATAAACACAAGTTTCATCTTCACTCCTATAAAATCCAAATTCCTTGACCTTTTCATCAAAGCAAAGATTCCATCTGCGAGGTGCTTGCTTTAATCCATAAATGGATTTCTCAAGCTTACATACTCTATTAGGGTACTCGTTGTTGACAAAAACTTCTGGCTGACTCATGTAAACATCTTCAGTCAACTTTCCATTAAGGAAAGCGGTTTTGACATCCATTTGCCAAATTTCATAGCCATGAAATGCAGCTATGCCTAACATAACCCTAATAGACTTAATCTTGGCTACTGGAGAAAAAGTCTCATCATAATCCACTCCAGGAATTTGAGAGATGCCCTTTGCAACCAGTCGAGCCTTATAAGTGTGTACATTACCATCCATGTTGGTCTTCTTCTTGAAGATCCATTTGCACCCTACAGTCTTACGACCTGGTACATTCTCAACCAAGTTCCAAACTTGATTGTTATACATGGATTATATCTCGCTATCCATAGCCTCTTTCCATTTAGCAGACTCAGGGCCTGCCATGGCTTCCGTGGAGCTGTTAGGTTCATCCAGACCTACTAGTGTCTCATCACTAATAAGTGTCTCACCTTCTGCAGTAATATGGAAACCATAGTAATGCTCAGATGCATTCCTAACTCTCGTGGAACGCCTCAGAGGTACAGACTCATCAATTGGCTCAACAGGAATTTCCTCCTCTAGTTGAGGGCTAGGGTTTGAAGTTCGTTCACAACTTGACTCTTGAAGTTCTTCAAGGTCAATTTGCCTCCCACTGTCTCATTGGCTTATAAATTCTCTCTCTCTCTCTCTCTCTCTCTCAAGACTCCTCTTCTTGCTACAATGACCACATTATCACTAGGTCTGTTGAAGAGGTAACCAAAGGATCTTTGTGGGTAGCCGATGAAAATACACCTCTCGCTTTGGGGTTCTAGCTTATCATGAGACTCGCGCCTCATAAAAGCCTCGCAACCCCAAATCTTGATGTGGTCTAGTTTAGGTACTTTACCAGTCCACATCTCGTGAGGAGTTTTGGCAACTCTCTTTGTAGGGACTAGATTAAGAATATGGGCGACAGTCTCTATGGCATACCCCCAGAATGAGATTGGTAGCGAAGCTTGACTCATCATGGAACAAACCATATCCAACAAGTTTCGATTGCGCCTCTCAGCCACACCATTCAACTGCGGTGTCCTGGGAGGTGTCAATTGTGAAACAATCCCACATTCCCTAAGATTGTCGAGGAACCCTGAACTAAGATACTCACCACCTCGATTGGATCGAAGCATCTTAACGTTCCTGCCCAATTGATTCTCGACTTCCGGTTTAAATTCCTTAGACCTTTCGAAAGTCTCTGACTTATGCTTGATTAAGTAGACATATCCATATCTACTATAATCATCATTAAAAGTCAAATAATAATGATTAGGATCCCTTGTGGCATGTTGGAATCGTCCACACACATCCGTGTGTACAAGGTCCAACAAACCTTCACCCTTCTCACAAGAACCTGTGAAGGGTGACTGTCATTTTTCCAAGTAAGCATGATTCGCAACTATCATCAGACTTTAGGTCAAATGACTCCAAGAATCCATCCTTTTGGAGTTGGCTTATGCGTTTCTTGCTTATATGTGCAAGAAGACAATGCCATAGTGATGCTTTATCCAAGTTATTATTATTTACATAATCAACACACAATACATTATTTCCTAAGTTATCAACCACATATACAGTTTCATACACACCATTACAAGGTAATGCTTTAAAATAAAGAAAATTATTAAAGAAAGCATTAATCGAGCCAACTTCATTATCAAATGAAAAAGTGAAATCTTGTTTATACAATGCATGAAAGGAAATAATATTTCTTGCCATTTCTGGCAAATAACAACATTTATTTAAATCTAAACTAAACCCACTACTTAGCGATAAAGTATAAACTCCAATCTTGGTGAAAGGTGAAGCTTTCCTTTTTCCCATGATCAAGTTTATCCTTCCTTGCTCCATATTCTCACTCCTTCTTAGTCCCTGCAAATGAGAACATATATGAATACCATAACCGGTATCAAGGACCCATGAGTTAGAATGGGGTGAGTTATTAGATAAGATAATGTAAATACCTGCATGGTTGGGTTTAGCTTTCCCAACCTTCACATCTTGCTGGTACTTTGGGCAGTTTCGCTTCCAATGTGCCTTTTCATGGCAATAGAAGCATTCAGCCTCTTTTGGGTCAGAAGAAGTAGTGATGAAACCTTTCTTGGTTCCACTTGAAGAAGAGCCATCAAGGGTCCTGACCTTGGTACCCTTCGAAGAACTCTTTCTCTTCTTCCCTCGTCCTTTGCTGATTGCCAAGACAGGGGCGGAGTTGGTAGGAGTAGGAGTAGTAACAACTACCTTACCCTTAAGACCGCTTTCCGCGGTCTTTAAGAGTCCTTGAAGTTTGCTGAGAGTGACCTCTTCCTTGTTCATGTGGTATGTCATGTGGAATTGATCATAACATGAAGGTAAGGAGTGCAAAATAATATCTATTGCTAGCTCCTCGGGGAAGTTCACATTAAGCTTCAGCAAGCGGTCCACAAATCTTTGCATTTTCTGCATGTGGCCCGTGATGGGTTCTCCATCCTTCATCCGGGTTGTTATCATGGAGGAGATGATTTCATACCTCTCTTGTCGTGCACTTTGATGGTATATTTCCATCAAATCTTTGTGCATTTCAAAAGGGTAGTAGTCCTCATAGGACTTTTGGAGATCAACTGTCATAGTGGCCATCATGATGCATGCCACCTTCGTGGCATCCCTTTCATGTGCCCTAAAGTCAGCGATCTCTTAAGGAGTAGCAACTGTCTCATCAATCTCCCTAAGCTCCTTATCGAGGACATATTCTTTGTCCTCGTAGCGGGTAATCATTCGGATGTTTCTGATCGATTCATTAAAGTTGGATCCATCAAAAGTGACTTTCTCACACAAGTTCATAAGAGAAAAAGAGCCATTAGGATTAGAGCCAGAAGCAGTAGTGTTTGCAAACATCTGAAAAGAAGAAAAGTTTAGTTTAGAAATAGAGATAGTCCTTAATAAAACACCCAAATGTAGTATTAAGGCTAGGACCCAATCACAATATATTATAATTATAAGAGGTATGTCGTAATGTAGGTAATAACATATTTGAAAGGTAGGTGAATGACGATTCACCAATTTGCACCAAAGTCGAAATATTAAAAATATTTGATTTGGTTCTTAGAAACTCCTAGATTCTTTTGATATTCAATGAAATTTTAAAAGGCATGTTTCAATCTCGAGTATGCCCTCCAAGTTTTGTGACTGGGATGCCGAGGATCACAAAACGAGGTGTGAAGTAACCATGCAAATTACTTGGTACCCTTAATAAATTACCCCTCAATCGATGTGCCGGTTAACCACACACGCTCCATCAATACTATGATAAATATTATGTCACCCTTTACCTACCTTGTTAAGTCCAAGTTAGTGTGCCGGTTAACCACACAAGCTCCCCTAACGACTTAGAAAAAGTGTAAAGTGTAATTTCATGGATTAGCACCTTATTCACATTTTTCCTAAAGTAACTAAGATTGGGAATTTAATAAAACATTTAGTTACTTTATAATATTCATCATACTTTTACTGAGAATTTATAAGTCCATGTCTTACCCGTTCGGCTAACGACCCTCCACCAGTCAAGCAAGCGGTGGGTGAGAGTGGACACCCATTAAGTTGCCATTTTATAGGCAACAACCTTATACCCACCTTATAGACCGACTTCGTAAATGAGGCGTACTAGCGGTAAGACGACTTTGATCTTATACATACATACATATATATATATATATATATATATATATATATATATATATATATATATATATATATATATTATTAACTTATAATATTATAAGTATAAGGGTTGAATTTTAACTTTTAAAATTCTAAGGGTTGGAACTAAAGTTTTAATCAAGACTTTACTTGTTCCAAAACTTGAGGGCAAGTTTTGTAAACTTTCAAAACTTTTCATTTCTTGTAACTAATGAGTTTATTAGGGTATTAAAATGAAGACTCTTCATTTTATAACCCATGTGTTCTTTTAATGGTTTTTAAACAAAGTGACATTTGGTTTTCCATAACTTGAGGACAAGTTATGGACTCCATTAAAACACATAATGATCTTGTATTAATCTACCACATAGGTTACAAATAATTCCTATGATCATCTAAACATCATAAGATCAAGAACATGAATATGAACACTTTCATGAATCAAAGATTACATTTGAAACTTTGTAATTTTGATAACTTGTTGTTGTAACTGGATTAGCAAAGACATTACACCATCTAAAATAGGTTTTCAAGTACCAAAACAGTTTAGGGTAATGTTTCTAGTCCATTTCCAGCAACTCAAGTCGAAAATCTGCATTCTGAGGCTCTTACTCGCCGAGTGCATGAACCTACTCGGCGAGTAGGTTGAAGATTCACATGAACTCGGCGAGTCCCCCCATGGACTCGGCGAGTTCATCAGTTAGATTGCAAAAATATCGACTTTTTTCAACTATTTAGCACAAATAACAAACAAACAAGCCTAGGCTCTGATACCACTGTTGGGTTTTGAGCATTCTAACACTTCCTAAGTGTACATGCAACCCTAATAACCTTGGATCTATGTTTGTCTAATTATCATGCAAAGTTGATTTCCAAGGCTATGATCCTATCTAGCATACATGGGGAACAATTTTAACTTGAATAAAAGATAGAACTACATACCTTGTTGTTGTAAGTATTCCTTGAAACCTTGTGAGCCTAGCACCTCAAATGTGATGCCTCAAATGCTCCACAAAACACCAAATGCAAAGTATAAACTTGAGAGAATACTCTAACACACTCAAAATCGGTGAAGCCATCTTGTTTTTCTAGTGTATCCGATTTTGGGGAGAGACATGGTCCGTATATAGTTGTTGCATTAGGTAAAACCCTAATGTAACATGACTCTTCATTTCTCAATCCATGGGTTAACTCCATGGAGCATCCTATGGGTGGAACCCAACTTGATAATCCATGGAGCCTTTTAGCCCACTATATAAGATATGGAAGATTTACATAATCTACCCATATATTTAATTAGTTATTCTTTTGATCACTTCATTTATTCTAAATTAATTCTTGATCAAAACTAATTAAATAATATTATTAATATATTAGAACATATAATATATTAATAAACCATATGTGTTATTTCTCTCATTTAAGTTTATCCAATTGCATGGTGCCATGTAACCCAAATGGACCATGCCGGGTCGGGTCAATTATTTACCAGAAATAGTTATAGACTTAGACACCTTATCTAACAGTTTTATCCTATGAAAGAACACACATATATTGACAATTATACTATTAATGCAATGGATGATGTTGTTGCTTGTTTACTACTTTGCATTGTTGTGATACATTACATGACGTCATCCGCCCCCGAACGTTTCCGCCATTCTCGGTTTTGGGGTGTGACAGGATGGTATCAGAGCATTGTTTATAGTGAATTGAGTATATCAACCCATAAAAGATATACTAACTATAAATACAATGGGATTAAAAATACTCTGACCAAGAGTTTATACTTTTAAATAATAAAACATTTAACTAAGTATACATACCTGTATTCATGCTAAAATCCGTGTCACAATGACAAGAACAAAGTATTACGATTGTTGAATATCACAATTAAGCTCGGGGATGTATGGTCAGTCTTGGGAGTGGCATAGCCTGATCAACTATGCTGGTCCGAGGAGTGATTAGCACATGCCCAAGAATGGTTGTGGTGTAGCAACAAGTCTAAAAACTTACCAACACTACCACAATGAGAGCATTATAACAGTTGATAAGTCTAAAAATACTATAGGAGTATTTTTTGGTACTATAATTACTTACTTGAGAACTAAAAAGGATCTTCATTACTAAGTTGATAGTTACTAAGTGGATCCACTAGGGTTATATGTAACTAGGATGTCATAGACTTAGAATCTGCAAATTTTTGCATTACCCCTGTTCCTTGTGAATTTGGATTTAAGGTCACTTATTCGAAGGCTTGTCCTGTTTTGATTACATATAACTGGTATGTACTTTACAAATAGTGATGCAACAAATGAAGATTATCTAATAATTATCTAGATAGTTCATTTAGTAATTATTTTCTTACCCCAATTCTCGTGTAGATAACATGGATGGGCTCCATCCCGACGACAATCCGTACCTTTCGAATGAAGGCAATGTTGGATGGTTTGGAGAAGAACCCGAGAATGATCATCCAATCCCTTTGAATGATCACCATGCCGAAGACCTTTCGGTTGATGATAACTCCAAACCCGAGGTTAATAACCTACCTCCGGTAGTTCCCATTCCAAATCCTAACCCTTGTCTGGCTTTTCATTACCCGACGCCTCCTTGGGTAGAATGCTTGGAAACATGGAGCACAGATCAAGATCAACCTATGTTGTTTAATGGAGACCGAAGCTTCTACAACGTAAACGAAAGGAGCTCAGCAGACAAATTTCTACCAATCCTGAACCGTAGAGTTGCTCAAAACGAAATTCATGGCAGGACGGCTCTCCATCGTATCGAAGAAGTTAATGCCGATGCAAGAATGCATACCATCCACACCAATCGTCTTGAAAACACTCGTGAAAGATTTGAGAGAAACCATGAGACCCTGCTGCAAGCCCTAGCTGAAACTTGAGCCGAAGTCATAGAGCTCCGAGTACGCCAGAGGGTGTATGAAACATACCTGCTTGATATGGGACATCAACTAGCTGAACTAAGGGTTCACCATAGGGGTGACCGTCGCCAGTAAGAGATGCTTTACTTTCCTTCTATGTTTTAAAGAACTGTGTTCCTGGCTATGTTCTGTGTAACACTTTTCTATGTGACTACCTTGTACTGTAAGTACTTTTAGTTAGGTCTTTATGATGTCAAAGACTTTTCTACTCCAAATATGATGTAAGACCTACTACCAGGTCAATTTTCCAGAACGTATTACATCTTAAACGTTAATGATATTGATAGTCAGCTAACTTTTGTGTCACTCTTTGTTAAAATACTTTCATCATACTATCGTTGGAGTCTATCTGAAACCCACTCTAGTCAAGTTATTGGACTAGGGTAATTTAACTCCGGAATCATTTCCAAGTCTCTTTCAAAGGTTGGATCATATTATCCACCAACCAATAATACCCCGGCTTGAACGACAAACATCTTGAGACCATTTTACGAACTTACTTCTACTCTTTATGTGGACTGCATCATAGGGATGTAGGTCGAACCCACGAGAACATATTTCTATTATTTACATGAACGATCGAACTACATCTAGGTTCAACCATACTCGCTCACGAATTCATTTTATTTCCGCGTAATAGAATCATGTCACCAAAGAAAAGTGATCAACCCTTCAACCAAACACCAACTCTTCAAATTGATGAAGCTACCATCGAAGCTACAGTCTCAGCTGCCGTGACAACTGTTCTGACTCACCTTAATGCTAACAACGCAAATGCTAGCAGGATTGTTAGCAGTAATTCAAATCCAAGTAACAATCAAATACCTCACCAAGTAATGAACTACCACGACACTCCGAATCACAAGCCCAAGAATAACAAACGAAGGTTCTGGGCTAAAGCTAAAGGCAAATCACCCCAAGGGGCGAGCAAAAGACAACAACATGTGGTAACCTTCGCAACCACGACATATGTACCTCCTACTATCATCCCTTCTGGTATCCCAATTGCCCCTAACCCAGCCAGACAGTATGCTGGAAACCTACCGAAGTGCAATAAGTGCAGCTCCATCATCTAGGTAGTTGTCATCAGTTACACTGCTATAACTGTTGGGTTTTGAGCATTCTAACACTTCCTAAGTGTACATGCAACCCTAAATACCTTGGATCTATGTTTTCTCTATTATACATGCAAATAAGAACTTCCAAGGTATTATCCTAATCTAGCATACAAAACAATGACTATCGCAAGATAGAATACATACCTCTTTGGTGTAGAATGTCTTCATGAAGCTTGAGTGCCTAGTGCCCCAAGTGTGACACCTCAAATGGAATCTTAATTATCAAAACACTTGGAATGACTTGAGAGAATTTTACACTCATCAAAATCGGCTAGCCCTTTCACTTCACACACTAGTGGCCGATTTTGGTCAAGAATAAGATGCTTATATAGTTAGGGTTACACCATGTAAATCCTAATTGACATGGCCTTTCATTTCCATGATCCATGGGTACAAATACACCATGGAGCATCCATGGACCATCCTATGGGTTTTAGCCCAACTTGATTATCCATGGAGCATTAGCCCACTATACAAGTATGGATGATTTACACAATCAACCCATATATTTAATTAGTCTTCTTTTGATCACTTAATTAATCCTAGATTAATTCTTGATCAATACTAATTAAATAATCTTATTATTCTTATTATTAATATACTAGAACTTATAATATATTAATAACCATAAGTGTCTTATTTCTCTCATTATAGTCTATCCAAGTGCATGATGGTATGCAACCCAAATGGACCATGCCGGGTCGGGTCAAGTCTTACTAATTATAGTTATGGACTTAGACATTAATCCAACAGTCTCCCACTTGGATAAGTCTAAAACTATTATTGTGTATGACTTCAGGAACCAACTGGCAATCGTAGCTCTCAAAAGCTTCTGTCAAACTCTGACCTTGTAGATGAATTCTAACCTTTGTCAATGACTTGTCCATTAGATAAGGGATCATATATTCCTCCATTCTAGATATCATATGGACTGAGACATGGATTATAGTCATTCTCTCTGTCCATTTGTTGTTTCCCGATTTCCGATTTATGACGACTGACTAATTGAACAAATCAAATCAGTCCTGGCCCGGCCGAGCACTTCCATTTGTCATCATCAAATCATCGAGGGGCCCAAAGATATCGCTTTTATCCCGAAGGTAAAAGGAACGGATAAACTTCGACTCATATGGCTTGTTCTACTACTTGTTGAATCATACACAAAGGCACGTTTCATAACACCGAGTTACCAAATGCGTTTTCGTGCAATCAATGTACAACCAACTCATAGTAACAACTCATATCTCTAGGTTTTAAGAATATAAGATATTATCGTCTCATGATCACTCGTGGAAAAATCCATGAAATGATTCCAATGAGCGCGGGTTGAATCCAATACACAGAACATATGAGCACTCATGAGTGTTGTAGCCCTTTGTCCAACATCTTATACCTCTACAAGCCAACCCATGACAGTCTTGATTCATATCTACTTCCAACATATGACCGACTGTGGATGTTTGAATAACTTAGTCATTCAGGAAGAATAACCCAATTTATTCGGGAAGTCAAAACATGCAAAATAAAACACAATAATAATTGAATCCAATATGGTATCAACCCTTTGAACATAAATAAAACACCTTTTATTTATCACCATATGATTACACATTATTCATTGTATACTGTTTCAGCTATCAACTTTATTCTTGAATTTAAAACAATAGTTGTCCCATGCTCCAAGCATGTACACTATGTTTTCTTAAACACTAGTCATGCCACACACCAAGTATGCATACTATGTTTGTCTATGATCTTTACTTTGTGAACTAGATCAATTGAACATAACTTCAATGATTCTCTTTTCACACTCCCAAATCCTTACCGCAAATGCAAGAATTCCAAATTCATGCCATTTACAGAAATCTGTTAGATTCTAAACTTATATGCATTGATCCTCTTGTAACGATTATGCACAAAGTCACAAAGACTTGGCAACAATCATTACAGAGTATTCCATAGGAGATCAACTCCTTGGAAATATCCTTCTTGCATTAAGTTTCCTTAATCTTACACAGATTGAAAATTCTAACTTTGAAACATTTCCAGATTCCATTTTGACTATCACTTCTGAACAAGAGTTGCCTCCTTACAGATTATGTCAATATGGTCCTTCCAGAATTATCACTATACTTCCAATTGTCCTTGAGTAACCAATCTTTGGTAAACCTTAGATTGTCCTCGACAATTGTTTAATCCTTTTAGTCATATCCAGTTATAAACCTTTTCCCTTCTTAATGCCCCAGGCATTTTGAAAATTTTAGAACGGATGAATATAGCACATGTAATCGATCCTATATCCGAAGCATATGGGACACGATTCATGATGTCTTACATAAAGTCTAAACCAGTCTTTTGCTATAGTATTTCCATTTCAATTTGCCAAGTTCTCATAATTCAGATTATGAAAAGGGATGCCGTAATCATAATCGAATTTTAGAACGCAAATAATGGACCCATATACAGAATTTCCTTATGTTGAGCCATTCCAACATGAAATTCATATATATCCTTGACTAAATGATTAAAACCTCCCGATCTAAGCTTATAGATTTGAGATGAAGCATAATTTCCTCTCCCTTAATTATAGCAAAACAACTTTTTCCCAATTGAAACTTTTGTTTTCTATAATTAACATTGCTAACTTGCAATACTTATCATAATTATCATGCTCCCACTAACATGATGATTATTAGCATAACACTTATGCTCCCACTAGCTTTGGCATGTACTCAGAAATCAGCTGGACAGTCTGAAATTTAGATTCATACACCCTTTCCGTAGATAGCTCACCTGTGTGTCTAAGCAATTTCAAGAACCATGAAAAGGGATACCGTAATCATGGTCTCAATTGCTTAGGCATTTTCCATTTCTCACAAGTCCATGTTAGTGTGCCGGTTAACCACACGCGCTCCACTAACGACTTTTGAAAATGCAAATAACACAATTGATATCTTCGTAAAATCTACTTAGTGAAAGCGTTTCCTCACCATCATTTTCATGAATCGGAGAGAAACCTTATGACACTTAGATTTATATGGTGTATGAGTTCCTACCCATATGAATTTGTCAAACCATAATCACAAGACAAAGATAATGACAAATCCAAAACCATATGGATTGAACTCAATCTTAACTTCTTGCCACCTGGCACCTCAAGGGCCTGCCATTGCTTCCAAGTTGTTATGCAACAAACTGAGAACTCTAAGAACTCATATGCAAAGCCAACTTTAACTGGAATGGGCACAGATATGTCAACACGATAGGTTATAAACCTCAAGTCGTGTGCTAGTGAAGAACTTCAGGTTCTATTCTTGATTAGTTCTTGAGACTTTCAAGACCTTTAAGACTCCCACTATCCTCTTGACCTATAAGACTCCATTGTCAAACATCCAAGAGATAGTGTGGATTCTAACCAAGACAGACACTTCACACAATTGGCCTAAGTTGGTCTTTGTTTTATCCAAAACATCACAACTTACCAATTTCAAATGTACAAGAGTAGAAAACTTTTACTCTTACATTTGACAAGTGTTTTTAAACCTTATTTTGAGACATGTCACTCAAGTTACAATCTTGGAGTATGACTCTAAGACTTGTATTGGAACGAAGTATGACTCATCTTCTTGATTTAACCACTTCAACAATTCAAGTTCCTCTTCTTAGTCATAAGAATGCACTAATATTTCCTTAGAGAACTAATTGTGCTATGGTTTCTGAATCATTAAGATGATCACAAAAGCTGATACTAAAGTACTCTCCCATCTTTTCAGATTTGAGAGACTTTTATCCTTCTGCCTAAATTGATTCTTCTTATTCGCTCTGCCATACATTGGAACCTTTTCCAATGTCTCAGAGTTACACTTAAGCTTGTAAGTATAATCATATTTACTGAGCTTTAGTAAACTATGACGAATAGTCTTATCGATCTTTTGTGGTGGAATTAATCAGTGCACAAGAATGTGTACTCGATCCCTTAGTCCTTTACTTGACTCACACATCCATGTGAACAAGTAATTAGTCTTAATTTTCCAAAACTTGAAAGTTCTCATTCATCATGCTATACAACTTGCATGATTCCATGTTCCGGTCCAATTGAAACTTGGGTGATGAGAATCTCTCCTTATTTGGTAAATCTAGACATTACCACAAATGAAAGAATCAATTTTATATTTCCACTCTTGCTCTTAATGGAATCATATAAGCAACAATTTTTCCTCAAATGCCATTGTAAGGATATTTTAAAATAAATAAAATCAAAAATTTTCTTTTATTTTAAAACTTTGCGGAAAAACTTATCCTTACAATCCATATGAAAACTTGTTGTTATCTATTCCTAAGCAATATCTCATAACTCCTAAGAAGTAGCTCAAGAATCCGATCTTCAAACTATGCGATAGAAATCCATCTATGCCATCAGATTCAGCATATTCTTTCTTTAAGTTTCTTCACTTTTCTTTCATTCTTAAAACATCACCATGTGACCCAGTCACATCATGTATCAAGAATCTCAGAATAGAAACTTAACAGAGTTAGATAGTGGAATTTACCTGAAGTAGAGTCAAACTTATTGACTTTAACATCCTTAGGTAAATTTTGGCAGCTTCGCAACCAATGCCCCTTTCTTTGGCAATACAAACATATGGACACTTTGATAATGGTACACAGGACTATCACAGACTTAGCTTTTCTCTTTACCATTTGGTCAACCGAGTTGACTATGGCCGATCCCTATCCATCGGGAAGAGAGAGCTTTACTAGATATCCTGTGTCATTCTTGTCAATGTCCATCAAGTTTTAAGGAAGTTGATCTTAACAAATAGATAAGATCATTAAGGGTCCTGTCATAGTCTATTTCATAGGTGTCCCAAAGGAACTCACTATGTGACTTAGAAAGTGATTGAACCACCAACTTTCTCAAGACTTTGACACCTAACTCTCCCGGCTTGTCAATATGTGACTACATCTCCAAGATGTGACCACACCTAGACCTTGCCTTGCCAATAGGGCTCGAGTGACCTTAAGCTTTTCAAGAACTTATGGGTTAGGGAGAATAATTGGAGGAGGAGAAAGAAGTATGATATCCCTGGGACATCATCTTCATTAGGAAACCTTGTTTCAAGAGATTCGGAAGATCATAGGTGTCTAAACCAGACATCTTTTGGGAGATATTCAAGATAGTTGATTTTAAGTCCTTAATATGACACCCAATATGAAATATTAAGGCTAGGACCCAACAAACTATTTTATAACTTAGAAGAGGTATCCCGTAATCCAAGCTATAAAATATTTGAAGGTAGGTGAATGACGATTCACCAATTTCCACCAAGATAAACGAAATGTATTATTAGGTTTTAATTGGTTTTGAAACTCCTAGATCTTTGAGATTCATTGAACTTTTCAAAGGCATGTTTCAATCTCGAGTGTGCCCTCCAAGTTTTGTGACTGGGATGCCGAGGATCATAAAACGAGGTGTGAAGTAACCATGCAAATCACTTGGTACCCTTAATAAATTACCCCTCAATCGATGTGCCGGTTAACCACACACGCGCCATCGATGCTATGATAAATATTAAGTCACCCTTTACCTACCTTGTTAAGTCCAAGTTAGTGTGCCGGTTAACCACACACGCTCCACTAACGACTTAGACAAAGTGTAAAGTGTAATTTCATGGATTAGCACCTTATTCACATTTTTCCTAAGTAACTAAGATTGGGTATTATTAAGAGTTTAGTTACTTAGTATTTTTCATTAATACTTTTAATGAAGGGAGAATTCTAGTCCTGTCAAACCCGTTCGGCTAACGACCCTCCACCAGTCAAGCAAGCGGTGGGTGAGAGTAGACACCCATTAAGTTGCCATTTTATAGGCAACAACCTTATACCCACCTTATAGACCGGCTTCGTGAATGAGGCGTACTAGCGGTAAGACTGACTTTACTCTTATACATATATATACTATTAACTTATAATATTATAAAGTATAAGGGTTGAATTTTAACTTTTAAAATTCTAAGGGCTAACTTGGAATTAAAGTATTCATACTTGAAAACTTTTCAAATTCCAAAACTTGAGGGCAAGTTTTGAAACTATTCAAAACTAATTAATTCCATAACTTATGTGTTTAAAGTAGTTTTAATCCAAAAACTCTTCAAGTTCCATAACTTGAGGACAAGTTATGGAAGACTTTAAACTAATAAAAGAACTAACTTTTTCTTTATTTTATAACTTATGGATTTAATTATGGTTACATATTTTTTCTTTAATGAAGTGACTCTTGAACTTCCATAACTTGAGGACAAGTTATGGAGTCATAAAAAAAGCATTCAATGACACAAGACTCTTCATTTTGTAACCATTGCCAACTATTATGAGTTTTATGAGTCTTTAATGTGACTCTTCATGTAACTTGAGGACAAGTTACACAAACACATTTTATACTCAACTCTTAGATTAAAATGGATTGAAAACAACTATTTCACTCAACATTTCTATTAATCTAAGCAACTCATAAGAACAAGATAATTCAAATCAAACTTTTTCATGTAATTAGTCTAAACCTTAAACTAATACAAAACATGAATCTATTGACAATTATCTTTGAAAATGGATTAGCATGAACATTACCACATCAAAAACAAGTTTATAAGTTCAAAACAACTTAGGGTAATGTTCCTAGTCCATTTCTAGCCAAAAAACTCGAAAATATGCTGTCTGGGGGTCCAACTCGTCGAGTGCATGAACCAACTCGGCGAGTTGGATCGAATTCATCACTTTTTAGGCATGGACTCGCCGAGTCTCCTGATGGACTCGCCGAGTCTGATGGCCAGACAACACCAGATTCGTTTTTTCAGCTTCTATTGCAGGTATAACAAGAAAACAAGCCTAGTCTCTGATACCACTGTTGGGTTTTGAGCATTCTAACACTTCCTAAGTGTACATGCAACCCTAAATACCTTGGATCTATGTTTTCTCTATTATACATGCAAATAAGAACTTCCAAGGTATTATCCTAATCTAGCATACAAAACAATGACTATAGCAAGATAGAATACATACCTCTTTGGTGTAGAATGTCTTCATGAAGCTTGAGTGCCTAGTGCCCCAAGTGTGACACCTCAAATGGAATCACAATCATCAAAACACTTGGAATGACTTGAGAGAATTCTACACTCATCAAAATCGGCTAGCCCTTTCACTTCACACACTAGTGGCCGATTTTGGTCAACAATAAGATGCTTATATAGTTAGGGTTACACCATGTAAACCCTAATTGACATGGCCTTTCATTTCCATGATCCATGGGTACAAATACACCATGGAGCATCCATGGACCATCCTATGGGTTTTAGCCCAACTTGATTATCCATGGAGCATTAGCCCACTATACAAGTATGGATGATTTACACAATCAACCCATATATTTAATTAGTCTTCTTTTGATCACTTAATTAATCCTAGATTAATTCTTGATCAATACTAATTAAATAATCTTATTATTCTTATTATTAATATACTAGAACTTATAATATATTAATAACCATAAGTGTCTTATTTCTCTCATTATAGTCTATCCAAGTGCATGATGGTATGCAACCCAAATGGACCATGCCGGGTCGGGTCAAGTCTTACCAATTATAGTTATGGACTTAGACATTAATCCAACAATAACTGCAACAAGAATGGACATACTACCCGCTTTTGCAAGACTCGGATTCAACACATTACTTCAACCACCAATGTCGAAATCTCTCGGATATGCCATCTCTGTGGCGTAATGGGACACTTCAGGATGGACTGCCCAACAGAGAAGAATGACGGTGGAACAGGAGGAGTTTGACCTCAGAATGGAAAAAGGCAATGAAGGGCCATACTATAACATAGGTTCCCATCCAATCGCCAGTATTATGTATGCTTTTAAACATGTTTAAAACTAGTGCAACTCGAGTCTTATCTTTTGCGAGATCCCGTGAGTAAAGGGACCCTCGTGCTGCGTATACTTGCCTTTTTTTATTATACTTTGTTCGCAGCAGTATTCCTGTAGTTACTCTAAAGTACTGTAACTCTGTTAAAAGTTGCACTGTTGTGTCTTGTTTGTAACGCCTTTATGATCAAATCTAATGTCTTTACTTCCAAGTGAGTCCGATATTATCTTTCAACTTGAGTCAATTCAATCCTCACAATACCAGTTTCGTGCGTAAACCTCTTTCTCCGAAATCGCCTTTATAGCGAAGACGTCATTCCATAACTCCGAAGTACTCATGCGCAGAGTACCTCATGTTTCTTATCCTTTCCGAAGAAAACTCAGCAAACCTCCGTGAAGTACCACTCGTACAGTACGTCAAGTTCAAACCAAGGACCTTTACGGTTGATCTATCGCTGAAGAATTTATACACAGGGGTGGTATATAATCAAGGTTCTATAGGTTTAGAATTGATGATTCCACTTTAACTTCTTTTCCTCGTTGGGATGTGAGCTTAAACAAGAATTATTTATTCGACTACCTTTTCATTTTTAATTATATACGACTCGTATACACGAGACGGTGATTGATGAACCATGTATTACTTCTAATATGAACTTCAGGATGGAGAATCTTGAAGAATACGAGTAATCACATCATCATGCGAACAAACTTAGAACTGAATACGACTCCTGTAACCACACCACCCTACAGTCTCACACCCACGGAGATACAAGAACCATCCGGACAACTTAACGAACTACTCAGCAATGGAATGGAGAGACCAAGCTTCTCACCCTGGAGAGATCCAGTCTTGCTCTTCAAGAAGAAAGAAGAATTATTTCGTAGGTCCATCGACTTCAGAGACCTCGACAAGATTCCCATTAGAAATCATTACCCGCTGTCTCGCATAGAAGAATTGGTTGACCAACCGCAAGGAACTATTTACCTTTCAGAAATAGACCTGAGATCCAAATATCACAAGTTACGAGTGTTAGTGAAGGATGTCCCGAGGACAATCTTCCAAACTCGACACGGACACTATGAGTCCGTAGTGATACCCCTCGGATAGGACCAATACGCCCGTAGTATTCATGAACTTAATGAATAGGCTACGCCATTATTATTTGGATCAATTCGTAATCCTACCCCGCGAATCAGTAACGTACATTTTACCCTCCACACCTTGAACTTGAAAGCGTACCTTTCCGTCAGGACTCTTGTAATCCCACTCGTCGAGATCGAGATCAACAAGAACCTCACCTTCGTGAAAGAACCTTAGTGACCATGGACCGAGAGGTCAGACGAACAAAGCAAAGCCGCTTCCCATTAGTGAAGGTTCACTGGAATGCCAATCGAGGACCTGAATTCACTTGGGAGCACGAGAATAAATCGAATAGGAAGTATCTTCACCTCCTTGCTCGATTATTCATACCTACTCCTTTACCTAAATTCTAATTTTGGGACGAAATTCCCTCTAACGGGGGATGATGTGACAACCTGAAATTTTCTATCCTGTACAGTCAAACACTTCATTGAAAGTCAAACTCATTTCTGCTATCATTTAGCATAATTTGGAGTCTTTTTTAGCATTTTGATCCTTGTACACTTAAGGGATAAGTGTCGGCATTTATCTGTTGATGTTATAGCTCAAAGAACCAGCCTTAAACACCTTTACAAGGAGTTCACAGCCACCACATGGGAGTTTATGGCCGTAAACTCCATGTTGGCCGTAAACCCCACCCTTATATGATGATATGTGGCCATTTGTTCATTTCCTTTTTTCCCTTGGCGGATTTCCTCCCAAGTCCTCTCAAGTATCATCCCGATCTTTGTGCCCGATCTTCAAAACTCGTAAGTTTCTTGTCCTAACTAGTTGATATCTTAATTAATCTTGTAATCTCACACAATTCCATCCATGAAATCATTCTAGTTGTGTTGATCTTCAAGTGTTCTTAGTTTCACCAAGAACACACACTAGTGTTCTTGGCCAAAAACGTCCATTCAATCTCCAAGAACGTTAGTACTCTTGTTCTAACTCGTTGTACACTAGGTTTAACATTTTTTGAGCCTAGAAATCATAAAGAAACACATTATCCAAGGAGTTTATGGCCAAGACATGTTCTTGGGCCGTAAACCCGTATAAGTGGGGCAAAATGCACCCTAACCCCTTACCAAGCCTTGGAACTCAGCCTAGAACCATACACCATTGAACTAGGGACTTCAAGAAACGAAATGGTACATCATACCATGAGTTTACAGCCGTAAACTCATGAGGAAGTGGTCCCCAGGCCGTAAACTCAAGATAAGGTCATTCTTGGACCTTAAAGTCACCTAGCCTCCTGTTTAAGCCTTGGAACACTTAACCACTTAAGACCTCATAAGTTTAAGCCTCAATTGGAGACCCATTTGAGCGTTTACAGCCAAGAGTAAACTCCCCTGGGCCGTAAACTCCAATAAGTATGGTCCATTGACATAAACTCACTTACAATGCCTTGCACTCCTTTGTTGCAACCCAAGGGCCTCCTAACACTTTAACCAAAGTCTTTTCTATGCCTTAGAATGTTTAAACTTGTCTAATTAGTGTTATAATCACTAATTGTATATATACATATGTCTTTATATGTTATTAGGATCATTGTGTGTGATTAAGTCTTCACTTGACACCAAGCACTTGTCTGACACTTCCATACGATCCACTCACTACAGGTTAGTTCATACCCCTTAATTAACCTGTTAAATGTTTTTAAATGTTTATAAATGCTCTTATGGGCGGGAGGGGAATACAAGTTAAACCATGCTAGTTATTATATCAATCACATGTGATTAATAACTAGCATACAAATGGAGTTACTACATGTTTAGATGTTTTACCAAACATATTACTTCAATTGACTTCTCAAATGTTTTTACATTTTAAAACTCTTTTTCAAACTGTCTTACATACTGTATGTTTCCTTTCAATCGCTGTTACAATTGTGTTTCAAACAAAGGTTTTCCTTATACTTAAAACTGTCTTATCAAACAAACTAGTTTCAAATCGTTTTATAGACTGACATCAAGTCATCATTTCTTAGTTATTAAACTTTTCAAAGGTTTTACAAAACTTATTTTATACTTTTATATTGTCAAATGCATGCCTAGATATGTATAGTTATATACGTAATGCTTAAAGGACTTAGGACGGCTAGCTCGCTTTATTTCTTTTTCCTCGTTGGGATGTGGCCTTAGGGCATCAGTTAATCGTCCGAATGGCGTCTAAATATTAGTTATATATCATGTATACATATATAGACATAAAATTTCCATCAGCCAGTTCAGTCCCTTTAGGTAGCAAAGGCATACTTTCAGTTATACACGTACATTAATAGTAACTATAATAGGTATAGTTAGGAGATACTACTTACTATTCCAAGTACAAGGAATCACACAAGAGTCAGTTCATTCATGATTCTATACTAATACATTACATACTATGTGAAGAGATACATTTACATACATACGTTTACATAAATACGTTTACATAGATAGGTTTACATAGACACTATTACATAGAATCTATTACATACGTTTCGGGACTTAGCATTCCACACCCAAGGCTCTTAGCTACAGTAGGGAAAATGCTCATCGACGGGTGTCTACGGTTGTACTGTTCGGTGAGTTATCACACCGTGAATATCCTAGTACAAAAGGATATAATTTTAGTTATTATATTATTTTCCTTCTTACCTTTACTTTGTGACACATTCACATCAACGACGAGGTAGAATATATTTGATATAGATAGACTATTTTCCTTATTACCTTTATATTGTGACACATACACGTAAACAAAAAGGTAGACTATAGTTTTATAATAATAGTTATACAGGGGAAAACTGTCACTTTTATAGTGATGCTTACTTTCAAAATAGTCGGGTCTTGGTAGAAGGCTACTTTCAAAATAGTCGGGTCTTGGTAGAAGGCTACTTTTAAAATAGTTGGGTCTTGGTAGAAGACTACTTTTTATACTAGTAGGAAATATGGGATTTTCTGTTGGATTAGTGTCTAAGTCCATAACTATTTTGGTATGTACTTGACCCGATGGTGCATGGTCCTTTTGGGTTGCCTTCACCAAAGCAACTTGAATGGAGAAATAAATAAAGAGAGAGGTTATTATGATTTATTAATATGTTATAAGAATAATATATTAAAGGAGAAATCATATTTGTTTAATTAATATTGGTCAATAATTAATTAAGAATTAATTTTGTGATCAAATGTAATTAATTAAACTAGAGGGGCTGAATTGTAATTATGTGATAGTTGCAAAATAGGGCAATGGTTATCCTTGTTAAAGGATGGACGAATTCAAGGATAAGGATATCCTTGAAATCGTTCAAGTCCTAAGAGATAAGGGTTTTTCAAGGCTTATCTTATGGTTGCTTGATGGGCAAGTAACTAGATAAGGATAAGGACTGAAACCCTAATCCCAAACCTATATAAAGACTCCTAAGGCTCATGAATCCGTCCAAGCCTTCCCTAGAAGTCCTAAGGACGAATTCAATACCTCCCTTCTCTCCTCATATCTTCTCCATTTGCTCTTGGTGTTTGTAAGCCATTAGAGGAGTGACACCTGTGACTCTAAGCCTTCGAAAGTCAATTCAAGGAGGAATTGGGATTGTTATTGCTACATAACAATCAAGGTAATATCATAAACCTAATTATATGTTATTATTTATTTCCATATGCTAGAATTAGGGTTTATAGTCATGGATTCAAAGCATGTATAATAGAGAAACCTAGATCCAAGCATTAGGGTTTGTATGAGCACATAGGATGTCTTATGACCAAAACCCATCAGTGGTATCAGAGCCTTGATTGGTTTCTATTGTATTGATGCTTGATATATCTGAAAAATTCGGTTTTTGGTGTTTTGGAGGCTGGACTCGCCGAGTCCATAGCTGAACTCGCCGAGTCCATAGCTGAACTCGCCGAGTCCAGGCTTGACTCGACGAGTCAACTCGTCAGATAGAGCTTATCTCGGGATTTCTTGCTGTTTTTGCATTGGGATAGTTACCTTATCATGTTAGATCAATATTAATCCGATTATATGATATATTTGACTATATTTTTGATCTAATTGAAGATATTTATCAATTAATAAGATAATTGTTTCCTTATAAGATAATTGATTAATTATTTTGAGTAAATTGATAAATTGTTTTGCAAGAAATCATTAAACAAATCAAATATGGATAATTATGTAATTAAATGCTAGTTTAGATTATTTGTTATTTGATCCTTGTTGTTATGAAAAGTTTCATATTTTTCCCTTTAGGTTTTATAGTTTAAATTTGAACCCAATAGTTTTGTAGTTTTGAAATTTAAATAGTTGAAACCCTAATGTGTTGAAATGTTTCAAAACTTGCCCTCAAGTTTTGGAATTTAAAAGTTGATTAAAATTTTAATTAGGAATGTTAAATTCTAAAACTCTAGTATAGTTTTGAAAAAGTTCAAATCACACCCTTATGGTTTTATTAATTAATTAAGGTGTATAATTAAAGGAAGTTTAATAAATCCATAAAAGTTTAGGTTTACAATTTAATTGAATTAAAAGTATAATTGTTAAATTAGACCACCTAGTATTTTGAAAGTATAAAATACACCCTATACTATATACAACATCTAAAGTCTAACATTATATATATGTATGACTAAAAGTCAGTTTTACCGTTAGTAGGCCTCATTCACGAAGCTAGTCTACAAGGGGTGTTTAAGGAAATTGCCTATAAAATGGCAATTGAATGGGTATCCACTCTTACCCACCGCACTCTTGACTAGTGGAGGGTCGTTAGCCGAACGGGTAGGATAGGACAAAACCTTCCATTATAAGTATAATGAAGTATAAAAGTAACTAAATGTTTTCATTAAATTCCCAATCTTAGTTACTTAGGAAAAAGTGAATTGATGCAATTCCATGAAATTACACTTTGTGCCCTTGCGAAGACGTTAGTGGAGCGTGTGTGGTTAACCAACACACTAAATGGTTCTAAGCAAAGGTAGCAAAGGGTGACTCAATGTTTGTCATAGTTTGGTGGAGCGAGTATGGTTTACCGGCACATCGAATAGGTGACTGTAACATGTGAGGGCACCATGTAAGTTTGCATGGTTATTCACACCCGCTTTGTGATCCTCGGCATCCCAGTCACAAACAAGAGGGGCATATCGAGATTTAAACATGCCATTGAAAGTTCAATGAATCTCAAAGGATCTAGGAGTTTTCATAGATTTAAAACATAAATTTCTTTTTTTTTTTTGTTTTTCGTGGTGGAAATTAGTGAATCGTCATTCACTTACCTTCAAATATTCTGCAATTAGGGTTACGGCATCCCTCTCCCGAGTTGTAGAATATTGTGTTGGGTCCTAGCCTTAGTATTTCATTTGGGTGATTTACTAAGGACTCAATCTATCAACTAACTTGAATTTGTTTTTCTCCCGTTTTGTAGATGTCAAAGTTTGACAACTATGGTCTTCCCAAATCCCGTGGAACAAGCATTCCACATGAAGATGGTATTCCACGATTCAATCGAGGAACGAGAAATCATGCTTCACTTCCTCCTCCTCCTCCTATTGTTCTCCCCAACCCACAAGATCGAAGAATTGAAAGGTTCAATATCACTAAAGCCCTATTGGAAATGAAACATGAAGATGGTAAGCCCGTGTGTGCCCACGTTCTAGGAATGAAATCACACATTGATAGGTTGATAATGTTGGGTGTGTTATTCCCGGATGATTTGGCTGTGAATTGGGTTTTGCAGTCACTTCCTGAATCATATAATGAGTTCAAAAGAAAGTATTATATGATGAATCATGACGACAACCTCATTGACCTAACTTACATGCTCATTGCTGTTGAATCAAAAATGATTTGGCGAAGCAACGGAGCGTATTTGTTGGAAAAGTCAACCGACCATGCTTCCGAGGACGTTCTAGGAGAACCGACCTGTGTTTACTGCCAAAAGAAAGGGTGTTGGATACAAGTCTGCCCAAAGAGCCTGAAGAGTCCAGAAGATGGGAGAGTCAAAGAGTATGGCTGCGCTTCAGGTAAAATCCACTATCTAACTCCATTAAGTTCCTATTCATTAATTCTTAATACATAATGTAATAACAAGGAATGGATCTTGATCTCATTAATTCTTAATTCATTAATTCTTAATGCATTTGAATGTTTTACAGGATCGGTGAAAAGAAAGGAAGCTAGGTGAAAGAGCAAGATGAATCTAATCACAAGGAATGGATCTTGATCTCATGGACTTGAAGATTTGATTTTGATCTTAGATAGTTATGATAGAGTTGTTAGAAATTTTTCTTTTGAAATACATAGTTTTCAATGGATTTTGCATTGTAAGGACAAATATTTTACGTTGCTTTTATAAATAAAATAAATTTTCGTTTGAGTTATTTATTTATTTGTTTATTTCCTTGCAATGAAATCGTTATGAAAATTGGTGTTTGCATATTTCTACAACAAATGGATATGATTCTTATTTATGGTGTTTATGGAAAAGTCGAGAATTTACCAAATAGGGAGAGTTTCTCATCGCCCAAGTTTCAATTGGACAGAAACTTGGAATCATGCACCGTGGATGCACGATGAATGAGAAATTTCGTATTTGGAGATTAGACTAATTCATTGACAAAGCGTCAAATGAAGGACTAGGAGATCAAGTACACAAAGTTGTGTGTTGATCAAAGTCCACCATAAGAGTAACAAAATATTCGTCATGATTTACTAAAGGTTTACTAAATATGATTATACGTATAAAATTAAGTGTAATTCTGAATTGATTGAAAAAGTTTAAATCAATAGTAGAATGAATAACAAGAATCAAGTAGGCAGAAAGATAAAAAGTTTCTCCATTCTAAGAAGAAGGGAGAGTACCTTTTATGCTTTATGAAAGGTCTTAATGATTAAGAACCATATCTCAATTGATCCTCTAAGTGACTCTTAGTACAATTGTATGTCTAAGAAGAGGAATCAAGAATTGAAGAAATGGTTAAATCAAAAAGTCAATCATACTTCGTTCCAAATCAAGTCTTAGAGTTAAGATTATGACATTGAGTGAAAAGTATTAAGAAGGTTTATAACATTCATCAATTGTGGAAAGTTGTGATGCCGTGGATAAGACAAAGAACAACTAAGACCAAAATTATGAAGTGTTTTGTTTTGATAAAAGCTACACTAACTCTTGAATATTTGTTTGTCAAGAAATGTTTTGACAAGAGAATCGTATATGTCAAGGAGTCAGTGGGAGTCTTTATAGTCTTGAAAAGTTTCAAGAACAAATCAAATAAACCATATCGATCATCACTAGCACACGAGTTGAGGTTTACAACCTATCGTAATGACATTATTTGGTTTATGTGCCAATCCAATCGAGTTAATTATGCATGTGAGTTCTATGACTTCTCATTTTGAACGCATAAAAGGCAAAGCACCTTAATCAATGAAAGGTACATTGATAGGAAAGAGCGAGCTGCTTAACTACTTGGAAGACATGGTGGGCAGCTGTGCTACCATAAGGCAAGAAATCAAGATTAAGAAAGTTCGGTCCATATGAGTTTGAATTTATCGTAAACCTTGGTTTTAAAAAATTCACATGGATAGGAACACATACGCCATTTAAATCTAAGTGTCATAAGATTTCCTCCTTCATGAAAATGATTGTGAGGAAATGCTTTCACTAAGAAAGATTTTAAGAAGATAGTGATTGTAAAATTGCATTCTCGAATTCAATTATGGTTACGGTATCCCTTTCCATAATTTGAATTGTGAGGTTTAGCAATTAGTCTTAAGTGTTTAGACACACATAGAAACTATCGAAGGCAAAGGTGTATAAGTTCAAAAAGCCTTGGTAAAAGATTATCAAAGCATTAAGTATTAGAAACATGAACTTAAAAATTCAATAAGTATTGATTTTTGAAAGTTAAGATGTTTATGAATACATATCGAAGCTAGTGGGAGCATAAGTGTTATGTTTTATAATAATCATCATGATAGTGGGAGAATAAATGTTATGATTGTATGATTATTAAGGCACGTATTTCAAAGTTGGCAATATTAATTATAGAAAACAAGAGTCATACTTTGCAAAGTTGTAAGAGTTGAAAGGTTGTTTTGCTATAATTAAGGGAGAGAATATTATGCTTCATTTCAAATCTAAAGGATTAGGTTGAGAAATGTTAATAAACTTAGTCAAGGGTACATAGTGTGTTCTTAAAATTTTGATTATGATTACGGTATTCCTCGTCACAATTCGAATTTTGAGAACATAGCAAATAAAACATTATGCGTCGTGTCCCATACGCTTCGGGTATAGGATCGATTGCAAATGATTTAGTGTTTGACCATTCTAAATTTTTCCAAATGTCTAGCGCATTTAGAGGGAAAAAGGACTAGAACCGGTTTTGACTAAAATAATTAAACAACTATCAAAGGTCAATCCAAAGTTCGACGAGGATTGGTCGCTTGTGAGTAGTTGGAAGCATGGTGTTGGATGGACCGTATTGACATTATTATGAATAGAAAAGATTCTATTAAGAATGAGCTGTCATATGGAAAATATGGAAATGTGTCCATATTGGATGGACCATATCGACATCATTACGAATAGATGAGATTCTATTAAGATTGAGTTGTCATATGGAAAATATGGAAATGTATCCATATTGGGAATTGAATATTAAAAAATATATGACTAGATTAGAAACTTTTAAGCAAAAGGATGTTCAAAGGAATGTACTTTGAGTGAGAGACATCATATCTAACGAATTGTCTTGTAACAATCTCCGATAGAAGACTTTGTAATATCATTGGCAATAGTCTTTGTGACTTTGGTGCATTGGCATTACGAAAGGGTAAGTTGTATAAAATGTTAAGATCTAGCATATTCTATAAGTGGCAAGAATTTGAATTTCTTAAGCTTATGAAAAATGGATTTGGAGTTGTGAAATGAGAATGATTGGAAATGTGTTCAATATGATCTATTTCACGAAGTAAGAACCATAGGTAAACATTGTGTGCATGCTAGGAGCATGGGACAAGTGTAATAATTCAAGTACGAAGTTGATTACCCGAAACGACAAATAATGAGTAATCAATATGGTGATAAATAAAAGGTGTTTTATTTATACTCAAAGGTTTGAGGCCATATGGGATTAGTATTATTCTTGTGTTTCACATTTGCATGTTTTGACTTCCAGAATAATTGAGTTTATTAAGAATAATCGAATTATTCAAACGGGCCACAGTCGTTCATATGTTGGAAGTAGATATGAATGAAGACTGTCATGAATTGGTGTGTGGATTGTCTAAAGAGCATTAGACATAAGCAAATGTTTGCTGCAACGTTCATGAGTGCTTATGAATATGAATTTGAGCATTGGATTAAACCCACGCTCACTTGGATCACTCCATGAATTGTATCACGAGTAATTAGTGAGACGATAACATCTTATATTCTTGAAACTGAGATGTGTGAGTTGTATCTTGCGAATCGGTTGCACATTGATAATATGTAAACGCACTAGTAACTTGGTGTTATAAAACATATTGTTATGTGTGATTTGGTTAGTGAGTGCAAGCGAGCATTGTATCAAAGTTTATCCATTCCTTTTATTCAAAGTAGGATAAAAGCGATATCTTTGGGCCCCTCAATGGTTTAGTGATGACAAACATAAATGCTCGGCCGGGCTAGGGCTAATTTGATTTGTTCAATTAGTCAGTCGTCATAAATAAGAAATAGAGAAGTAGTACAAAGAGAATGATTTGAAATCATATCTCATATGATATCTAGAATGGAGGAATATATGATCCCTTATCTAAGGACACGCGTATTTGATATGATCAGAGTTCACAGCGGCTTTGGAAAGCTACGATTGCAAATCGGGATCCAAAGTCATACGCAGAATAGTTGTTAGACTTATCTAAGTGGGAGACTGTTGGATTAGTGTCTAAGTCCATAACTATTCTGGTATGTACTTGACCCGATGGTGCATGGTCCTTTTGGGTTGCCTTCCCCAAAGCAACTTGATTGGAGAAATAAATAAAGAGAGAGGTTATTATGATTTATTAATATGTTATAAGAATAATATATTAAAGGAGAAATCATATTTGTTTAATTAATAATTGTCAATAATTAATTAAGAATTAATTTTGTGATCAAATATAATTAATTAAACTAGAGGGGCTGAACTGTAATTATGTGATAGTTGCAAAATAGGGCAATGGTTATCCTTGTTAAAGGATGTACGAATTCAAGGATAAGGATATCCTTGAAATCGTTCAAGGCCTAAGAGATAAGGGTTTTTCAAGGCTTATCTTATGGTTGCTTGATGGGCAAGTAACTAGATAAGGATAAGGACTGAAACCCTAATCCCAACCCTATATAAAGACTCCTAAGGCTCATGAATTCGTCCAAGCCTTCGCTAGAAGTCCTAAGGACGAATTCAATACCTCCCTTCTCTCCTTATATCTTCTCCATTTGCTCTTGGTGTTTGTAAGCCATTAGAGGAGTGACACTTGTGACTCTAAGCCTTCAAAAGTCAATTCAAGGAGGAATTGGGATTGTTATTGCTACATAACAATCAAGGTAATATCATAAACATAATTATATGTTATTAATGATTTCCATATGCTAGAATTAGGGTTTATAGTCTTGGATTCAAAGCATGTATAATAGAGAAACCTAGATCCAAGCATTAGGGTTTGTATGAGCACATAGGATGTCTTATGACCAAAACCCATCATTTTCTAGGGTTGTCAAACGCTTTAAATTACTTACAAACATGTTCATCGATACAAACTTTTTCTTCAAACATTTACAAGTCTTTCTTTACATTTTTACAAATCAAAGACACATTAATACTTATGAATTCACCAGCTTTATTGTTGATACTCGCTTTCAAAATAACTTATATTCTCAGGTCACAAATAGACAGGTACGACGACCAGGTTTTGTGAAGACAAAGCAGTCAAGACTCGTCTTTTATTTTCAACATTCATTAGGTTGTTTTGTACTATGAAAGAACACACATGTATTTAAAATTATACTACTAATGCAATGGATGATGTTGTTGCTTGTTTACTACTTTGCATTGTTGTGATACATTACCTGATGTCCTACGCCGCAGAACGTTTCCGTCGTTCTCGGTTTTGGGGTGTGACAGTGGCCCTGTAGCATTTCTAGGAAGGTCCAAGTAAATGACATGCGAAATGGGCCAACGCGTCCTTCGTATACTCGATAGCCTTATATAACAAGCATGATTAGTAGGACCTCGTGGTCCTCTTCTCCTCCTCTGTTAGGCTTACCAGCTATTCAAATAAACAAAAATCAGATCGCTAATCAAGGTTAATCAAATTCATTTGGATTAAGTGAGTAATAACGGGAGACACCAATAAGTGTCGGTCGTAGTCTCTAGTTATAATCAAACTCTCCTGGAGGGAGAGCGAGAGTTTGTGTATAGATCTATATGAGGGTGACTCCCCTACACCTCAGCTGTTCGCTACTGTTAGACTTGGCCAGTCTAGAATGACAAAATCTTAAGATCGATTCCGATGTTCGCTAGAATGCCAAGACAGACAAACTAGTCATTATCATGCATGGTTATAACGACTCACATAAATAAATCCAATACCATCCGAGTAATCAAGGGAATTTGTTATCATTATTTGTGACAGTATAATAATTCAAAACGATCATACTTTTTTATCAGAAAACATCGGGTTTTCCGGGGTAATCAACATTAATCACTTGTACTTTCAATAACTACAATGCCAAACTTCTCATATATATACACATTTTGAAATCATTCATGCATAAACCTATGGATCTTCACACTTTTTGTATAAACAATTGCGGTTTCAGAAAATATCGGATTTTCTGGGTTTTATAAACTGTACATAGCATTTTCGTACCAAACCTGCTTATGAAGTCACCAACATTCCATATGTTGACGTCTTCAAAATAACTTGTATTCTCAGATAACAAGTAAGCTGAAGAGTAAAACCAAGTATGTTAGGATGTTATGTTTTGAAAACCTTCAAAAAATTTGTAACACCATGAAATTTCAAAACAATTTTTTATTTTAATTTAATAAAAATACTCCAATCACAATTCTGAAAAACATGTATCATTTGTTTTCACATAATAAATCAAAATCCCCAGAATCTAAAAACATCTCCACCATAAGTGTGTAGTAATCATGCCGGCGCCTTCCCGTGATCATCACTGGTACCAGAAACACATAACACGCAAACAGTAAGCAATAATGCTTACTGAGTTTCCCCAAAATACCACGTACAACACATATGCCTTTCTAGGCCATAACTCTATGGGATCTTCCGATCCAGGTGTCTTAGGGGATTTCCATCCCATAACTCTGTTGACCTTCCGGTCCATGCTCTGTTGACCTTCCGGTCCATATCATCATATTCATATCATAACATATTACATATACAACATGCATCACATTTTTATCATACACATAAGAGCTTCTGGTCACACATAAGCACCCCATCGGGTAAGGCATAGTGAGAAGACTCGCCTCAATGAAGTCGCATAAACTCTCATGCTCAATGTCCCGACCTAGCCTCCTCCTATTTTTCAAATAACATTCCCGGTCAATACTCCCCCATGATCTCATCTATACAGACTGGGTAGAAAGGCCATTCTACCCTTCCCTGAACTCTCTTGTATCAGTCTTGACGAGAACCCTAAAGTCAACGAAAGTCAACGATCAACTGTGACCCGACTCGTCGAGTGCAGAAAGGTGACTCGGTGAGTCCATGCAGGTCCTCTGAATCCTTTCAGACTCTCTTGACTCGTCGAGTCATTCTTCCACTCGACAAGTTACACCTGTCACGAATCGAGGGGCAACGCCGAATCGACTAGTCGAGTCTGCTCATGGAATCGAGGGGCAACACTCAAATGACCTTCTGAGGTCAGATCTGTTCCTCTAATTCATAGATCTAATCTTCCCAAGCTCAATAATCACGTAAAGGTTCGAACTTGATGCTCATGCAATGTCCAAATGACACTACTTGATGATTTAGCCCCAAATACAACATCCTAAGTCCATTTCTTCCATAAGTCCTCATAAAGCAAGATGGAATAGGTTCTCTGGACCACTATGGATCCAGATCTGATGTCTAAACACGATAAGGGACCATATTCCCAACAAATCAACTCAATAAAGGGTATAGAAAACCCTAGATCCATGGATTCTTTAACAAAATAGAAAAAGGATCGATATGCTACCTCAAGAATGATGTCCTTTGCTTGCAATCCATAAATAAGCAACCTCCTTGTTCTCCTCTAAGCTTGAATCAACTTCTTCTTGCAAAACAAACACACAAAGGTCTAATAATGGCTTCTTCGCCCTCACAAACGCTTAGGCACTATAAGGGTTTCTCTCAATGGTCCGGTAGCCGCAAATGGTGCCTATAAGGGTCCTTAAATAGGCCCCAAACCTGATAAATTAGGGTTTCATTAAACAACATGGACTCGCCGAGTCCACGTATGGACTTGCCGAGTCCTCCATTAAATCAGACCAACACATGCGCGATCCCACTCGGCGAGTCTGAGCACCTACTCGCCGAGTCCCTCTCTAATATTCAATATAAATACTTAAAATGAGATACCTGGGAATCCTGATGTTACACAATTTATGCTATAGAAATGTAATATTTAGACAATATACTTGATGTGAACAATGTCAGTTGTATTGTATTAATGCATGGTGATGTTTATGTTATGTTTCATGTATATTCATTGTGATGATATTCAATTTAAGTCACACGAGCCCTCGGACGTCTCCGCCGTCTGGTTCGGGGGTGTGACAGATTGGTATCAGAGCATTGTTTATAGTGAACTGACATATCTAACCACACATTGATAGGCAACTATAAACCAAAGAGAGACTAAATAACTCTGAACAAAACAAATAAATTTTACTAATAAACACTCTTACTTGTGCGATATAGGAAGAAGAACATAATACCAAATGAAATAAGATAATCCTGGCATCTCGGTTAAGTCGGACTATACACAATTGTATTAGGGGTGAATGTAGCTTGATCAACTACATTTCCTCCGGAATACAACTATCACATGTCCTGGGGAAATCGTGATGGTCAATAAGCTTAATACATACCCTTTGTTACCAAGAAGAAAAAAATCAAACTCGATTCACATAACAATTAAAAACATCTTAGGAATAATAGTAGTTTATACACCCCAATGCGCACACTTCTCACACCTACACCTCCCACGCAGGTGATATGGCAGGAATACAACAAGACGACCCTTAGTATCAAGCTCTAGTAGTCTATGGGGAGATTGAGGCTGGTCTAGATGACAACCTGAAGAAAACCCTAATGAAGGCCTTGCATTGGGTCAGGAAGTGGGACCCGGAATGGAACCAAAAGAGTACGTGGAAACTGATTATGAATACGGCGATTGTGACCAAGAGCCAGATGAAGGAATGGACGTTAAGGAGACACCTAGTAAACCCCACCCATCGAAACCCCTATCAAGCCCACACACGATTCAGGAAAGTGATACAGACTACATACACTCTCTTGAGAAAGAAATAGCTAATCTGAAGCATCAACGCTTTGCGGCCGGAGCTAGAGCTGTTCGAGCCGAGCAAAAGGAAGAAATAATCACCCAGGAGGTGAACGAACTAGCTGAACTCCTGACACACCAACTAGACGATTGAGTGTCATCGTCATCATAATTGATAGGACGTACTCTACTACTTGCTATTATAGCTTCTACAGTATGTAGAACCAGTCGTACCTTCTACTAGTGTTGTTTCTATGGATATTATGTCGTAATACTGTCGGACCGTACGTTTTCCTATGAAATGTTTTTCGTTTAGGCAAATGTTCCTGTATTAAAAATGGATATTACTAGCAGAAATGTTATATGTTTTAATATGGGGTTTCACTTATGTGCACAAACAAACCATCAAAACCGTTAGATACTCAAGAACCTTGAAGCTAAAATAACCAATGAACTCCATGAATAAGACTTAATATTCATGAAAAGTTTAAAATTTTCCTACTATCATAAACATAACATAGGGATATATGGATCGAAACATTGTGAACCACACGACAAAACGCGAAAATTACAGAGCACCACCAGAAACGGCCATCGTTACTTACGACCCTACTTATCATCATGCAGCAGAAGATGTCATTCCACAGAAATAACAAGCCCACCCGTGAAGCACCACTCTTGCAAATGGACTTTACTACATTCCAAGTTGTTGTCACCACTGCCGTAACTGCTGCTATGGCACAACTCAATGCAAACAACCCCAACATAGGAGGAAATAGCGTCGACAACACCAGTCGAAGTAACGACCACGTAAACCAAGAAGTGATCACATATAAAGGCACTCCAAACCCCAAGCTTAAGAGCAGTAAGCGAGAGACAGGGAATAAGAGAAAGGGACTGCCAACTCAAGGATCCCCGAAGAAACAACATGTTATTGCTATCAATGCTGCCATGACAACTACTACACCAACACTAGGAAGAATGTATGCTGAAAGTCTTCCAAAATGCAACAAATGCAGTTTCCATCATCATGGAATATGCAGAGAGATGCACTGTACCGGTTGCAACACAAAAGGCCACACGGCAAAATGCTACAGAACCTATCCTCCCCATAATCAACAACAGGGAAACAACAGCAACAACAATCGCAACTACAACAACAACACCAACAACAACAACAACGTTGGGGCAAGCCACACCTATTATGGATGTGGAAAGACTGGCCATTTCCGTCGAAACTGCCCCAATGTCAACAACCCCGGGAATGGAGGAGCAAGGAGAGTGCTAACCATGGGTCAAGGAGAAACGGTTCAGGATCCCGCTATTTTCACTGCTACGTTTCTCCTAAACCACACATATGCATGCATCCTATATGATACCGGGGCAGAACGAAGCTTTATAAGTAATAAATTCAAACACATGTTAAAAAACAACCCCATAAGCTTAATGAAACCTTCACGGTGGAAATGGCTAATGGAAAAAAAGAATCAACTGGGAAAATTTACTTGGGATGTACCCTAACCTTAAAGCACCACGTCTTTTAAATAAACTTGATGCCTGTAACTATTAGGAGTTTTGACGTGATTATCAACGTGGACTAGTTAAGCCCCACCATGCTGAAATTATCTACCATGACAAGGCCATTCGCCTTCACGTCCCTAATCACAAACCCTAATTATATACGGAGACAAGGGATGTACGAACCTTGCCTTATCTCGTGCATTAATGCACAAAAGTATCTACGAAAGAAAGACTTAACATTTCTGGCTCACGTAATGGATAAGTCCAAGGAGGAGGTCGATATTCGGGATATCCCAGTGGCTTGCGATTTCCCATATGTTTTTCCTAAAGATATCCGAGGAATACCCCCAGAAAGACAAGTTGAGTTCCAAATTGACTTTATGCCGAGAGCTACACCCATTGCCAAATTACCCTATACGTTGGCTTCTGCGGAGATGCAAGAATTGTCCAGCCAACTCAGTGAGCTTTTGAACAAAGGATTTATCCGACCCAACTTCTCACCTTGGGGAGCTCTGGTTCTCTTTGTCAGGAAAAAGGACGGTTCCTTTAGGATGTGTATTGACTATAGGGAATTAAATAACACCATCAAAAATCGCTATCCACTTCCGCGAATTGACGATCTATTTGACCAACTCCAAGGAAAAAGTTACTTCTCTAAGATGGAACAGCGATCCAGATACCACTAACTCACGGTTCGGGAAGAGGATATCCCAAAAACCGCTTTCTGAACTCGTTACAGACATTACAAATTTGTTGTAACGCCCCTCGGTATAACAAATGCTCCTGCCACATTCATGGACCTGATGAATCGAATCTGCCGTCCGTTCCTAGACAATTTTGTCATTGTTTTCATCGACTATATCCTAGTCTATTCTCGTAGTGAAGAGGAGCACGACCAACATCTCCGGAAAATCTTGGAAACCATACGAACCAAAAATTTATATGCAAAACACTCAAAGTGTGAGTTCTGGCTCTGTAGTGTGAACGTTTTGGGTCATGTTGTTATTCAAGAAGGGATACATGTGGATCCTTCTAAGGTCAAATCCATTGAAGGATGGGCGATTCAAGCGACACCCACAGAGATTCGTCAATTTTTAGGTCTCACAGGATACTACAGGAGGTTCATCCAGAACTTCTCCAAAACAGCCAAGCCACTTACCATGTTTACACAAACGGTTGGACCCTTTGAATGGATAGATAAGCAAGAAGTTGCATTCCGAACTCTGAAGCAAGCACTCTGCAGTGCAGTGGTACTATCACTACTAGAGGGAACAGAGGACTTCGTAGTTTGCTGCGATGCTTCAAATCAAGGTTTAGGTTGTGTACTCATGCAGCGTGGGAAGGTGATAACTTATGCATCCCAACAACTAAAGACACATGAGGTAAATTATACCACCCATGATCTTGAATTCGGAACAGTGGTCTTCACCTTGAAGATTTGGAGGCACTACCTTTATCGTACAAAGTGCACCATTTTCACTGACCACATGAGTCTCCTCCACATTTTAAATCAAAAGGAGTTAAACATGAGGCACCGAAGATGGGTTAAGCTGCTAAACGACTATGAGTGCGAAATCAAGTACCACCTTGGCAAGGATAACATGGTAGCTGATGCCTTGAGTCGGAAAGAATACTCAAATCGTCGTGTAAAAATTCTTTCAATAACCATTCAATCCCATTTGTCCTTGCAAATCAAGGCAGCCCAGTTCGATGCTATGAAGATAGAAAACAGAACAGGCAAAGCAATACATGCGATGGAAAAGAATTTCGAAGTTAAGGAGGACAAATCATATTATTTTATGAACCGAATTTGGATCCCTAAACTTGGGGGATTCAGAGAACTAGTCATGAATGAAGCCCACAACACACGATACTCCATCCATCCGGGTTCAGATAAAATGTACTTGGATATCATGCAACATTATTGGCGGCTTAACATGAAGGCAGAAATTGCCATTTACGTTAACAAGTGCCTCACCTGTGCTAAAGTAAATGTAGAATATCAGACGCCCTCAAGATTATTACAACAACTAGTTATACCCGTGTGGAAATGGGAAATGATTATTATGGACTTTGTGACGAAACTACCCAAGACAATTGATGGCTTGGATACCATATGGGTTATAGTCGACAGATTGACAAAAACCGCTCATTTCCTGCCAGTTAAAGAGACATAAAAAAAGGAAAGACTGACAAGAACCTATATCAAGAAAATAATGAGACTCCATGGAGTACCAACATCTATCATCTCAGATAGGGATATTAGGTTTACTTTACGCTTTTGGCAATCGCTTCAGAAAGCTATGGGAACACAAGTTGACATGAGAACTGCTTACCACCCAAAAATGGATGGTCAAAGCGAACGAACCATTAAAACACTTGAAGATATGCTTCGTGCATGTGTGATAAATTTTAGAAGGTCATGGGATACCCACTTTCCTTTAATCGGGTTCTCGTACAACAACAGTTATCACTCAAGCATCAAAGTTTCTCCTTTCAAAGCACTATACAGGTGTAAATGTAGATCACCGTTGTGTTGGGCTGAGTTTGGTGACACTCGGCTAGCAGGAGGACAAACATCAAGCAATGCATTAACAGGACCGGAGATCGTACGTGAAATGACGGAGAAAATAATTCAAATCAAAGCCCGATTACAAGCATCACGAGACCGACAAAAGAGCTACGCTAATAAACGGCTAAAGCCCTTGGAATTTCAAGTCGAGGATCGGGTGTTGTTAAAGGTCTCTCCTTAGAAAGGGGTGATCCATTTTGGGAAACAGGGAAAACTAAACCCACGATACATTGGACCCTTCAAGATTCTTTCCTGAATCGGTCCAGTGGCTTATAGACTACCGCTACCTGCCGAGCTCAGCAGTGTGCACCCAGTGTTCCATGTTTCAAATTTGAAGAAGTGCTTATTTGATGAAACTCTCGTCATCCCATTGGAAGAAATCAAAATCAACGAGAATCTCTTGTTCATTGAGGAACCAATCAAAATCATGGACAAGGAAGTGAAGAGTACTAAACAAAGTCACATTCCGATTGTGAAAGTTCGGTGGAACGTGAAACGTGGACTGGAATTCACATGGGAACGTGAAGACCAGATGAAGCAGAAGTACCCTAACCTATTCTCGCATCCTCAAGTCTAGCTTCAATAAGAATTTCAGGACAAAATTCCCGCTTGGGGGGATGATGTCACTACTAGGAATTCTGATGCTTTGTAAACATTAAACAATGATAACATTGTGATTAAAACTTGAAAGCATATATGATGTTTATTCAATGACAACAAAAATTCCATCAAACACTGTATACAAACATTCAAATAGTCAACAAAAGGTAGGAAACCCTAGAAATCCTGGTTTAAGTCCATTATGGACTAGGATTTCCTTATTGGGCCTAATGGGTATCCATGCATCCATCACATCCTTATCTCTCTCTTCCCTCTTCTTCTCCTTGTCTTCGGCCGAGAACCCATCACACACACTCACACTCTTCCAAATTCTCTCAAACACTCACAAGAACAATCTTACATTTTCTCTCTCATTTTCGAGAAATTAAACATCTTCAAGAAGAGTTTGATCATCAAAAATCATCAATTCTTGATAAGTCCTACCACACTTAAGTTGTATAACTTCATTTTCCTGTTAGATCACTCACTCTAAGTAAGTTTTTGGTGATCATACTCCTAGAAACATACTATGTTCGAGATCCACCCAAGAAAGTTTTCGAGAGCCAAAAATAGCATCACACTCTTCCATTTCTTTCTTTAAACCGAAAACAACAAGCAAAGGCGAGTTCATACCACTCTATTTTTGGTTTTCACATGTTTTATGGGGGAGAATACAAGTAAAATGTGTAGATCCATGTGTGTTTGTGTGCTATGTGTGATTTTTATGTTTATGTGGTATTTATGTGCCAAAATAAAAGGGATTTTCTAGATCTATAGTTCAAGGAGGAAAATTTTGTGATCTAGCATGTAATACACTTAACAAGTTAGGAAAATCTACCATATAAGGGTTAAAATAAACAAGTTACAACATAAAACTCATTATTAGGCTATTTTTGTCAAATAAGCAAAAGTTGGGTAAAAATTGTCATTTACGGTTTTTATAAAGATCAAAAGAGTCAAAACAGTTAAAATAGAAGCTTTTATGAATAATATGCTTTTCAATGGACTAGAAATGAAAATTGTAGTCACTTGGGCCAACCCTTGGGCTTTTTGGCCCATAGGCCCAAAATTGCGAAAAAATGAGTTTTAAGGGGCTAAAATGGTAAATTTTCCAAAACCATAGGTAAAAAGAGTAAATAAATCTATTTTAGATGTTAAAATGATCCTTTTTGCCAAAAAGGATCAAAATTGCAAAGTTTTTGGATTTTGGGTAAAAATTGTAAAATTTGCGAGAAGTTTGGACTTTAAATGAAAATCCTTTACAAAAGGGGATGAAACTGCCAAAGAATAAATTTTGGGCTAAAACATTATTTAAATAAGTCTATGGGCCAAAAATGTCAAGAAAATAGTTTAAGGGCCTAAAATGTCATTTTTTTTATAAAAAGGACTAAGATTGTCATTTTTTTATAAAACGGGCGACACCAATAAGTGTCGGTCGTAGTCTCTAGTTATAATCAAAGTCTCCTGGAAGGAGAGCGAGAGTTTATGTATAGATCTATACGGGGGTGACTCCCCCACACCTCAGTTGTTCGCTATAGTTAGACTCGCCAGTCTAGGGTGACAAAATTTTAAGATCAATTCCGACGTTCGCTAGAATGCCAAGACAAACGAACTAGTCATTATCATGCATGGTTATAACTACTCACATAAATACATCCAATACCATCTGATTAATCAAGGGAATTCGTAATCATTAGTTGTAACGATATAATAATTCAAAACGATTATACTTTTTATCAGAAAACATCGGGTTTTCCGGGGTAATCATAATTAATCACTTGTACTTTCAATAACTACAACAACAAACTTCTCATATATATACACGTTTTGAAATCATTCATGCATAAACCTATGGATCTTCACACTTTTTGTATAAACAATTGCTATGGAAATGTAATATTTATGCTATGGAAATGTAATATTTAGACAATGTACTTGATGTGAACAATGTCAGTTGTAATGTATTAATGCATGATGATGTTTATGCTATTTTTCATGTATATTCATTGTGATGATATTCAATTTAAGTCACGTGAGTCGTCGGACGTTTCCGCCGTCTAGTTCGGGGGTGTGACACAACCTGGATATCCTCCAACGATACAACTGCTGACTCATCCACCAAACACTTTCATAACTGAGACACATGGGAAGTGTTATGGATCTGGCTAAGCTCTGCCGGAAGATCTAACCAATAAGCAACCCCAACCACCCAGGCCAAAACTCTAAAGCGTCCAATGAACCTGGGGCCTAGCTTGCCCCTCTTCCGGAACCTGATGACACCCTTCCAGGGTGATACTTTCAGGAGGACCATATCGCCTACCTGAAACTCCAAATCGGAACGCCTCGTATCGACGTAACTCTTTTACCGACTTTGAGCAGTCTGGAGCCATCTACGAACCTGTTGTATCATCTCTCTGGTCTTAAGCACCACCTCAGTGCTCCCGATGACTCTCTGACCGACCTCGCCCCAACAGATTGGGGTCCTACACTTCCTCCCATAGAGCATTTCAAAGGGAGGCCGGTCTATACTGTAGTGAAAACTATTGTTATACAAGAATTCCGCTAATGGAAGGTACGTATCCAAACAGCCACAAAATCTTGGACACATGCCTGAAGCATGTCCTCGAGAGTCTGAATCGTCCTTTCACTCTGACCGTCCATCTTAGCATGGAAAGAGGTGTTGAAAACGAGACAAGTCCCCATCTCGTCATGGAACTGCTTCAAAAACCTCAAAGTGAACCGGCCATCTCGATCTGATACTACCGAAACAGGCACTCCATGACGTTCCGCAACCTCTCGCACATAAATATCAGCTAACTTCTCGGCCGATATGCTCTCCTAGATCGGTACGAAATGTGCGCTCTTGGTAACGAAATCCACGGTAACGAATCAACTCCATGTGCAGTCTTGGGAAGCTTAGTAACGAAATCCATGGTAATATCCTCCCATTTCCTCATGGGAATGTCTAATGGCTGAATCCTGCCGTCGGGTCTGTAGTGCTCTGCCTTGACCTTCCTACAGGTCAGGCATCTCTATACGTACCAAGCCACGTACCACTTCATGCAGAGCCACCAATAATCAGGTCAAAGATCTCTATACATCTTCGTCGCCCCTGGGTGGATGGAGAACTGAGACTTTTGGGGCTCATCCATCAACACCTATCGTACTCCTCCCCAGTACGGCACCCAAACTCTCCCATGAAGGGTCAACAATCCTAGACTGTCATAATCGAAAGAAGATACTCGACCTATGATCCTCTCACACTTCTGTCTCTCCTCCTTTAGGCCCTCAACCTATGCCTCTCTAATCTGCTCCAACAATGGAGTAATCACTGTCATTCTCAGACATATATCCCTGATCGGGGCCACCATCGCCTTGCGGCTCAGGGCGTCGGCCACTACGTTGGACTTGCCCGGATGATAAAGGATCTCACAATCATAGTCCTTAACCACATCTAACCACAGACGCTGCCTCATGTTTAGATTCGGTTGATCCATGAAGTACCTCAAACTCTTGTGATCCGTGTAAATGGTACAACGGACCCCATGGAAGTAATGTCTCCAAATCTTAAGGGCGAACACCACAACCCCCAGCTCTAAATCAAATGTCGGATAGTTAGCCTCGTGAGGCTTCAACTGTCTAGAGGCATAAGCTATCACATGGCCTTGCTGCATAAACACTGCTCCCAAACCTGTGATTGAAGCATCATAGTAGACTACGAAGTCATCCACTCCCTCTAGCAGGGTAAGAATTGGTGCCTCACACAATCTCTGTCTGAGGTTCTCAAATGCTTCCTGATGCTTAGGCCCCTAGCAAATGCCACCGACTTCTTGGTCAGTCGAGTGAGCGGAACTGCTACCTTGGAGAAATCCTGGATGAATCTCCTATATTACCCTACTATACCTAGGAAGATCCGAATCTCAGATGGAGACCTCGGGGCCTCCCACTGCATCACGACCTTTATCTTAGTCGGATATACGAATATACCCTTCTAGTTGACAAGGTGTCTAAGGAACTGCACCTCCCGCAACCAGAACTCACACTTGGAGAACTTCGCGAAAAGTTTCTCCCTCCTCAGTGTCTCTAACACCTCTCTCAGGCGCTCTTCATGTTGCTCCTGAGTCTAGGAATAGACCAAGCTGTCGTCGATGAACATTATCACAGACCGATCTAACATCAGTCTGCATATGCGGTTAATGAGATCCATGAACACGGCTGATGCGTTGGTGAGCCCAAATGGCATCACCACGATCTCATGATGACCATAGAGGGTCCTAAAAGCGGTCTTCTGTACATCCTCACATCTGATGATAACCGGAGCGCAAATCAATCTTGGAGAAGCAATATGCTCCGTGAAGCTGATCAAACAAGTCATCTATCCTTGGAAGTGGGTAACGGTTTTTCACCGTCACCTTTTTCAACTGCCAGTAATCTATACACATACGGTGCGACCCGTCCTTCTTCTTCACAAACAGGATCGGGGCTCCCCATGGTGAACTACTAGGTCTGATAAAACTCGTGTCTACCAGCTCCTGTAGCTACGTAGACATCTCCTGCATCTCGGGAGGAGCCAACTAACATGGTGCCTTGGCTATTGGAGCCGCACCAGTAACCAGGTCAATCCTGAACTCAACCTGTCTCTCACAAGGTATCCCAGGCAAATCCTCTGGAAATACATCCGGGCACTCTCGTACTACTGGTACATCGTAAACTGTTGCCTTTCTCTTCTCCTGGGCATCTAAAACATAGGCGACGTACCCCGCGCAACCCTGCTGAAAGTAACACCTTGCTCTTGCTGCTGAACAACGAATCGGTCCGCGTTGTCACCTCTCACCCTGAATCACTAACGCTCCCTCACTAGCAATGCGAATGCTCACTAACTGCAGCCCACAATCAATCATTGCCCCATTGGGGCTCAGCTAATCCATACCCACTATGACCTGATTCCTTCGCAGGGAAATAGGGACCAGGTCTACTAAAAATTGCTCATCAAATAAACGTAGCGAACACAACCTATGTACCCTTGCGACCCTGACGGTCCTCTCATCAACTATCTCAACCTCAAGTGGATAATCCATCTCCCTCGGAGCTCTTCTAAACTGCTTACTAAGCGCAAGCGAGACAAATGATCAGGTGGCCCCCAAATCAAATAATATTGTAGCTGAAATGTCATTTACTAAGAATGACCCTATATACAAACACATAACCATGAGAAATAATCAATACTAAATACAGAGATAAGAGGAAAGTACATACCCCTCACCACATGAGGAGTCGCCCACGCCTCCTTTGCTGTCATCTAGAAAGCTCTACTCTTCACTACTGGCGACTCCACCCGACCCTGACGCCCGTCTGTAATCCTCAAGGTAGCAGGGGCGGGTCTTACCACCTTCGCTGCTGCAGCTAAACTCGGGAATTGGGACTTTTTATGTCCCTCTGATTGCAATGGAAGCAAATCAGATCAGCTGCTGTGGTGGTGGTAGTGGCTATACAATCCCTACTCATATGACCGGTCCGACCGCACTTGTAGCAGCCGGAGATACCTGCCTTGCACACCCCATCGTGCAATATCCCACACTTGCCACACTGATTGTGGCTCTGATGTCCTCTTGATCTATAACCCAATACCTTGGACTTTTTTCCCGAACTCCCTGTGCCAGCTACCGCCTCTGGTTTCCTCTTCTACTCCATCTCCATATCTATCTCTCTCTCACGAGCCCTCACAATCATGTCATCTACCATTTTACAGCTGGACCGGCTCACAAACTGTCTGATATCACTCCTCAACATCACATGATAATGGGCCTTCTTCATCTCCTCATCAGCCGCATACCGAGGAACGAGAAGAGGCCTCTCCCCGAACTTGGTGGTAATCTCCGCCACAGTCTCAGTAGTCTGAGTAAGATCCTGAAACTCCCTCACTAACTGCTGCACCTCGATAACCGGTGAAAACTCGGCTCTGAGCCTAGTAGTGAAATCGGTCTAGGTCATCGTATCGAGGGTTGCGTCATCTCCCATGACATTTTGGATCTCTTCCCACCAATCTCGTGCCCTGTACTTCAGGAGACAAGATGCTAGTTTGACCTTGTCCCCCTCGAGACATCTGCAGGTGCAGAATGCATTGGCGACATCCGCCCACCACCTGGTACTAGCAATGGGATCCCGCACCCCATGGTAGTCAGGAGCCCCACATGCTCTGAACTCCCTGAAAGTGAGGGTGTGCGACCCCATCATGGCTGCCACCTCAGCACGGAATGTGCTCAACCTCTCGTCCATCAGCTCCAAAATACCCTCCTTTATCTAACTGAAGATCACAAGAGTGTGCTCGAGTATGATGCGAGTATCCTCTGAGGAGAGAAACTCCCAAGTCTACTCATCCAAATGCTTGGCCCCCGAGCCTGATCCCGATCCCCCACCGGCACCTGAACTGCCGACTGTTGGTCTAGGGCGTAAAACCACCATTTTGAAAACGCATAATGACAAATTTCAAGAATACTGATATATCTCGAGGGATCGCTACTACTACAAGTTTCATGGTCTCGTCTCAGCCTTCCTTGATTCAAGTACAGATCCTCTGCTTTTAGTAGTACGGGGCCATACTACCTTCCAGATATATTTGTACTTTCCTTAAGAACTGCCTTGACTTCACCAAGTCCCTTCTACTGCTACTGATCTCTGCTACTCTCATCCTAGGCTTGCCCTAAGGAGATCTCGGACTCCACCCAACCCGGTCCTCAGCTGCTGAAAGCCTCCCTGTAATGCTAATTAGCAACCATATGGATACCATCACATGCAACGAGGCTCAGATAATCCTTTGAGTAAGGGACTCATCCTTACAACGGTTAGGAATTAGACAAGAGCTACGCAATAGGGTCAAATCCAACACTATGAGATTATTCAACCCTGATTGCATGTGACTTAACGTATCCACCTAATAGCTAACTCCCATCACTCCGAGTCCCACAAAGCAAAAAGCAAGAAACATTTAGACAAAGGAAACTAACTTAAGCAAGTTCTGTCCACAAAACAATAAACTGTACTAGCATATGATGCTAAGCTCCTACTATCAGGCATAACCTAAACAGGCTATCCTACTACTTGATACTAGCATGCAATTCTCGTAAAGCTAAAACACATATAACAGGCACATAAGGCATCCTCCTAGATCCTTAGTCCTATTCTAGCATGCTGTTCTACAGAAACTAACAATCGTCACACAAACTTGTATGGGTAATTTGAGAGTACTTACTTGAGCTTGGTTGATCGCATGCACCACACCCTTTTCTCTTTCCAAAGCTCATTTCTTCTTTTTAAGTTTCTTTTTCAAAATTCTTTTCGAAAATGTTTTTCTTTTAAAAAACCTTATACCATTTCCTTAGTTTGAGTTCAGACACACCCGAGAGTGTGCCCGAATCCCTCAAACCACAGCTCTGATACCAACTTGTAACATCCTAAAAATACAACCCAATTTTTTTTTTTTTTGTTTTAAAGCATTACTAAACCATAATTTCAAATATCAAAAGATAAAAACCATGAATCGCTTACCTCAAAATGTTATAATAAATTTATCCAATCGAAACTAGTGACAAGGTCATATCAAAATATCAGAGTCTAACTCCCAGGCTATACTATGGTGTGTGCCATGCCATCATCCCGAGCCTTTCCCTTTGCTAGCTGAAGTACCTGAAACCAAAACTGAAACTGTAAGCACGAAGCTTAGTGAGCTCCCCAAAACTACCCCATACCATACAATAATATAATAAGCACATATTGGGCCTTGCCCACTGCATCGGACCGAAGTCCGGAACTAACTACAGCCTTGCCCACTACATCGGACCGGAGTCTGGAACTGACTAGGGCCATGCCCACTGCATCAGACCGAAGTCTGGAACTGCATTGGACCGAAGTCAGGAACTAGCTAAGGCCTTGCCCACTGCATCAGACCGAAGTCCGGAACTGCATCGGACCGAAGTCTGGAACTGACTGAGCATAGCATAACATAATCATAGCATGTAACATAAGCATATATACTGCATACTTCATCGGACCATAGTACAGAACACATAACACATAACATTCTTGTATCACAAAGACCATAGCCCGTAGACTCGTTCTTACTGGAAGGAAAACTCACCTCATAAGGCTGTTTGTTGAAAAGCTGATCAGGAACTGTCTGACTGTTGCTCCGGTAACTCCCCAACTATAATTCCCAAAAGACACTTAATCAAATATTGATAACTAATCTTAGGGTAATATGACTATTTTACCCCTGTTCAAAGTCAACAACCTGTTGACCTGACTCTCCGAGTTGGGCCGTCAACTCGTCGAGTCCCTATCTTTCCTTATGTTTCCTTACCCGACTCTACTTGCCAAGTTTAGCCACAACTCAACGAGTTCCCCTTCCTTATTGACATCGTGCCAACTTTCATTCAACTTGCCGAGTTGTATGATCAACTCGTCGAGTTCACCTTCAACATAAGAACACATCCAGTCTGTGACTCGCTGAGTTATATGAACAACTCGTCGAGTCTGTTCTTACGGGTAAGGAGATTGCCTTGGACTCGCCGAGTAAGGGCATAGACTCGTCGAGTCCCTCTACACTCAGATCAATGTCTTAACTCAACGAATCCTTACTCTAATCACTAAATAGACTCGCTACTACTGAACCGGGGATCTAAGACTCGCGACCTGACTCGCCGAGTCCTTGGCATTCAGTTTCTATTCAGTTGATTCTAATCAGCTTTAGTGCATCCAATTGATAGATCTGAGTTTTTGGGACTTTCTAAACATGTAAAGTTGCTAACTTTACGTGTATCTATGATGCAATGAAGAAATAGCACTCAAACTCGGCTATTATGGGGGTTATTTGACTAAAACGAGACCATGGCTGTCAAAAGGTGGCATTTTTTAGCTCCTGGAGCTCAATAGAGGCTAGATCCAAGATATGGATCGATTACAAAGCTTCATCACTAGGGATTTGGGGTTTTTGAGCTCAAAACCATCAATTTGGGGACAAACTAGATCTAGTAGTACAATAATCAAGATGAAAGCTTTATTACCAAAAAGGATGGCCAAAGAGGAACATAATCTGGATCTACTTCTTCTTCCTTGAGTTACTCTACCTTTTCCTTCTTCTTCTTGCACAACAATGCACCAAAAATTCCTTCACAAGGGCAAAGATCACTCACCCACACTTCAAGGAGGCTAGGGTTTTGGGAATAAGTCTCTGAGAGGTGAAGGGCGCTGGTTTGGGGCTATAATGATGTTTACATAGCGACGCACCCTGAAAATTAGGGCTTCATTTAGACTGGCGGACTCGCCAAGTCAGTAATATGGACTTGTCGAGTCCCCACGCCAACTTCACGTGCTGACCCGCTGCTACTCGACAAGTTAGGGACACTGACTCGATGAGTAGCTTCTAAAATAAAAAGAAAAATAATGTTTTAAATGCGTACCAGGAACGGGGTGTTACATAATCGATCATCAGAATAATCAAACAAAGTAACGTATGGATCAAATTAAGAAGTACCATATAACTTATCAAACTATCAAGTAATAACAATTCATATTTTGAAATATATAGGATTCTATATTGCATGGAAGTTCAAGGTTTATATAGAAGTGCAAGGTCTTTAACTGGTGAAAATATGTAGAATATGATATCACACATTCAATTCAATGAAGATTTTAGAAATTAATTATCAGTTCGCAATATGTTTAGCAAAGGATTGTGATGTACATGACAAATTGGGTGAAAGAGTTAAATAACAAGAATACGTATTTAGAATATATAGAATATTATACTAACATATGCAGAATATTGCACATACCACAAAAAATATACAGAATATATAGAATATTATATTAGCATATGGAGAATACTATCCGTTCAACATTACAATTTATAAAATAATTAGAATATCACATACTCATAATTTAAAATATCTGGCATAGTGCGCTTCATGGAATGCAAGGTTTATGTAGAATTTAAAGGTATTTAATTGGTGCAAATATGTATAACATGCTACTAAAATATATAGAATATTATGCATTCTCATTAAAAATTCATAAAATCCGTAGAATATTAGACATTCGAATTTCAAAATGTAAAGAAAGCTATATCAAAAATAGATATATAATGGTTTATTCGCTATTCCTTTGACTTCTTTGACACAAAAAAAGTTATTTAGAGTAGATATAAAGTGAATTAAAAAAAGAGATTTTATATGAGAATTAGAACCTGAATCTGATTATGTTGAACCGGAATCTGATTATGTTAAACCAGGTGTTCTTGAGATCTTGATCCGATTTCTTTGATTCTGTAATGCTATGTGATTGAAAGCTTGATTAGGGAAAACAATCAGAATCACAAAGTTGTAAATATGATTCATAGTGAAAAAGAGGATTTTTAGGGTTCTTCAATTGCAAATCTCTCCTGTAATTAGAATGGGAGTAATCACAATGTTTAAGCATGAGAGGAATCTAATTGTTGAAATAAAAACTTAATCTCGATTTAACAGTTCTTCAGTTGAACTGTAGATCGGGAAAAAAGGATTTTTAGTGTTCATTGAGGTGGAGGGTTTTGTATGTGACAAAAAAGAAGAAAGGTTTGAATCATGATGCAGATAAATAGTAATATTATACGTTACCTGGAATGAATTAATCTGAATCGAATTCTGTATCTATTTGTTGGAATAAGAAATTTTGATTGCGTTTGATTTAGGATCAATTGATGCTCATGCGATTTCATAATCAAAATCATAATGAAAGGTTGATAAAATCAGAGTGCTTAAATCTAAATCTGAAGGAAACAAAAGATGTTGATGATCGAGATTGAATCAGACAGGTTTTATTGTTCGTATCGAGATTAGGGTTTTGTCAATAAGAATGAATAAGATTTAGAAGAATACCGAGTGTTTTTTGCGACCTGGATGAAACAGACAGTAAAATCCCCTTACTGCCCCTCCGCGCCCTTATTCTAATCCTGAAGTTCCATTTAATTGCAAGAATGACACCGCCTCCTTATGCTTCCTTGTGGTGTAATCTGATTTAATTATAGCCTTAGATTATTCAAGATGAGTGGTCAAAATTTGGTCCCCCTGTATCACAAAATACTATTGTCTCATATGAACCTAACCCTATATATATATATATATATATATATATATATATATATATATATATATATATATATATATATATATATATATATATATATATATTAAGGTGCGGCTCATAAAATTTTTGATGTGTCATCTTCGGTCTAAGGGTGTTGAACGGGTAATTTTTTCGGGTTTCGAGTAATTCGGGTCGGGTAATTCGAGTTTTTCATTTTAGAAAAATTACCCGTTACCCTACCCAAACTAAATTCGGGTAATTCAGGTTTGGGTAATTCGGGTATCAGGTCGGGTTTGAGTAATTCGGGTATTACCGGAAATATATAATTTCTTTTTCGAATTTCATTTGAAAATAAATTTAATAAAATAAATACGTCGTGCTTTATTAGTCTTGTTTATATAAACAAACGAGACAAAAACAAAGTTACTCAAGCTTTGAACATTGAGATTTTTTAGTCAATAATACGTGAGATATCAAGTAATTTTTTAACAACTTAATCTAATCTAATAAGATTAAAAAAAAACAAATACCTAAAGATCTTAATTTAAAAGTTTAAAGTATTTAAGATAAATGTAGCCATAAGTTTTTCCATGTTCTGAAGTTTCGTCAAGATAATGACTTTGTTAGTTGCAATAAAAACTATAATCTAGAAAACAGTTAAGTTTTAATATTGTTAGTGACGTATTGTCATAATAAATATATTTATGTTTTACAATAATGATAGTTAGTTTAAGCGTGATCAAATACCTGCTATATAGTACAAGCTCTACAAAAAAACGGAATTTTTAAAATAATTCGGGTAATTCGGGTATACTCGAAACCCAAAAAAATGTACCATTTACCCGACCCGAAAAAAAATCGGGCAACCCAATTACCCGGAAAAATTTACCCGATTCCCGAAAAAATCGGGCGGAGAATTCGGGTATCGGGTATTTTCGACAGGGCTACTTCGGTCCATACTTTACTAATGTGTGAGTTTCCATTTCCCACTTCTATTTTAAAAACCATATATTCATTTTATTTTCTTAACTCACCACGTAATGATCGACCGGCCTCCCCCATCATTTTCTAATTGTCTGTCATTCATGTTTAATATAAATGTTTTTGTTAAGTTTTCATTTATATATTCTTACAAATATATACAATTACGTCAAGATAATACTTTAAATATTAAGTATTCAAGTATAAACCGCTTCACTAATGTAAAAATGATTTTCTCAAAAGGCTTGGTTGTTGTGTTGGAGATCACTCTTTTGATATTTGCTCCCATCATTTTCTTTCTCTAAAAGCCTTTGTTCTTTAATTAAAGTAAAACATGTTGACATGGGAATGTCACGTTAGTCTTAAGCTAGATCACTACCAACGAGGCAAGCATGTGGCAGGTGTTACCGGTTTGACTTGTTAAAAGGTATATATGAAAAAAACTTTGTAAGTATCACACATTAATAGAAAAACAAACGACTTAGGTAAACAGAAAAAATGTTCCAAACTTAAGAGCTTTTATGACGTTAACACAAAATAATGTTAGCATACTCATATAACGACTTATCTGTGAATGCACTAAAGCAAACTCCGGGCAAAACATAGCCCTCTCCGTGAACATACGAGTGATCTCGATCACTGACTCCCATCATGCCTCAATGTCAAAAACTCTTGAGCAAGCCGCTCCCACTCAACCTATGGAACATAGCGGGTGCGGAACATATCCCGAAACTGCTCCCAAGTAACAGTAGCCCACTGATCATGAGTGTACGACCCTGTCGTCAATCTCCACCAGTCCTTTGCCCCAAGCCTCAGCAGGTTCAGGGCACACATATCCTTCTGGTCAGCAAGACATGAACACGTGAAGAAACAGCCCTCCACGTCAGATAACCACCTCATAGCCCTGATCGCATCCTGTGTACCCTCAAACGTCGGGGGCTTCGTGTTATCGAAGTCCCGGTACTGGAATGTCCCATCGGCTCCTCCTCCAACCCCTGTCGCGGCTGCAGCGGCAGATGTCTCTGCTAGAGCTCCATACCTCTCACCAAAGTACTCAACCATCGCGGTCTTGATCGACCCAAAAATCTCTGGAAACTACACTCGGAACGCCATAACAATCTCGTCATGTAGAATCTCCCAGATCCTGGCATCCAACTCCTCTGTCCCTATCTGTACCACGGACTCAGGTGCTACCGGCACCTCCGACCCTCCCTCTCTCGATCCTAATCCTGATCATGACCTTGAATCTGATCCAGTAGTCAAACATCTCGTCACCACCATACAGAAAAATATAACCAAGACGTCAAATAAGGACATGATATCAGAAGACGAATTCCCACAACCGTAGGGGTTGTGACTTCCTTGCTAAACGTATGGGTCCTGTGCTTTCAGTAGTACGGGCCCATTCTACCTTCCAAACGTACCCATATTTTTCTCAAGTATCATCACAATGCCCTAACCCTATCATCAACATAATATGCGCTCAACCCTCACTTCTAGGAGAATATCGACTATCTCGCAACTGATCTCATAGCTTCTCACAACTCACACATCCATGGAACTTTCACCAACCCTGCGACACTAGTGTATGCTAGCCATACATAATGTTGGACCTGATGAACTTTCGAATATCCAATCCTACACTAGGGTCGAATCGGACATTCTTAGGCTATAAGGTCTTGATTATACATAGACGTCATGCATACACTAAAAATCTACAATTATGATGTCAATTCCATATACAAGAAACCCTAGCCTAGTAGGAATCATAAAATCAAGAAAATCTTTATCATGCGATTCCTGAAGACTCCTAGCCTAGCACTAGCATGCTGTTTTTGTTGGATTAATGTCTAAGTCCATAACTATATTTGGTAAGACTTGACCCGACCCGGCATGGTCCATTTGGGTTGCATACCATCATGCACTTGAATGAGAGAAATAAGACACTTATGGTTATTAATATATTATAAGTTCTAGTATATTAATGATAAGAATAATGAGATTATTTAATTAGTATTGATCAAGAATTAATCTAGGATTAATTAAGTGATCAAAAGAAGACTAATTAAATATATGGGTTGATTGTGTAAATCATCCATACTTGTATAGTGGGCTAATGCTCCATGGATAATCAAGTTGGGCTAAAACCCATAGGATGGTCCATGGATGCTCCATGGTGTATTTGAACCCATGGATCCAAGGAAATGGAAAGTCATGACAATTAGGGTTTGCCCTAATTGTAACACTATATAAAGATATTATTCTTGGCAAAATTGGTGACTAGTATGATTCTAGAGAGGGCTAGCCAATTTTGATGAGTGTAGAATTCTCTCAAGTCATTCCAAGTGTTTTGATGATTGTGATTCCATTTGAGGTGTCACACTTGGGGCACTAGGCACTCAAGCTTCATGAAGACTTTCTACATCAAAGAGGTATGTATTCTATCTTGCTATAGTCATTGTTTTGTATGCTAGATTAGGATAATACCTTGGAAGTTCTTATTTGCATGTATAATAGAGAAAACATAGATCCAAGGTATTTAGGGTTGCATGTACACTTAGGAGTGTTAGAATGCTCAAAACCCAACAGTGGTATCAGAGCCTAGGCTTGTTTTCTTGTTATACCTGCAATAGAAGCTGGAAAAACGAATCTGGTGTTGTCTGGCCATCAGACTCGGCGAGTCCATCAGGAGACTCGGCGAGTCCATGCCTAAAAAGTGATGAATTCGATCCAACTCGCCGAGTTGGTTCATGCACTCGACGAGTTGGAACCCCAGACAGCATATTTTCGAGTTTTTTGGCTAGAAATGGACTAGGAACATTACCCTAAGTTGTTTTTGATCTTATAAACTTGTTTTTGATGTGGTAATGTTCATGCTAATCCATTTTCAAAGATAATTGTCAATAGATTCATGTTTTGTATTAATTTAAGGTTTAGACTAATTACATGAAAAAGTTTGATTTGAATTATCTTGTTCCTATGAGTTGCTTAGATTAATAGAAATGTTGAGTGAAATAGTTGTTTTCAATCCATTTTAATCTAAGAGTTGAGTATAAAATGTGTTTGTGTAACTTGTCCTCAAGTTACATGAAGAGTCACATTAAAGACTCATAAAACTCATAATAGTTGGCAATGGTTACAAAATGAAGAGTCTTGTGTCATTGAATGTTTTTTTTATGACTCCATAACTTGTCCTCAAGTTATGGAAGTTCAAGAGTCACTTCACTAAAGAAAAAATATGTAACCATAATTAAATCCATAAGTTATAAAATAAAGAAAAAGTTAGTTCTTTTATTAGTTTAAAGTCTTCCATAACTTGTCTTCAAGTTATGGAACTTGAAGAGTTTTTGGATTAAAACTACTTTAAACACATAAGTTATGGAATTAATTAGTTTTGAATAGTTTCAAAACTTGCCCTCAAGTTTTGGAATTTGAAAAGTTTTCAAGTATGAATACTTTAATTCCAAGTTAGCCTTTAGAGTTTTAAAAGTTAAAATTCAACCCTTATACTTTATAATATTATAAGTTAATAATATATATATATATGTATAAGAGTAAAGTCAGTCTTACCGCTAGTACGCCTCATTCACGAAGCCGGTCTATAAGGTGGGTATACGGTTGTTGCCTATAAAATGGCAACTTAATGGGTGTCCACTCTCACCCACCGCTTGCTTGACTGGTGGAGGGTCGTTAGCCGAACGGGTTTGACAGGACTAGAATTCTCCCTTCATTAAAAGTATTAATGAAAAATACTAAGTAACTAAACTCTTAATAATACCCAATCTTAGTTACTTAGGAAAAATGTGAATAAGGTGCTAATCCATGAAATTACACTTTACACTTTGTCTAAGTCATTAGTGGAGCGTGTGTGGTTAACCGGCACACTAACTTGGACTTAACAAGGTAGGTAAAGGGTGACTTAATATTTATCATAGCATCGATGGCGCGTGTGTGGTTAACCGGCACATCGATTGAGGGGTAATTTATTAAGGGTACCAAGTGATTTGCATGGTTACTTCACACCTCGTTTTGTGATCCTCGGCATCCCAGTCACAAAACTTGGAGGGCACACTCGAGATTGAAACATGCCTTTGAAAAGTTCAATGAATCTCAAAGATCTAGGAGTTTCAAAACCAATTAAAACCTAATAATACATTTCGTTTATCTTGGTGGAAATTGGTGAATCGTCATTCACCTACCTTCATATATTTTATAGCTTGGATTACGGCATACCTCTTCTAAGTTATAAAATAGTTTGTTGGGTCCTAGCCTTAATATTTCATATTGGGTGTCATATTAAGGACTTAAAATCAACTATCTTGAATATCTCCCAAAAGATGTCTGGTTTAGACACCTATGATCTTCCGAATCTCTTGAAACAAGGTTTCCTAATGAAGATGATGTCCCAGGGATATCATACTTCTTTCTCCTCCTCCAATTATTCTCCCTAACCCATAAGTTCTTGAAAAGTTTAAGGTCACTCAAGCCCTATTGGCAAGGCAAGGTCTAGGTGTGAGCACATCTTGGAGATGTAGTCACATATTGACAAGCCGGGAGAGTTGGGTGTCAAAGTCTTGAGAAAGTTGGTGGTTCAATCACTTTCTAAGTCACATAGTGAGTTCCTTTGGGACACCTATGTAACAGACTATGACAAGACCCTTAATGATCTTATCTAAGATCAACTTTCTTAAAACTTGATGGATATTGACAATAGTGACACAGGAAATCTCGGAAAGCATTCTCTTCCCAATGGAAAGGGATCGGCCATAGTCAACTCGGTTGACCAAATGGTAAAGAGAAAAGCTAAGTCTGTGATAGTCCTGTGTACCATTATCAAAGGGTCCATATGTTTGTATTGCCAAAGAAAGGGGCATTGGTTGCGAAGCTGCCAAAATTTACCTAAGGATGTTAAAGTCAATAAGTTTGACTCTACTTCAGGTAAATTCCACTATCTAACTCTGTTAAGTTTCTATTCTGAGATTCTTGATACATGATTTGACTGGGTCACATGGTGATGTTTTAAGAATCAAAGAAAAGTGAAGAAACTTAAAGAAAGAATATGCTGAATCTGATGGCGTAGATGGATTTCTATCGCATAGTTTGAAGATCGGATTCTTAAGCTACTTCTCAGCAGTTATGAGATATTGCTCATGAATAGATAACAACAAGTTTTCATATGGATTGTAAGGATAAGTTTTTCCGCAAAGTTTTAAAATAAAAGAAAAATTTTTGATTTTATTTATTTTAAAATATCCTTACAATGGCATTTGAGGAAAAATTGTTGCTTATATGATTCCATTAAAAGCAAGAGTGGAAATATGAAATTGATTCTTTCATCTGTGGTAATGTTTAAATTTACCAAATAAGGAAAGATTCTCATCACCCAAGTTTCAATTGGACCGGAACTTGGAATCATGCAAGTTGTATAGCATGATGAATGAGAACTTTCAAGTTTTGGAAAATTAAAACTAATTACTTGTTCACATGGATGTGTGAGTCAAGTAAAGGACTAAGGGATCGAGTACACATTCTTGTGCACTAATTAAGTCCACCACAAAAGATTGATAAGAATATTCGTCATAGTTTACTAAAGCTCAGTAAATATGATTATACTTACAAGCTTAAGTGTAACTCTGAGACATTGGAAAAGGTTCCAATGTATGGCAGAGCGAATAAGAAGAATCAAATTAGGCAGAAGGATAAAAGTTTCTCAAATCTGAAAAGATGGGAGAGTACTTTAGTATCAGTTTTGTGATCATCTTAATGATTAAGAAACCATATCAAAATTAGTTCTCTAAGGAAATCTTAGTGCATTCTTATGACTAAGAAGAGGGATCTTGAATTGTTGAAATGGTTAAATCAAGAAGATGAGTCATACTTCGTTCCAATACAAGTCTTAGAGTCATACTCCAAGATTGTAACTTGAGTGACATGTCTCAAAAGAAGGTTTAAAACACTTGTCAAATGTAAGAGTAAAAGTTTTCTACTCTTGTACATTTGAAATTGGTAAGTTGTGATGTTTTGGATAAAACAAATACCAACTTAGGCCAATTGTGTGAAGTGTTTGTCTTGATTAGAATCTACACTATCTCTTGGATATTTGACAAGGGAGTCTTATAGGTCAAGAGGATAGTGGGAGTCTTAAAAGTCTTGAAAGTCTCAAGAACTAATCAAGAATAAAACCTAAAGTCTTCCCTAGCACACGACTTGAGGTTTATAACCTATCGTGTTGACATATATGTGCCCATTCCAGTTAAAGTTGGCTTTGCATATGAGTTCTTAGAGTTCTCAATTTGTTGCACAACAACTTGGAAGCAATGGTAGGCCCTTGAGCTGCCAAGTGGCAAGAAGTTAAGATTGAGTTCAGTCCATATGAGTTTGGATTTGTCATTATCCTTGTCTTGTGACTATGGTTTTGACAATTCACATGGATAAGAACACATACACCATTAAATCTAAGTGTCATAAGGTTTCTCTCCGATTCATGAAAATGATGGTGAGGAAACACTTTCACTAAGTAGATTTTAGCTAGATAGCAATTGTGATATTTGCATTCTCAAAGTCGTTAGTGGAGCGCGTGTGGTTAAACGGCACACTAATATGGACTTATGAGAAGTGGCAAAAAGGTCTAACCATTATGATTACGGCATACCTCTTCATAACTGTTTAGACACACAAGTGTGCTATCTAAGGGAAGGTGTATGATTTTGATAAAGTCTTATCAAAACAGTCTAGTATCAGAAATCTGAACTTTGGTAAGAAAGTCAATGAAGTATTGATTTCTAGAAGTCCAGCTGATTTCTGAGTACATGTCAAAGCTAGTGGGAGCATAAGTGTTATGCTAATAATCATCATGTTAGTGGGAGCATGATAATTATGTTAAGTATTGGAAGCTAGCAATGTTAATTATAGAAAACAAAAGTTTCAATTGGGAAAAAGTTGTTTTGCTATAATTAAGGGAGAGGAAATTATACTTCATCTCAAATCTATAAGCTTAGATTGTGAGGTTTTAATCATTTAGTCAAGGATATATATATGAATTTCATGTTGGAATGGCTCAACATAAGGAAATTCTGTATATGGGTCCATTATTTGCGTTCTAAAATTCGGTTATGATTACGACATCCCTTTTCATAATCTGAATTATGAGAACTTGGCAAATTGAAATGGACATATTATAGCAAAAGACTGGTTTAGTCTTTATGTGAGACATCATGAATCGTGTCCCATATGCTTCGGATATAGGATCGATTACATGTGCTATAATCATCCGTTCTAAAATTTTCGAAATGCCCGGGGCATTAAGAAGGGAAAAGGTTTAGAACTGGATATGACTAAAAGGATTAAACAATTGTCGAGGACAATATAAGGTTTACCAAAGATTGGTTGCTCAAGGACATTTGGAAGTATAGTGATAATTCTGGAAGGACCATATTGACATAATCTGTAAGGAGGCAAATCTTGTTCAGAAGTGATAGTCAAAATGGAATCTGGAAATGTTTCAAAGTTAGAATTTATCAATCTGTTTAAGATTAGGAAACTTAATGCAAGAAGGATGTTCCGAAGGAGCTGATCTCCTTTGGAATGGTCTGTAATGGTTGTTGTCAAGTCCTTCTGACTTTGTGCATAATCATTACAAGAGGTTTAATGCATATAAGTTTAGAATCTAACAGATTTCAGTAAATGACATGAATTTGGAATTCTTGCATTTGCAGTAAGGATTTAGGAGTGTGAAAAGAGAATCATTGAAGTTATGTTCAATTGATCTCGTTCACAGAGTAAAGATCATAGACAAACATAGTATGGATACTTGGTGTGTGGCATGACTAGTGTTTAGAAAAGCATAGTGTACATGCTTGGAGCATGGGACAACTATTGTTTTAAATTCAAGAATAAAGTTGATAGCTGAAACAGTATACAATGAATAATGTGCAATCATATGGTGATAAATAAAAGGTGTTTTATTTATGTTCATAGGTTTTGATACCATATTGGATTCAATTATTATTGTGTTTCACTTTGCATGTTTTGACTTCCCGAATAAACTGGGTTATTCTTCTGGAATGACTAAGTTATTCAAACCATCCACAGTCGGTCATATGTTGGAAGTAGATATGAATTAAGACTGTCATGATGGGTTGTAGAGGTCTAAGGTGTTGGACAAGGCTACAGCAATCATGAGTGCTCATAAGTTCTGAGTATTGGATTCAACCCGCGCTCATTGGAATCACTTCATGGATTTTATCACGAGTGATCATGAGACGATAATATCTTATATTCTTCAAACCTAGAGATATGAGTTGTTACTATGAGTTGATAGTACATTGATTGCACGAAACCGAATTTGGTAACTCTGTGCTATAAAACGTGCTTTTGTGTATGATTCAACAAGTAGTAGAACAAGCCATATGAGTCGAAGTTTATCCGTTCCTTTTACCTTCGGGATAAAAGTGATATCTGTGGGCCCCTCGATGATTTGATGATGACAAATGGAAGTGCTCGGCCGGGCCAGGACTGATTTGATTTGTTCAATTAGTCAGTCGTCATAAATCGGAAATCGGGAAACAACAAATGGACAGAGAGAATGATTATAATCCATGTCTCAGTCCATATGATATCTAGAATGGCGGAATCTATGATCCCTTATCTAATGGACAAGTCACTGACAAAGGTCAGAGTTCATCTACAAGGTCAGAGTATGACAGAAGCTTTTGAGAGCTACGATTGCCAGTTGGTTCCTGAAGTCATACGCAATAATAGTTTTAGACTTATCCAATTGGGAGACTGTTGGATTAATGTCTAAGTCCATAACTATATTTGGTAAGACTTGACCCGACCCGGCATGGTCCATTTGGGTTGCATACCATCATGCACTTGAATGAGAGAAATAAGACACTTATGGTTAATAATATATTATAAGTTCTAGTATATTAATAATAAGAATAATGAGATTATTTAATTAGTATTGATCAAGAATTAATCTAGGATTAATTAAGTGATCAAAAGAAGACTAATTAAATATATGGGTTGATTGTGTAAATCATCCATACTTGTATAGTGGGCTAATGCTCCATGGATAATCAAGTTGGGCTAAAACCCATAGGATGGTCCATGGATGCTCCATGGTGTATTTGAACCCATGGATCCAAGGAAATGGAAAGTCATGACAATTAGGGTTTGCCCTAATTGTAACACTATATAAAGATATTATTCTTGGCAAAATTGGTGACTAGTATGATTCTAGAGAGGGCTAGCCGATTTTAATGAGTGTAGAATTCTCTCAAGTCATTCCAAGTGTTTTGATGATTGTGATTCCATTTGAGGTGTCACACTTGGGGCACTAGGCACTCAAGCTTCATGAAGACTTTCTACATCAAAGAGGTATGTATTCTATCTTGCTATAGTCATTGTTTTGTATGCTAGATTAGGATAATACCTTGGAAGTTCTTATTTGCATGTATAATAGAGAAAACATAGATCCAAGGTATTTAGGGTTGCATGTACACTTAGGAGTGTTAGAATGCTCAAAACCCAACAGTTTTATCATATCATAATATCAAATAACTGTAAGGTATTTTTGTAGCACCTGGTTCCTGGTACGTACTCCTTGTGATTAATATTCTAACTTTATGTATTTTTTGCTTGGACTCGTCGAGTTGAAGGACCGACTCGCCGAGTAGGAGTAGGATAAGGCGCAGGGTTTGAACTTTGTACTCGGCGAGTCGGTGCCCGGACCCGGCGAGTAGACCCTGTTTGGAGATAAACCCTAATCCGGGTGTTTGCACCCTATTTAAACGCTCCAACTTGGCCTCCTTAGTCCCTAACACTTCCAAGAACTGTAGAAAGAAACCCTAGCCCCCATATTGTCCTTGAGGGTGATTTTGGCTTTGTAGAGAAGGTTTGGAGCTTAGAGGAAGGAAGAGAAGGTTGAAGTGTGCAAGGAGGGGAGGTAGATCTGAAATCTACACTGTGAGAAGCTCCCATTCAGGTAGAAATGTTCTTACTTGATCATTAGTCCATTAGATCCCCTTTTTGTCCCAAATTAGTGGTTTCAAGCCCTAAAACCTCAAATTTCATGTATTTATGCTTTAAGTTCTGAAAGGACTTCAGATTGGGATCTTATGGACATCCTAGAAGTATAAAGCCTTTGTGGTTGGGGTTATTGAGGTCCCTATTGGGTGTATGAACCCTTAAAGGGCTTGGATTTTCCTTTTTGAGCTCATAGGGCCATGCATACACTTAAAGTTTGCAATTTTACGTGATAAGCATGCCCTAAGAGCATAGATCTATGGGTTAGAGGCGTTGCATGTCCCAGTTTTAGTCTGTATGGGAAGTGGTTTGTAGGGACTCGGCGAGTCACAAAGTGGAACTCGGCGAGTTCTATGAAGATGGTCTTAGACTCGGCGACTTGGATGAACAACTCGGCGAGTCCTATGAAGATTACCTGGAGCTCGCCGAGTTGCTCTTCAAACTCGGCGAGTCATATGAACTTTCACTGAGTAAGAGGGGTTTAAGTGTCGATGGTCCAACCCTTCGTGTCTGCATGCGGGATTAGCAGGGTAACGTCGTCCCAAAACCCGAAATCCTCTTGCGGGATGTTCTGGTGAAGGTTAAAAGTAAGTAGGAGATCTGCTCGTGGAACTTGGCAAGTTGTTCTCGGACTCGGCGAGTCGGATCATGAGTCGGTTCCATAGTCCCGAGTAGCGAGTCAAAGGTGACTCGGTGAGTGGAAAAAGAGGTGATGTGTGCAAAATCACTTAGTTTTAAACCTACTTTTAATTATCAAATAACACACAAAAGGAAGTGAACCTATCAATTGTGGTATAGTTAAGTAAGCAGGGTATCGATCACAGGGAACGGCAAATTAAAACTAAAAACTAATTTTATCTAAGTTAATTAATAAGTAGGGGTTTTATCTAGTTTTACAAGACTAGAAACCTACTAACTATTACTTACTTAAAAACTAGAAAACAAAATACTAACTAGATTCAGTAAATGGAAGGGAACTTCTGTTTAATTCAACTTAGTTGATTCTATGGTTGATTTCAAGGTAATGGTGCAATGGATTAACTGTTTCGTTGGTTACCGATTCAAGTGATTAGATTCGCATTCACTACACTAATCCTTAACAAATAAACTAACTTAAACAGTGGTCAGTTGTCTAATTTAATTAAATTTACTAGATTAATTATTCGGGTTAAGTTAGACTTGCAATAGTTAACTAATTTATTCTTTTAATTAACTTCTTGTTTGATGGTCATCTCACAAGCTTGCACATGAATTTACTCAATTTTCTTATTAATTCTAGTTTCATATTCATTAATCCTAGACATATGGCATAGTGATCACATAGCATATGAGGTTAATAATCAATCGATGTTCATGCTAATCAATTATCTTGCTATTAACAGAAAATTAATTATTATTCACACACAAGGTTCTTTAGCAAGCTAAAATAACAAAAAATCACCAACTTTAGAATTAATCCTACCAATCAATCAAACCATATTGTCCACTTTATATCCCCAAACAAAAGTCTAAAGGTTTTAGCTCATAATTGAAGTAAAAAACAGCAAACAAACAGAATCAAATTGTTTAACCATAATGATAAAACGAAAGATTAAGTAGAATGATGAAATTTGCCTCAATTCTCCTTCGGGATTGAATTCTAGCTTATGACTTCGTCTTCTAGGGTTTTTCTGACTTCTTATTCGCAGCAAAGCTCTTCTGAATCGTCCCAGAATTCCTTTATATCGTTCTGTGAAGTTATCTTTATATATATGAATCGACTCGTCGAGTCAGGTGGCGACTCGTCAAGTCCATCTCACATTCCACGTATTGTGATAACTCTCTGGGATCCTGAGTCTTTATCTTCTCGATTCTTCGATCGGACTCGCTGAGTAGTCGGCCTTACTTGCCGAGTAGGAGCTTTTTTCAATGTTTTTCTTCTTTGTTCCATTCTCGAACTTCTAACTGTTTCTCCCGCTTCCTTTCGCTTCCGAGCTTCATTTTTGGACTGAAAACATAATTCAAACACTTTTAAGTACCTTTTGTCCATAAAATGCAATAATTTGGCTAATAACTGAATAAAATGTATACTTAATATGAACTAATTATGCACATATCAAAATACCCCACACTTGTCTTTTGCTTGCCCCCAGGTAAAACTGAATTTTAAACACATTAGAATTACATATGACAATTCCAATCTAACCCAGCCATTATGCCAAGACCCCAACGCATGCATTTGTGTCTAAAATTGTCCTAAGTACCCCTCATATTCCAAATACTCACAATCCTCATAAACATTCGCCCACTCACCCCGAACTATGCTCATTTTAGGCAACCCTCCGAATCCATCCTCGGAAAACCTTTTACCCTCAAGGTATTTTTAATTGAGCAACCCAAGCATACATAATCTAGAATTACAGCTTTTCGATACCACTATGGAGCTCTCTTGAATTCTTTACTTCCTTAATAATTTGATCTTTGATTTCTTTGAATTCACCACCTTTATTGTTCGATTTTTGGTATCTTCAACTTTTTGAATTTCTTCGGAATTTTGATCTTTTGATCTTCACTTTGATTGCTCCAAAATTCTTCAACTTTTCTTGTAATTCTCTCTTTTTTCTTTTTACATGTACCTCACTTTTTTTTCACTCAAATCCCTACATGCTTAAGCAGGGGCGCTCAATCTCAACCTTTATTGGCTAACGATAACAATCTTCATGGATACATTTAAGGTTTAGGCTGCTAAACATATTGCATCCCTCAGGCTGAGCAAGGTCGTGTTTTTGTCCCATGATTTGACTGGAATAACGAAACCACAAATGCACTAGAACGTATATAGGCCCAACTAAACATTTGGGTTTTCATGCAATTATCAACACAATTCTAATATGGAATCGTAATTTGCTTTTACCAAAATTTTCTAAATTAAGTCCCTAAGTAATATTTTTGGTATGCAACAATTTTTTAAAATTAGCCTAAATTAAGATTCTAAATTTTCTAATATGTGACTAACCCCCTACCCCACACTTATTTTATGCAATGCCCTCATTGCATATTATGCATGATAAAAACATAAAAAGAAAATAAAGAGGGAATTGGAACAAACTCCCCTGGGATAGCAGTCGATAGGTTGATCACTTTCATTTTAGCTCCAACTTCAATTGACTTTAGACATGGGAACAGCTCATCTCGTGTGGGTCGCTCCAAATACCGGGAAAACAGTGTAAGATCTTCAAGAATCAATATGGAAAGAATAAATGGTCAAGTGGTACACTTATCAACATCAAATCAGCAGCCCTTTTGGTATCAAACTGAACGACTCGTCGAGTAGCATCACGGACATCTTCGAATATGTGAGATTACATAGCGAGTCGTCGAGTCAGTTTATTACACTCAACGAGTAGACCGTTGGACGAAAAAAATGACATTCTGCATTTGTTCCAGCCTCTAATAAATCTTCAAAAATTTTCCTCACTTTTGAACTTTCTTGCTCATGTCCCTAAGGACCGGACTCGATACTTTGACTCTAATGCTTCCTTTTGTTGACTCTCTATCACTCTTATAACCCTCTTGACTCTATACTCTACCCCTCATATGCAAGCATTCCTAATTCAATTCTAAAAAATAATCAAGGCAGTCACACATTAAGCAAAACAGTAAAAAGTCTTAACACATTCAAACAAACCAATTAAAAACAAACAATAAAAATTGAAAATTGTTCAATAAAAACGCAAAGAAATTAATCCTCCTCCTCGTCATGATCCGGCGCTGCTCCACTTCCTCCCGCGCCACTCCTTCTTGCATTAATCACCTCTTCCTACGATGGAATATACGGAAAGTTACCACCATCGATATGCGGAATGTTGAAGTGGTCGAAAAGCCGGATATGTGATTGATTACTAAAATTGATGCCCCGCGCCATTTGATCTTGTAACCGCCTCATCTCCACATTGTACCAATCCATTGGTACTTCTTCATTATCAACCGAAATCACCGGCGGTTCGTCCTCCACATCCCGCTCCCTCCTCGATCGGACCCTCCTTACCGGTGCTTTGGGACCAACTACCGGATCATCATGTGAAATAGCATAATGACCACCACCATAGTCTTCAATAATCTTGGCCCGCCAGAAAAGAATTGGATTGAATGGAGGTGTAGGAATCATCGTCATAAAGTTCCATGCACCACGGGTCATCAACCCAAACGAGTTGGCTAGCCGGGTGACAAACATACCGCCATTAATTCGCGAAGTTTTGCGATCCTTGATCGCACCCTCCGATAGATATGAAGCCAAACACCAAGGAATATTGCAAAAAATGCCGGGTGTGATAATGCTCCATAAATAGAAGACATCAAGGTTAGAAACCTTGTCATCATCCTTCCTTTGGTTAATAGTGGATGAAATGAGACGATGAATAAGGCGGTGTGTAGGCAATCGAATTCTCCCCTCTTATGTCGATTTCGGGATATAAACTTTGTTGCCAATTGTGTTCCACCAACCCGTGCTCGTCACTCCATCAGGAAACACCATGTGGCATTGCTCCACAAAGGCCCGAAAGATAGCTGTTGAGACCAAGGGCTGGTCATAAATTCCCAATCGACAGGCAAGGTCGAGCACAAAACATTGATGAAATTCACCCCCAAGGCAGAAACTAAAACTTGTTGGGTGATAACAATCCACTCCCCCCGTGAGAGATACCATGGAGAAGAACTCTAGGCATAGCTCCAAGTACACCGGCTCTTGAATTCGAAAGACCCGGCTCCACCCCTCACAAATCATCGTTTCTCCTTCGTGGGTAAACTCCTTTAAAAGATAAGGAGCTAACTCCTCTTAATAGCGTACATTTTGCAACCAATCCCAATCTATCCTATTGGGCACGTAAATCTCTTTCTTCCTAATGTCGGCCAACTTCTTCTTCCACTTCCGCATCGTTGAAGCGGACTCAATTTGTGGGAAATTCAACAAAGGAAAGTTCCCCTGGTGTCCACTAGAACTTTGGCCCCTGTTAAACATTATTTCTGCAAAACAAAGATACAAAATTCAGAAACATAGATTAAAAGTAGTCATGCACGTGTTCCCCGACTCGACTTGTCGAGTCCTTGAACAACTCGGCGAGTCGCAAGAACTGCATGAGTTAGTCGGCGGGTCGGTCTAAATTGGACCATAAAATCTTAAAATTACTTCAAGGGTTTTGTCTACGCACATTTTTATACGATATTAGGCAAGAATACGCATGCAAAACAGCATAATTCATGAAAAATCGAAACCCTAGAAATCTACCATTTTTTAAAATCGGGTTTTTCTATGCAATTTCCATCACGGATAATCTTAGAAGCATGCTTTTAACAGAAAAGAAGAAGAAATTTGTTACCTTTCGTGATGAAACTTGAGAAATTTGAAGAACAATGAAAGAACACTTGAATGCTTGAGAGAAAAGGTTGGAGAGATGCGCACGACGAGTGTGTTTTGAAAAAGAAACTGATTCATTAGGGTTAAAACTCTAGTTACCGGTTGTAAAAGTAATTCTTATTATTATTTTTTTCTGTGAATAATACCGACTCGTCGAGTCAGGGTCAGACTCGGCGAGTCTGGTCGCGATGCCTTTTTTTTTCTGAAATCTATATGGACTCGTCGAGTCATGGTCAGACTCAGCGAGTCTCTTCCAAACAATTCAAATTTTTTTTCATTAAATTTTGTCATTTATTTTAAAAAAAAATTATTTCACCCCACACTTAGTCCATGCACACTCTGAAGCAGACATGTCCGACGAATTGGAAGATTAAAATTCTAAAAACGAAAAAAAAATCCAAACAAAACTAAAAAGGTAAAAGAAAGCAAACTCTAAATAACGGGTTGCCTCCCGCCAAGCGCTTCTTTTTAAGGAGTCGTTAGCTGGACTCCTTCCCATCTACGTCTCGTCATCTTCCAGTATCGGGAATGCAGGCCTAATCTTTTGTGGTTTGTACTTTGTCTTGTAAGTGTGAATTTTCTTCTTATAATCCCTTTTTAATTCATCTCTCTTCTTTTTCACAGCATCATCCTCAGCTGCTTGGGCTTCCCTTTTTCTCTTGTTCTTCTTTACCCCATTCTTTTTCACCTTCTCTTGCACCTGCTTTTCTTTAAACTTAATTACTTCGTATTTTGTGAAAGTTTGTGCTCTAGGTTTGGTAATGAATGGGTGATCAGCTTCCACCTTCCTTTCCTTTGCCTCCTCCTCTTTTTCTGTGCTCACCCTATCTTCAAGCGGGATTGCATCAAGACATGCTACATTGGGGTGTTGAACTTCCGTTTCCATTTCTCCTCCTGCTGTTTGTTCTTCTAAAGAATCATGAAAAATATCCAAATCCAAAATATGCAGAGAACTAGCAACAAGCAGATCTAAATCGTCCAAGTTGTTATCAAATTTGACTGGACTCGTCGAGTCGAGTAAAGTGACTCGGCGAGTCGTATTGAATTCCACCATTTCTTGGGTGTTTTCTGAGTCGGCTCCTTCTAGTAGCTTTTCTAACTCCTCCAAGTCCTTGTTAACATCTCCATCCTCTCCAGAATATAGCAGAAACTTGCTTGGATCTTCTTTTTGCAAAATTGCAAGTTCTTTTTGTAATATCTCGTCATCCAAATGGATAAGTGAGATCTTTTCTTGTCTTTCCTCTTCTTGCTTGGCTTCTGGTATAGCTTTAAATATTACGGACTCGTCACCCACCCTCAACGTTAATGTAGACTCACATACATCAATTAAAGCACAAGCGGTGTTTAAAAATGACCTCCCCAAAATAATTGGAATTTCGGGGTCTTCTTCCATATGAACAACCAAGAATTCTACCGGAAATATAAACTTGTCGACTTTAATAAGGAGATCCTCACAAACGCCTTGTGGATGAATTATTGTCTTGTCTACCAAATGGATCTTCATATTTACCGGTCTTGGCTCCGGTAAATTCAACCTCTTAAAGAAAGAGAAAGGCATCAGATTGATGCTTACTCCCGAGTCGGTCAATGCTTGAGTGACAACTTCATTACCAAACTGGCACGGAATTATAATATTCCCCGGATCGCCCTTCTTTTCGGGTAGCTCACTCAATAGTATCTCCGCGACTTCAGCCAAATCTTTCCTAGCAGCAAAAAGACCATTTAGCAAGTTGAAGTATTTGGGTGTCTGGAGCATTGTTTCCACAAATGGCACATTAACTTGTAGGGCTTTAACATGATTCATGAAGGATCTATATGCTTCAACTTTTTCCGCAGGCATGGCTTTGATTGGGTATGGCAGAGGAGGATTATATGGCTTTAAAGGACTGACAGTTTTGTCAATTACGCTTGGACTCGTCGAGTCCAATGGAGTGACTCGGCGAGTTGGATCAGGTTTTTCTGGAGCCGCTTCTTCTACCTTTTCCGCCTTCCTCTTGGAGATTCTCAGTGCATCTGTGAATATTTCGTCCTTGCTGGAGGTTATTGCACTAACATTCTCCATTCTTGGATTGGGTTCGGTGTTACTTGGAAGTTGACCCGTTCTTCTATCATTCACTTGATGCGCAAGCTGTCCCAGCTGTTTCTCAATGTTGAGAATGGATGCCTGCTGATTCCTTAGCATATTTATGGTCTCGTGTATTGCAGCATCGTGATCATTGTGTCTCTTTTCGGATGCGGCTATGAATCTAGTGAATAATTCTTCTAAATCAGGTTTCTTTTCTACTGGTTCTTCCTTTTGATATAGTCCCCTCTCCTTCTGCTTGTATTTTTCCTCCTTACCCTTCTTATACTCTTCGTATGGGAGCCATTCCTTCTTAGGTTTTCGCCAATTTTCGTCGTATCGATCGCCACTTGAATACAAGACTTGAGCTTTCTTATTTCCATTCTCATCCAAATCACAATCCTTTGTGAGATGGGGCCCTCTACAATTTTCACATCCCACCCTAATAGCATGGATTGTTTGATCCATTTTTGTCATTCTTCTATCAAGACTATCAAGCTTAGCTATCACCGCCGCCATGCTATTATTTGCCGAATTCACTACTCCCCGACTTACTTCGTTTCTTGGATTGTGGTATTCTCTAGAGTGCTTAGAGAATTCTTCGATTAACTCCTAAATTACCGGGGGCGCCTTCTTCGTGAGCGGGCCTTGGGAATCGAGCAACTGCCTTGTCGTTACATTGACTCCATCATAGAAAATGGAGACCTCTTGTTGGCTATTAAGGTCATGGTGTGGGCAATTTTTAAGCAAGCTCTTGTACCTTTCCCAAGCTTCATAAAGAGATTGTCTGGGTTGTTGCTCGAAGTTGGCAATGGCTTTCTTTAGCTTGGCTATTTTGGAGGGCGGGCAAAAATGGTCTATGAATTCTTCTTTCATTTTGGCCCATTTGGTGACCGATCCGGGAGGAAGTGACTTTAGCCAATCTTTTGCAGCCCCTTTAAACATGACTGGAAGCATGCGAAGAAGCTGGGTCTCGCGTGGAGCATTCGGTACATTGAAGTAGTCGGCTACATCATTTACTTCGTCCAAGTGCTTGTAGGAGTCTTCGTGATCCTTCCCGTAAAAAGGAATTTCCTTGAGTTGAGCGAGAATATGGCCTTTTGGCTCGAAAGTAGCGGTCGCGGGAATTGCGGGCTACACAAGTCCCGGCCAGATGTCATCACGCATCCTCTTCTTCCATTCCCCCATGGGGATATCATCTATATTAGCCATAGTGATAGCTAAATCGTCTTCCAATCCGGAGTCGTGCTCGTATGTGGGTTCTTCTTCTTCCCCGGTCTCGTACTCGATATCTTCTTGAAATGGGGCTTCAATTGTCAACGAGGCACTAGATGATCCTGTTTTGTTGCGCCTCTTCTTGCTGAAAAGGGAATTTAAGATTTTGAATGGTGAGTTCTTTGAAGAAGTGGATTCTCCAACGGTTTTGCCTTTGCTGCTTCTTAGTGCAGATTCCGGGTCTTCAAAAAGAGGGACCAGAGGTGTATCAGATCCTCGGATCATGAAACAACTGTAAACAGAACAAAAAACGAATAAAAAGAACAAAAAATTAAATAAAAAATAAAAGCTGAAATAGCGATGTACTCGCCGAGTTTGCCCGAATGCACTTGGCGAGTTCAAGGCAAAAACAAAAAAAAAATTAATGCTAATTCTAAAAACGGAATTTTATTGAAACTAATTCTACTTACTGAATTACTTTTTAAATAACTTTGTGCAAGATAAATCTCACACAAAGGACCGATTAAACTGGAAGTTAATGCTAATTTTAGAACCGTTCCCCGGCAACGGCACCAAAAACTTGATATGTGTAAACTCACTTAGTTTTAAACCTACTTTTAATTATCAAATAACACAAAAAAGGAAGTGAACCTATCAATTGTGGTATAGTTAAGTAAGCAGGGTATCGATCACAGGGAACGGCAAATTAAAACTAAAAACTAATTTTATCTAAGTTAATTAATAAGTAGGGGTTTTATCTAGTTTTACAAGACTAGAAACTTACTAAGTATTACTTACTTAAAAACTAGAAAACAAAATACTAACTAGATTCAGTAAATGGAAGGGAACTTCTGTTTAGTTCAACTTAGTTGATTCTATGGTTGATTTCAAGGTAATGGTGCAATTGATTAACTGTTTCGTTGGTTACCGATTCAAGTGATTAGATTCGCATTCACTACACTAATCATTAGCAAATAAACTAACTTAAACAGTGGTCAGTTGTCCAATTTAATTAAATTTACTAGATTAATTATTCGGGTTAAGTTAGACTTGCAATAGTTTACTAATTCATTCTTTTAATTAACTTCTTGTTTGATGGTCATCTCACAAGCTTGCACATGAATTTACTCAATTTTCTTATTAATTCTAGTTTCATATTCATTAATCATAGACATATGGCATAGTGATCACATAGCATATGAGGTTAATAATCAATCGATGTTCATGCTAATCAATTATCTTGCTATTAACAGAAAATTAATTATTATTCACACACAAGGTTCTTTAGCAAGCTAAAATACCAAAAATTCACCAACTTTAGAATTAATCCTACCAATCAATCAAACCATATTGTCCACTTTGTATCCCCAAACAGAAGTCTAAAGGTTTTAGCTCATAACTGAAGTAATAAACAGCAAAGAAACAGAATCAAATTGTTTAACCATAATGATAAAACGAAAGATTAAGTAGAATGATGAAATTTGCCTCAATTCTCCTTCGAGATTGAATTCTAGCTTATGACTTCGTCTTCTAGGGTTTTTCTGACTTCTTATTCGCAGTAAAGCTCTTCTGAATCGTCCCAGAATTCCTTTATATCGTTCTGTGAAGTTATCTTTATATATATGAATCGACTCATCGAGTCAGGTGGCGACTCGTCGAGTCCATCTCACATTCCACGTATTGTGATAACTCTCTGGGATCCCGAGTCTTTATCTTCTCGATTCTTCGATCGGACTCACCGAGTAGTCGGCCTTACTTGCCGAGTAGGAGCTTTTTTCAATGTTTTTCTTCTTTGTTCCATTCTCGAACTTCTAACTGTTTATCCCGCTTCCTTTCGCTTCCGAGCTTCATTTTTGGACTGAAAACATAATTCAAACACTTTTAAGTACCTTTTGTCCATAAAATGCAATAATTTAGCTAATAACTGAATAAAAATGTATACTTAATATGAACTAATTATGCACATATCAAGAGGTTTGGCGAGTAGGACCGGGTTAGTAGGAGGAGGACTCGGCGAGTCGGTGCCACGACTCGGCGAGTCCAGTCAACTGGAAGTTGACTTTGACCAAGGAGTTTGTAGGGTTTCAAAGCACTCCATGGATGATGGCAATGGGCCCCTTTAATGAATTCTTGGTTAAAAGTCCAAGACTTATCTTTTCTCTATAAATAGTCATGTATTATTCATAATTAGGGTTAAGAGTGAGGCAAAATGTAGCCGCCACGTGAGGTTTCTTATGTAGTGTTAGATTCTTTAGTCTATGCTGAAAGTGTAATTTATTCCTCATATTTGAATAGATCGAGTGATCATTCGACATAATCTTCGTATTTGTGTTTGTTTCTTATTTTCCGCATCTTGTTCATCAGATCGAGTGATCATTCGACGTTAAATTGGGAAAGATGACTCATGTTATATTTTTGGTCCTTTCAACTTAAGTGATTTGACCCTTTTGGCCCCCGTTGTTCACATAGCTTGGTGATTATGGACCATTTCCAGATTTTGTCACAAATAAAGGGGAGTATTGATGCAGAATTACAATTTTAGTCCCTGAATTTCAGCAAGTGACAATTTCAGCCCATTTTTCGAAAAAGTTTACAATTTTAAGGGCTGGTGAACAGTTTTGAATTTTTTAACGCACATATTTTTTTGTGAACAGAAAAATAAAGATTCCATCAAGTCTTGCCGGTTCGGAAAGTCGTTTTTACTGATAACGACAAATTTTCACGAGTTTTTCGGATTTTATACTTCATTGTATATATCATTTTGTCACGGGGGAGCACAGTAATTTTTATCCATTCAAGATCATTCTCATGACCATACAAAGGATTTATAATCACGTTTTTTATTATAAATCGAGGGAGAATTTGGTATGGCCATTCGAAATTGGATTTGTAACTTTTCAAATTTGAAGATTTTTGATAAAGCTTGTGGTAGAATTATGAAGGTTGCTTTTACAGTGGAAGTTCTTCATCGAGCTCTGCTAAAGCTTTTACAGAGAAGTATCCTTTACAATAGAAGTTCTTCATCGAGCTCAGCTAAGGACTTGTTATATCTCCGACTTCTAGTATTTTCTCGATCAAGTGGCGTTACGAATCTTAAAGTTTGGGTTGTTACATGATATTTTTTTGATGGCTTATATCATTAGCGTATTTGAAGATTATTGTGACTTGGAGGGGGAGCTCTTCAAAGACAAGAAGTGATTCGGTTTCTTTGTTTTGAAATGGGTTTTTATGGCGGGTTTGGTTTTCATGAAGATTCTTTGGGATTACATTCGAAAATGAAGTTTAAAGACATTACTTCAGTCCTTGGTTTATATATCCTAGAGCCTGTGTTTGAAGACTATTGAAGAATCAAGATTCGTGGATTGCTTCATATATTCCTCGTTGCAGATCTTTTTATTTGCTAGATGCTTGTTTTGGAAGTTAAATCATTGTCATCCATTCCATACTTTGAGGGGGAGATTGTAGGGTTTCAAAGCACTCCATGGATGATGGCAATGGGCCCCTTTGATGAATTCTAGGTTAAAAGCCCAAGACTTATGTTTTCCCTATAAATAGTCATGTATTATTCATAATTAGGGTTAAGAGTGAGGCAAAATGAAGCCGCCACGTGAGGTTTCTTATGTAGTGTTAGATTCTTTAGTCTATGATGAAAGTGTAATTTATTCCTCATAATTGAATAAATCGAGTGATCATTCGACATAATCTTCATATTTGTGTTTGTTTCTTATTTTCCGCATCTTGTTCATCAAATCTCAATTAGTGTTTTAATCCCAACAGAGTTGACCTTGGACCAGGGATGGGTCAGTCAATTTACCTAGGGGTATTTATGAGTGGCTAATCTATGTTTATGGGTTTGTACCCGGAGGATTTCCGGTGCAGCAGCCAGACATCAAGCAGTCAGACTTTCGGTAGCTACTCTTCGAGGTGAGTTTCCTTCCCGTAATAACGGGTCTAACGCATGAAGGCCGGCCCGTATAGATGATGTGCTAGTATTGGAGTGTGGGCAGAGCCCGTATCTCATGGTTGAGTTTGATGATGATATATGCCAGTATGGTAGATTTGCCTGTACTCGTTGATTGTTTGATACTTGTATGTTATGGATTAGCAGCTGAGTGTGGGTGAGGCCCGTATCTCTCTGATAGTGGAGTGTGGGCGAGGCCCGTATCTCTCAGATAAGGGAGTGTGGGCGAGGCCCGTATCTCCCAGCTAGCGGAGTGTGGGCAAGGCCCGTATCTTCATGAGTGTGGGCGAGGCCCGTATCTCCTAGCTGTTCATTGTATGTTTGTATGTTCGTATGATATGAGGTATTATGGGGGAACTCACTAAGCTTCGTGCTTACAGTTTTCAGTTTTGGTTTCAGGTACCTCTTCCTCGAAAGGGAAGGAGCTGGCATGGTAGCGACCCATCATACACATGCCTCGTATTCCGTACTATGAGATCTTCCTGGGGATTTGTACTCTAACATTATTATGTTTATGTTCCAGACATGTGATATCTTTCATGAAATGTTATGATCAGTGAACACTTTTATTTCTAAATGCTTTACTAAGTATACGTTTTAAAAATGAAATTTTTGGCTCGTATTTTTGGGATGTTACAAGTTGGTATCAGATCCCTGGTTTGAGGGATTCAGACACGCTTTTGGGGGTGTCTGAACTCAAATCGAGGGATTAAAAGATTTTTAAAGAAGAATTTTTTTTCCTAAAAAGCTAAGTAAAGAGTTTTAAGAAGGAACGAAGTGTGTGATGTGCGCGAGCGGCCGAGCTCAAGTAAGTATTCCCCAAAGTACCCATACCAGCTTATGTTATGTTTATCAATTTCAGTAGAACAGCATGCTAGAATAGGACTAAGGGTCTAGCAGTGATGCCTTATGTGCCTGCTTTATGTGTTTCAGTGTATGAAAATTGCATGCTAGAAATGAGTAGACAACAGTAGGGTAGTCTGTTGGGAGTTATGCCTGATAATATGATATTACTATGGTATGCTAGTTTAGCTTTTCTCTATGAGGACAGATTTGCTTAAGATTGTTCCCTTTTTGTCCGAATGTTGCTTGCTTTGTGCTTCGTGCGACTCCGAGTGATGGGATTTAGACATTAGGTGAATACGTCACATCACATGTGATCAGGTTTGAATAATCTTAGAGTGCTGGATTTGGCCCTATTGCACAGCTCTTGTCTGAGTCTAACCGCTGAAGGGCCGATTCTGTTACTCGAAGGATTAATTGAGCCTCACCACATGTGATGGTATTCAGGTAATGACTAATTGACATTACAAGGAGGCCTTCGGCAGCTGAGGACCGGGTAGACTGGAGTTAGAGATTTTCCTGGGGCAAGCCTAGGATGAGTATAGCAATGATTAGCAGTAGTGAAAGGGACCTGGAGGAGTCAAGGCAGTCCTTGGAGAAGGTACAGATAGATGTGGAAGGTAGTATGGGCCCGTACTACTAAAAGAAGAGGATTCGTACCCGAACCGAGGAAGGCCAAGATAAGACCAGGGAACTTGTAGTACGTGTGATCCCTCCAGAGATATCAGTATCGCTAACAATTATTATTTATGTATTTCAGAATGGTGGTACTATGCTCGAGGCCCGCAGTTGGCAGTACAGGAGAGGGATCGGGTTCGGGATCAGGTTCCGAGCCAGTAGATGAGGGGCTACGCGAGTTCATCGCGTCAGAGATCACTAGAGGCATCCTTGAATCGACTCCCATTATTTTCTTGTCGATCAAGGAAGGCATAGTTGAGCTGATGGAGGACCACCTCAGGGCGTTCAGGAGCGACATCGCATATGGCTAGTCAGGATCTCGCACACTGTCCTTTAAGGACTTCAGGGGCAGTGCTGCGCCAGATTTTCTCGGGGAAAAGGACCCCATTGCTGCCAGACGATGGATTGCAGACATTGAGTCTACACAGATGATTAGCATCTTCCCTGAGGGGTCGAAGGTGAGGTTCACAGCAGGGTGTTTACGGGAACGAGCTAGGGATTGGTGGGAGTCCGTGGGTGACACGTTGGGAGCCTCGGCTATTGAGGCTATGACCTGGTCGGACTTCATGACCAGGTTCAGGGCAGAGTTTGCGCCGGCTGTCAAGCTTCAATAGCTGGCCAGAGAGTTTTTAGACATGACGCAGACTACGGATACTGTGGCGGAGATCACCGCCAAGTTCCGGGAGAGAGCATTACTGGTGCCCCAATATGCGGGAGATGAGGATATGAGGAGGACCCGCTATCATGACATGCTACAGGTTGATATCTGGGAGCATGTTAGCTTTTCAACGTGCCCTACCCTGGAGTCCATGATTTCTAGGGCGAGGGAAAGGGATATTGATTTGGAGCACATTCGAAAAAGAAAGGCAGAGATAGGGCAGGTGGTTGGGGCTTCGGGGAAGAAGCCCAAGGGATCCGATGGTGGGCCGAAAAGCCAAGGGGTGCCGAGCCGCTGGAAAATGCGGCAGGTCGCATGAGGGAGCACGTAGGTTGTGATCAGAAGGCTACTACAAGTGTGGCAAGGCGGGGCACTTTAGCAGGGATTGCACTGCCTCTGTCTCGGTTGTTCAGACATCTGAGTTGTTGTGTTTCCACTGCAACCAGAGGGGCCAAAAGAGGGCCAATTTCCCTCAGTTGACAACAGCATCAGCGCCAATGAAGGCGCCAGCTCCAGCGACTCTGACGATCACAGATGGCCGGCAGGTCAAGGCAGAGGCTCCAGTGGTGAGGATTCGAGCGTTTCAGCTGACGACAAAGGAGGCATTCGCCGCACCCGATGTGGTGACAGTTATGATTCTTTCCCCTATCCTTTTTTTATGATGTTATGATATTGATATGTGCTCTGTATAGAATTGTTCCATGTGAACGGTATTCCAGTTCAGGTGTTGTTTGATTCGGGGGCTACCCGATCATTTGTATCTCTTGCGCTTAGCAAGAAGTTTCCTGAGTCTTCGGGCACGTTGGATTGCCCTTTAGAGGTAGAGATTTCCGATGATCGATCAGTGCGAGCATCAGCAGTGTTCAGGGATTGTGTTCTAAGGTTGTTTGAGGAGTGCTACTTGGTGGATTTGATTCCCATTCCGTTGCATGGGAACAAGGTGATTATAGGCATGGATTGGTTGAGCCCTAATGGGGCGGTGATAGATTGCGCACAGCAGCTGGTGCGGATCAGGACCTCGAGTGGGGAGAGTTGGTGATCCACGGCGAGAGGCCACAGCATGGACCCACAGTATGTTCAGCAGCAAGGGCTAGGCTCTACCTTCAGCAGGGTTGCGCGGGATATGTCGCGTACGTTATGGATACCCGAGATGCGGGTAAGGCGACGGTGAGCGAGGTTCTGGTGGTGCGAGACTACGCTGATGTGTTCCCAGAGGAGCTTCCTGGAATACCTCCGGAGCGTCAGGTAGAGTTCAGGATCGACCTAGTTCCAGGTGCGGCTCCGATAACCAAGGCACCCTATCGATTGGCTCCTCCCGAGATGCAGGACTTGTCTACGCAGCTGCAGGAGTTGCTAGACAAGGGTTTTATTCAACCAAGCAGTTCACCCTGGGGAGCCCCGATCCTGTTTGTGAAAAAGAAGGACGGGTCGCATCGGATGTGTATTGATTACCGGGAGCTGAATAAGGTAATAATGAAGAACCGTTACCCACTCCCGAGGATTGTAGATCTCTTTGATCAGTTACAGGGAGCATCTTGGTTCTCCAAGATTGAATTGCGTTCGGGGTATCATCAGATGAAGGTCCGAGAGGAGGATGTGCAGAAGCCCGTGTTTCGGATGCGTTACGGCCATTATGAGTTCGTGGTGATGCCGTTTGCGCTCACCAATGCTCCTGCCGTGTTCATGGACCTCATGAACCGCGTATGTAGACCGATGCTGGATCGTTCTGTGATAGTTTTCATTGATGACATCTTGGTTTATTCCAAGAAGCAGGAGGAGCACGAGGATCATCTGAGAGAGGTTTTGGAGACCTTGAGGAGGGAGAACTTGTACGCCAAGTTCTCCAAATTTGAGTTTTGGTTGCGCGAGGTGCAGTTTCTTGGACAACTCGTCAACCAGAACGAAATTTCAGTAAACCCGGCCAAGGTGGAGGCCGTGATGAGATGGGAGGTCCCGAAGTCTCCATTCGAGATTCGGAGTTTCCTAGGATTAGCGGGCTACTATCGGAGATTCATTCAGGACTTCTCCAAGATAGCCGTACCCCTGACACGGCTGACTAAGAAAGTCGTGGTCTTTCGATGGGGGCCTGAGCTGCAGGCGGCATTTGAGGTTCTGAGACAGAGATTGTGTGAGGCACCAATCATAGCCCTGCCAGAGGGCGTAGAGGACTATGTGGTATATTGCGATGCGTCATTTCAGGGTTGAGCGCGGTACTGATGCAAAGAGGTCATGTCATTGCCTACGCTTCAAGGCAGCTGAAGCCTCACGAGGCAAACTACCCGACGCACGATATAGAGTTGGGGGCGGTGGTCTTCGCTCTCAAGATTTGGCGACATTACCACTATGGGGTTCGGAGTACCATTTATACAGACCACAGGAGTTTGAGGTACCTCATGGATCAGCCGAATCTGAACATGAGGCAGCGTCGTTGGCTCGATGTGGTAAAGGATTATGATTGTGAGATCCTTTACCACCCGGGGAAGGCCAATGTATTGGTCGATGTGCTTAGCCGCAAGGCGACACTGATTAGGGATGTTTGCATGCGGATGACAGTGGTGACCCCACTTTTGGAGTGGATTCGGGAGGCCATGAAGGAGGAACATCAGAAGAGTGAGCGCATAGTGGGTCAGGTTTCCTCCTTCGACTGTGATAGCAGGGGACTATTGTCATTACACCGCAGGGTGTGGGTGTCGTACCTCGAGGGTGTGCGCCATGTCTTGATGGACGAGGCGCACAAATCTCGATTCTCCATTCATCCCAGGGCAACGAAGATGTATAGGGATCTTCGTTTGGACTATTGGTGGCCCTGCATGAAGTGGGATGTGGCTTGGTACGTCGAGCGGTGCTTGACCTGCACGAAGGTCAAGGCCGAGCATCAGAGACCGCATGGCAAGATACAGCCGTTGGATATCCCATTATGGAAATGGGAAGATGTTACGATGGACTTTATCACGAAACTACCCAGGACCATGCGGGGAGTGGATTCTATATGGGTCATCGTGGACCGATTGACCAAGAGCGCCCATTTTATTCCAATTCCGAAGAGCATCTCGGTCGAGAAGTTGGCCGATATCTATATCAGGGAGGTAGTGGCACGACACGGGGTGCTCGTATCAGTGATTTCAGACAGAGATGTGAGATTTACTTCTAGGTTTAGGAAGAAGTTCCATGACGAGTTGGGTACTCGTCTGCATTTCAACACCGCTTTCCACCCGCAGACGGATGGTTAGAGCGAGCGGACCATCTAAACTTGGAGGATATGTTGCCAGCATGTGTTCTGGATTTCGGAGGTAGTTGGGATACCTACCTCCCATTGGCGGAGTTCTCATATAATAATAGCTATCATGCGAGCATTGACCGTCCTCCCTTCGAGATGTTCTATGGAAGGAGGTGCAAGACCCCGATATGTTGGGGAGAAGTTGGCCAGAGGGTCATGGGAAGCACCCAACTGGTGCTCCAGACGACAGAGAAGATCCAGCAGGTCCGGAGTAGGCTCCAGACTGCCCAGAGTCGACAGAAGATTTATGCCGACAAGCGTCGTTCAGAATTGGAATTCCTAGCCGGGGATATGGTTCTCCTGAAGGTGTCACCGTGGAAAGGCGTCATCCGATTCAGGAAGTGAGGCAAGTTAGGCCCAAGGTTCATCGGGCCATTCAGGATTGTAGCCCGGGTGGGAAAGGTGGCGTATAGGTTGGATCTGCCAGCCAAACTCAGCCAGATCCACAACACTTTCCACGTCTCTCAATTACGGAAGTGTTTGGTAGACGACTCGACAGTGGTGCCTTTGGAGGATATTCAGGTCGATGACAGCCTGAATTACATCGAGCGGCCTGTGGCGATCCTCGACAGGAAGTCGAAGGATCTAAGGAACAAGAGGGTGGAACTCGTGAAGGTGCAATGGCAACACCGAAAGGGATCAGAGTCGACTTGGGAGCCGGTGGAAGAGATGATGGAGCATTACCTCGAGCTGTTTCAGGATCAAGCAGCAGACTTCGAGGACGAAGTCTGAAATAAGTGGGGAAGATTTGTTGCACCTGGTTCCTGGTACGTATTCCTTGTGATTAATATTTTAATTTTATGCATTTTTCCTTGGACTCGGCGAGTTGAAGGACCGACTCGCTGAGTACGAGCGGGATAAGGCGTGGGGTTTGAACTTTGTACTCGGCGAGTCGGTCCCCGGACTCAGCGAGTAGACCCTGTTTGGACATAAACCCTAATCTAGGCGATTACACCCTATTTAAATGCTCTAACTTGGCGTCCTTAGTCCCTAACACTTCCAGAGAACTGTAGAAAGAAACTCTATCCCCCATATTGTCCTTGAGGGTAATTTTGGCTTTGTATAGAAGGTTTGGAGCTTAGAGGAAGGAAGAGAAGGTTGAAGTGTGCAAGGAGGGGAGGTAGATCCTAAATCTACACTATGAGAAGCTCCCATTCAGGTAGAAAAGTTCTTACCTTGATCATTAGTCCATTAGAACTCCTTTTTGTCCCAAATTAGTGGTTTCAATCACTAAAACCTCAAATTTCATGTATTTATGCTTTAAGTTCTGAAAGGACGTCAGATTGGGATGTTATGGACATCCTAGAAGTATAAAGTCTCTATGGTTGGGGTTATTGAGGTCCATATTGGGTGTATGACTCCTTAAAGAGCTTGGATTTGCCATTTTGAGCTCATAGGGCCATGCATGCACGTAAAGTTTGCAGATTTACATGATAATCATGCCCTAGGAGCATAGATCTATGGGTTAGAGGCGTAGCATGTCCCAGTTTTAGTCTGTATGGGAAGTGGTTCATAGGGACTCGACGAGTTCTATCAAGATGGTCTTAGACTCGGCGAGTTGGATGAACAACTCGGCGAGTCCTATGAAGATTGCCTGGAGCTCGCCGAGTTGTTCTTCAAACTCGGCGAGTCATATGAACTTTCACTGAGTAAGAGGGGTTTAAGTGTCTCATGGTCCACCCCTTCGTGTCTGCACGCGGGATTAGCAGCGTAACATCGTCCCAAAACCCCAAATCCTCTTGCGGGATGTTCTGGTGAAGATTGGAAGTGAGTAGGAGATCTGCTCGTCGAACTCGGCGAGTCGGATCATGAATCGGATCACAAGTCGGTTCCATAGTCCCGAGTAGTGAGTCAATGGTGACTTAGTGAGTGGAAAGAGAGCTTTGGCGAGTAGGACCGGGTTAGTAGGAGGAGGGCTCGACGAGTCGGTGCCATGACTCGGCGAGTCCAGTCAACTGGAAGTTGACTTTGACCAAGGAGTTGACCTTGGACCAGGGATGGGTCAGTCAATTTACTTAGGGATATTTATGAGTGGCTAATCTATGTTTATGGGTTTGTAGCCGGAGGATTTCCGGTGCAGCAGCCAGACGCCAAGCAGTCAGACTTTCAGTAGCTACTCTTCGAGGTGAGTTTCCTTCCAGTACTAACGGGTGTAAGGCACCAAGGCCGGCTCGTATAGATGATGTGCTAGTATTGGAGTGTGGGCAGAGCCCGTATCTCATGGTTGAGTTTGATGATGATATATGCCAGTATGATACATTTTCCTGTACTCGTTGTCTGTGTGATACTTGTATGTTATGGATTACTAGCTGAGTGTGGGCGAGGCCCGTATCTCTCTGATAGTGGAGTGTAGGCGAGGCCCGTATCTCTCAGATAAGGGAGTGTAGGCGAGGCCCGTATCTTCATGAGTGTGGGCGAGTCCCGTATCTCCTAGTTGTTCATCGTATGTTTGTATGTTCGTATGATATGAGGTATTATGGGGGAACTCACTAAGCTTCGTGCTTACAGTTTTCAGTTTTGGTTTCAGATACCTCTTCCTCGAAAGGGATGGAGCTGGCGCGGTAGCGGCCCATCACACACATGCCTCGTATTTCGCACTATGAGATCTTCCTGGGGATTTGTACTCTGACATTATTATGTTTATGAAAATGTTTTCCAGACATGTGATATCTTTTATGAAATGTTATGATCGGTGAATGCTTTTATTTCTAAATTCTTTACTAAGTATACGTTTTAAAAATGAAATTTTTGGCTCTTATTTTTGGGATGTTACAATTTTGGGGGTTACTTACAGGCTCCGACAGATCATACCATTTGCATCCTCCATCCTTTATTTTGAAAACCATTTTGTTGGTTATTCTGAAAATTCATGTAACATCCGGATTTTCAGGGTTGTTATTGTGTAAGTTAATCTTGTAATTAAAGAAGAGACTCGACGAGTTGAGGGTCCAACACACCGAGTCGAGTCGGATTCTCACGCGGGTTTAATGAGTGGACTCGACGAGTCCGAGGAGGGACTCGCTGAGTAGGAACTGGGCAGAGAAACCCTAATCCCCAGGCTTGGGAGCCTATTTAAGGACCTTTATGGCCTTTAATTACGGCCACCTTGTTCCAGAGAAACCCTAGAGAGCAGAGATAGTGAGTTTGAGGGTAAGAGGAGGCTATTTCTTCATCTTTTGTGGGGTTTTGCTCGAGGAAGAAGAGAGGGTCCATCTAGAGCGTGAAAGGAGCCTGGACTGGAGCAAATCGTCATGAGATATTGTTTTTGGAGGTAAAATTCTTTCCATTTCACGTTCATATGATAGAATCCATAGTTTTAGGGTTTTTCCTCACAATTTTATGAGATCTAGTGAGTATGAGGTCCCCTTGGTATGAATAACATCAGATCTGGACCATCAGTAGTCCCTAGAGCCATGAACTTCCAGCTTTTTGCAAGCAAATAAGGAATTGGAGACTAGGTTGCCATTTCTAGTATTATTTCTCCATTTGAGGCTTGATATGGGTTGCATGCACGTAAAGGTTGCACCTTTACGTGACTTCTGAGTGTTTAAGGGTTAGATCTATGAATTGGCTAAGCATATTTGACCTAAGGAGGTTGTTTGAGCAAGTCCAAGGAGGAAACTCGCCGAGTCCATATGTAGACTCGACGAGGCAGACCGGGTTGTCCCGGGGTCTGACTACAAGTGATGACCCGGTGAGTTGAGGAGTGACTCAACGAGTAGTGTGAGGACGAGGAGTGAAGAGGACATGCATGGACTTGCCGAGTCACACGTGTGCAGTCGGCGAGTCTGGTCAAAGTTTGACCTTTGACTTTTGTTGACTTTTAGGGATTTGCCAACAATTGGACTTGTGGACCGTTTGAAGGGTAAAATGCTCTTTTAACCTTATTAGAGGACGTGAGAGAGAGTCTAACCTATTATGGAGAGCCGTTATTAATTGAGATAATTGTTCATTTTTTTAGGCAGAGATTAGATCAGTGTATACGCGAGCGAGATATTATTCGAAATATATGAGGTGAGTCTTCTCACTATACTTTAACTTTAGTGGTAATTAGAGTTATGTGACAGAGTTATTGTATGCTATTTATGTGATGTGTTGCACTGCATTATTTCTATGTGATTTATGTTGTGTGTATATCAGAATATATCAGAGTTAGAACCGGAAGGTTCACAAAGCTTGGACCAGAGGCTACACAGAGTTAGGGACCAAGGGCCCACAGAGTTATAGCCTTGAGTGGCTAATATGTATTGTGTATGGTATTTTGGGGAACTCACTAAGCTTCGTGCTTACAGTTGTTGTGTTATGTGTTTCAGGTCCTAGTAAGGATCGCGGGAAGGCGCCGACATGATCTGTACACACGTAGGGAGTTAATGTTTGAGATTCTGGGGAAATGTTTTGTGATGATAACAATTGATACATTGTGTTTTGACATTACTTTATGAGTAAATGTATGTTTTAAAAATGAAAAATTGTTTTGAAAATTTACGGTGTTACAATTCCCTTAATTTAAGACTGGATTCATACGAGCGTTCCTCCAATTCTCTAAAACTAGGGCTCTAATACCAACTTGTCACATCCAAAAATTTTACACCACATTTAAACATTTCCAATCATAAATAAAACCAAGTAGTATATGTTTACAAAATGTTTTTAGATCATTGTTAATCAGAGTGTCCCAATAACTAGATCGAAAGGATGAGGAGCGGTATGGTCACGCCTTCTCCTGCCATGATCTGCTGAAGTACCCGAAACAATAAACTAAAAACTGTAAGCCCCAGGGCTTAGTGAGCTACCCCCAAAATACAAATACCACGTTGATAATACCATATCAGTAACAGACAATCAATAACATGCATACTAGGCCATCAGCCTGACTCGACCGCCCTGCATGGCCATCAGTCTATCCGATCCTATCCCGAGCCTTCAGCATGACTGGACCGCCATGTGGGCCTGTAGTCTCCCCGGACCGCTCATAGGGTATGCTGGCCTTTAGCACAAAGTAGGACCACCTCAACCCAACCAACAAGAAAATAACCATGTACGCATAATTATCATATATTGGCATATACAAACATCAAACATATCTGACTCACTGATCATCAATCATAGAAATCTCTCATAACTGGAGTACCGACCTAGCAGGTCACTAACATACCAATCCCTACGGATCATAAGAGCATAATATACTGTCTATCCTGATTCCAATCTAACAGATCATAACCACATGTAGCACACCATAGCAATAACAACTTAAGGGCTGGCCTTCGTGCCATAGACCCTATCGATATAGTGAGGATAACTCACCTTGCAGATGTCGACTCGGTAGATGAACTCCAACTCTCGGATCACTAACAAAAACTCCACCACCTATTACCATAACATAATTATACCCGTAAGTTCCCAACCTTTCAAGGTACCCCAAAAGCCAAGTAATCAAACCCTGGTCAAAATCAAAGTCATCAGTCAAGGTCAACAGTCCATGCTGACCCTAACTCTCCGAATACCCTTGGCTACTCGTCGAGTTCCTTGAAGTACTTTCCCACACGCCAAGTCACGGAGTGACTCGTCGAGTTCCTTTGGTTTGAAATCGACCTCTAAGGCCACTCGTCAAGTTTCCTTCTTGCAACTCGACGGTCACACACACATACATAAATTAGGGAAGCCTCAACCGACTCGTCGAGTTGTTCGTACAACTCGTACAGTTCTATGGAAATCTTCATCGAACTCGCCGAGTTGTTCATCCAACTCATTGGGTCCCGGCCTATCTTCATATGACTCGCCGAGTTCCTTCAGTCCTTAACCATACAGACTCTTTTAAGCCATCCAGTGGCTCCAATGTAACAACGTAAATTTCCAAAATAATTTTTTTTCATTTTTAAAACATTCATTCATTCATAAAATAATGTCAAACACATTGTATCAAATGTTATTGTCACAAAACATCTCCCCAGAATCTCTACAAAAACTCCAATACATGTGTGTACGAATCATGTCGGCGCCTTCCCGCGCTCATCACTAGTACCTGAAACACATAACACAACAACTGTAAGCATAAATGCTTAGTGAGTTCCCCAAAATACCACATACATCACATACGCCACTCGAGGCTATAATACGACCTTTCAGTCGATGTATCTCAGCGGGACCCTCAAGTCCTGTAGCTTGTTGGACCCTCTGGTCCGGTCATAGCTCGTTGGACCCTCCGATCTGGTCTATGTCATCATACAACATACACATAACACATAGCACATAATCTCATACATAACACATAAGACCCTCTGGTCTACACAATATACCACTCTAGGTAATGTATAGTGAGAAAACTCACCTCGATGTCTCGGTAAATATCTGACTCAGAATAAATGTGATCTAGCCTCCGCCTAATCATACAAATTAATACACTAATAAATACAACTGTACTCATCCCTAAAAGTCAACAAGGTCAACGGTCAACTTTAACCGGACTCGGTGAGTGCACTAGGACGACTCGACGAGTCTACACGTGTTCATTGACTCTCTTAGATCCTCTCTTGACACGCCGAGTACCTCCCTGACTCGACAAGTTCCACTTGGCATGAATCGCGGGGCCACCACGACTCAACTCTCCGATTCTCAAGAACAACTCGGCGAGTTCCGGCTTGAACTCAGTCCCCCTGACTCACCCTGACTCACTGAGTCGTTCACTCAACTCGACAAGTCCACTCACTGAGTGATTACGGGCAAACTTCATACTACTCGTCGAGTCTGTTCTTCAGACTCGGCGAGTTCATGCCATGCATAAACTCAAAACCACTTCTAAGGTCAGATCTGTTCCATACAATCATAGTTCTGGCCTCCCCAATCATGATAATCACGTAAAGTCCAAACCTTGATGCTCAAACAACATCTATTTGCTCCTATATGATGTTTTAGCCCCATATTTCATAACCCGTGGTCAAAACTCCCATGAATCCTCAAAAAGCTTGAGGAATAAAGCTTCTTTGGACCTCTATGGATCCTATTCCAAGCCTCATCACAAATAGGGACAAAATGGATATCAAATCTAACCAACAAAGAGGTCAAGAAACCCTAAACCTCCATGTTCATCATAACAACAGAAAGGGAGCCAAAATATTACCTCCAAAGAGGTAATCTGAGCTGCAAATTCGAAGAATGTCCACCTCCCTTGCTTCCTATTAGCTAGAATCTCCTTTTCCTTGCCAACCAATGCTTCAAAGGTTAACAATGGCCTCTTCTCTCTCCCAAAATGCTCAAAATCTCTTTAGGGTTTCTCTCTGGGGTTGGTGGCCGCAAATGACGGCCATAAGCCCCTTTAAATAAGTATCAAACCCTGGAAATTAGGTTTTCATTAAACAGTATGGACTCGCCGAGTCCAGACGCGAACCCGCGTGCAAACCACGATCCTACTCGACGAGTTTAGACTCCAACTCACCGAGTCTCCTCATAACACCCAAAAATAAAAGAATAAAAATAATACTTGGGAATCCGGATGTTACAATTCTCCACCACTAGAATCAGACTTCACCCTCGAAGTGTCACTCTGTGTTAAGTTAAAAACTAACTTGAAGATCGATTAGATCTATAAAACAGGTAAAGTAATAAACGAGTAAACAGCAAGAACACAAGAATGGATCAAAGATGTCGAATGATTAATAAACAATCCTCAGAAGAGCTCGATAAAGAACTTCTACTGTACAGGATTAGGGTTTACAAGAACGATGAAGGAAATCTGTAAAGCTATCAATCGTTACTCTATCAATCGATCTTCAAGTTAGTTTTTAACTTAACAATTGGTATCAGAGCAGGAGGCTGTGTAATCGATACACTTCTTTTCTGTGAAAAAGGTTTCGATTAGGGTTATTCCGCATTTATTAATATTTATTGAGCCGGCATCTCATAATTGACATATCTTGATATTTATTGATTTGCCCTAATTTGATATATTACAAGTCTGATCTTTGAACAGGTTATTCGATCAATTATGGACGAGTCGCAATCCAATCCTATTAATATTTCGAACAGCATTGGATCAACAACGAAGAATCCCATCCTGTACACCCATGATTATGAAGTCTGGGTGCATCACTTTGAAGATTATGTTATAGGATCTGAGGATAATGGATACCTCATCTGGGAAGCAATCGTTTCTGGACCCTTTTCTCATTCAGCAACTTCAAGGATTATTAAAACTCAAAAGGAGTATAATGATCTTCTGAAAGATGTTAAAGATATTGCGCAAGACGAAAAAGATAAATTTCAGTGCAATATCAAAGTGTTAAGATTGATCAGATTCGCCCTTCAGTCCGATACTTTCAGGCTGGTGAGTTCATGCACGACGGCAAAAGAAATATGGGACAGGTTACGAGAATTGTACTCTACAGATGAAGATCTTGAACACTCCATTCAATCCTTACTGTTGTCCGAGTTTGGTGAATTCAAGCAAGGAGCCGAAGAAAATGTGACTCAAACGTTCGTTCGCTTCAATCATCTTCTTAGCAAGATGATCAAACACGACATCGAAAGGAAGCTTATTGAGCAGAAGGTTACATTTTTGAACAGTCTCAGATCAAAGTGGAGAGCAGTTGTGTCCACA